>NW_028273654.1:613949-920924 GCF_024610735.1 Ursus americanus
TTGAAGGTCGCCGTGTCTTGGAGGGCCCTGCCCGTGCTCCCGCCCTGAATGAACGGCACCACCCCAAGCCCCCGGGTGGCGGCTGGGTGGCAGGGTGAGTCCAGTGCTGAGGCTCGGGGGTCCCCAATCCCCAGCGTTGCGGCGCCAGATCCCTTGGGAGGGGCCCCTCGGGGGTCGATCTAGGGTTGCGGTTAGCCCCCAGGAGGCCGGTGGACCCGATCAGCGGCTGTGCGGCACGCGGAGGGTTGGGCCGAGGTGAGGGCGCTGGCGAGACTGAGCATGAGCCCAAGCGTTTTAGTGCGGGGGCCCTTCGAAGGTCAGTGGGGGCTCGGAGGGACCTGCCCGTTCTCCCGCTCTGAATGACCGGCGGGGCCCCTAGAGGCTCCGGTGCCTGAAGGGCAGCAGGGTGAGACCGGCACTTGGGTTGGGGTCCCCATTCCCGGCGTTGTGGCGCCAGGCCACTTGGGAAGGGCCCCTCCGTGGCCGAACTACAGTTAGGGTTAGCCCCCAGGAGGCCAGCAGGCCCGATACACCGCCTGTGCGTCGAGCGGAGCGTTGGGCCGAGGTGAGGGTGCTGGTGAACATGAGCCCGGGCCCAAGCGTTTTGGTTCGGGGCGCCTTCGAAGGTCGGCGGGGGTTCGAAGGGCCCTGCCCGTTCTCCCACCCTGAATGAATGGCGGCGCCCCTAGCGGCACGTGTGGGGCAGGGCGGCAGGGTGCATCCAGCGCTGGGGCTTGGGGGTTCCCAATCCCCGGCGTTGCGGCGCCAGGCTCCTTAGGAAGCGACCCTCGGGGCCGTCCTAGGGTTAGGGTTAGCGCCCAGGAGGCCGGCAGGCCCGATCCGCCGGCTGTGCGAGGAGTGGAGATGCAGGCCGAGTTGAGGGCGATGGCGAGCGGGAGCTGGGCCCCAGCGTTTTGGCGTCCTGGGCCTTTGAATGTTGCCATGGCTCGGAGGGCCCTGCCCTTTCTCCTGCCCTGAAGAACCAGCAAGGCCCCTAGCGGCTCCGTTGGCAGTGGGGCGGCAGGGTGAATCCCAGGCTGCGGCTCGGGGATCCCCAATCCCCGGCGTTGTGGTGCCAGGCCCCTTGGGAGGGGCTCCTCGTGGGCCGACCCAGGGTTAGAGTTAGCCCCCATAAGGCCGGCAGGCCAGATCCTCTGGCTGGGCGGTGAGAGGTGGGCGGCCCGAGGTAAAGGCGCTGGGGTGCGGGATTGTGGGCCCCTGCATTTTGGGGTGGGAGGCTTCAAATGTCGCCGGTTTCTCCAGGGCCCTGTCAGTTCTCCCGCCCTGAATGACCGGCGGCGCCCCTCGCGGCCCGGGTGGCAGCGTTGTGGGAGGGTGAGTCTGGCTTTGGGGCTTGGGGTTCCAGATCCCTGGCGTAGTGGCACCAAAACCCTTGGGAGGGGCCCCTGGGGGGCCGACCTAGGGTTAGGGTTAGCCCCCAGGAGACCGTCAGGCCCAACCACACACTGTGCGGCGAGCTGAGGTGCGGCCCGAGGTGAAGGCGCTGGGGAGCGGGAGCGTGGGCACCAGCGTTTTGGCACGGGGAGCCTTTGAAGGTCACCGGGGACTCAGAAGGCCCTGCCCTTCTCTCGCCCTCTATGACCCGCGGCGCCCCTAGCGGCCCAGGTGGGGACAGTGCGGCAGGGTGAGTCCGGCTCTGGGGCTCTGAGTTACCAATCCCCAGCATTGCAGAGCCAGGCCGCTTGGGATGTCCCCTCAGGGCCGACCTAGGGTTTTGGTTAGCTGCCAGGAGCCCGGCAGGCCCTATCCACCGGCTCTGAAGCAAGCGGTGGGGTGGGCCTAGGTGAGGGCGCTGGCGAGCAGGATCCTGGGAGCCAACGTTTTTGCGCGGGGAGCCTTCAAAGGTCAGCGTGGGCTCGGAGGGCCCTGCCCGATCTCTTGCCCTGATTGACCGGCGGGGCCTCTAGCGGCTCGGGTGGCTGAAGGGCAGCAGGGTGAGTGCGGCACATGAGCTCGGGGTCCCCATCCCCAGCGTTGCGACGCCAGGCCCCTTGGGAAGTGCCCCTCGGTGGCCGACCTATGGTTAGGGTTAGCCTCCAGGAGCCCCGCAGGCCCGATACACCACCTGTGCGTCGAGCGGAGAGTTGGGCCGAGGTGAGGGTGCTGGTGAACATGAGCCTGGGCCCAAGCGTTTTGGTTCGGTGCGCCTTCCAAGGTCGGCAGGGGTTCGGAGGGCCCTGCCAGTTCTCCCACCCTGAATGAATGGCGGCGCCCCTAGCGGCCTGTGTGGGTTGGGGTGGCAGCGTGCATCCGGCGCTGGGGCTTGGGGGCCCCCAATCCCTGGCGTTGCAGCGCCAGGCCCCTTAGGAAGGGACCTTCAGGGGCTGTCCTAGGGTTAGGGTGAGCTCCCAGGAGGCCGGCAGGCCCGAGTCGCTGGCTCTGCGAAGAGCGGAGGTGCGGGCCGAGTTGAGGGTGATGCAGAGCGGGAGCGTGGTCCCCAGCGTTTTGGCGCCCTGGGCCTTCGACTGTTGCCATGGCTCAAAGGGCCCTGCCCGTTCTCCTGCCCTGAAGAACCTACGGTGCCCTTAGCAGCTCCCTTGGCGGTGGAGTGGCAGGGTGAGTCCATGCTGCGGCTCGTGGATCCCCAATCCCCAGCGTTGTGGGGCCAGGCCTCTTGGGAGGGGCTCCTCGTGGGCGGACCTAGGTTTAGAGTTAGCACCCAGGAGGCCAGCAGGCCCAATCCTCTGGCTGGGCGGCGAGAGGTGGGCGGCCCGAGGTAAAGGCGCTGGCGATCGGGAGCGTGGGCCCCTGCATTTTGGCGCAGGAGGCTTCAAATATCGCCGGATTCTCCAGGGCCCTGTCCCTTCTCCCGCCCTGAATGACGGGCGGCGCCACTAGCGTCCCGGGTGGCGACGTGGCGGCAGGGTGAGTCTGGCTCTGGGTCTTGGGGTCCCTGATCCCCAGTGTAGCGGCACCAGGACCCTTGGGAGGGGCCCCTGGGTGGCTGACCTAGGGTTAGGGTTAGCCCCCAGGAGGCCGGCAGGTGGGATCCGGCCACTGTCCGGGGAGCGGAGGGCGGGGCCGAGGTGAGGGCGTTGGGGAGCGGGAGCGTGGGCACCAGCGTTTTGGCACGGGGAGCCTTTGAAGGCCACCGGGGGCTCGGAAGGCCCTGCCCCTTCTCTCGCCCTGAATGACCCGCAGTGCTCCTAGCGGCCTGGGTGGCGGCGTTGCGGTAGGGTGAGTGTGGCTCTGGGGCTTGAGGTTCCCGATCCCCGGCGAAGCGGCACCAGGACCCTTGGGAGGGGCCCCTGGGGGGCCGACCTAGGGTTAGGGTTAGCACCCGGGAGGCCGGCAGGCGGGATCCGCCCGCTGTGCGTGGAGCGGAGGGGCGGGCCGAGGTGAGGGCGCTGGCGAGCAAGAGCCTGGGCCCAAGCGTTTTGGCACCGGGGGCCTTCGAATGTCTCCGGGGACTCGGCGGGCCCTGCCCATTCTCCTCCCTGAATGACCGGCGGCGCCCCTAGCAGCCCAGGTGGCGGCGGGGCGGCATGTAAGTCCGGGCATAGGGCTCGGGGGCCCCAGTCCACCGCGTTGCGGCGCCAGGCCCCTTGGGAGGGGCTCCTCGGAGGCTGACCTAGGGTGAGGTTTAGCCCCTAGGATGCCGGCAGGCCCTATTCGCCAGCCGTGTGGAGACTGGAGTGGCGGACCGAGGTGAGGGCACTGGTGAGCGGGAGCGTGGGCCCGGGTGTTTTGGCGCGGGGGGCCTTTGAAGGTCGCCGTGTCTTGGAGGGCCCTGCCCGTGCTCCCGCCCTGAATGAACGGCACCACCCCAAGCCCCCGGGTGGCGGCTGGGTGGCAGGGTGAGTCCAGTGCTGAGGCTCGGGGGTCCCCAATCCCCAGCGTTGCGGCGCCAGATCCCTTGGGAGGGGCCCCTCGGGGGTCGATCTAGGGTTGCGGTTAGCCCCCAGGAGGCCGGTGGACCCGATCAGCGGCTGTGCGGCACGCGGAGGGTTGGGCCGAGGTGAGGGCGCTGGCGAGACTGAGCATGAGCCCAAGCGTTTTAGTGCGGGGGCCCTTCGAAGGTCAGTGGGGGCTCGGAGGGACCTGCCCGTTCTCCCGCTCTGAATGACCGGCGGGGCCCCTAGAGGCTCCGGTGCCTGAAGGGCAGCAGGGTGAGACCGGCACTTGGGTTGGGGTCCCCATTCCCGGCGTTGTGGCGCCAGGCCACTTGGGAAGGGCCCCTCCGTGGCCGAACTACAGTTAGGGTTAGCCCCCAGGAGGCCAGCAGGCCCGATACACCGCCTGTGCGTCGAGCGGAGCGTTGGGCCGAGGTGAGGGTGCTGGTGAACATGAGCCCGGGCCCAAGCGTTTTGGTTCGGGGCGCCTTCGAAGGTCGGCGGGGGTTCGAAGGGCCCTGCCCGTTCTCCCACCCTGAATGAATGGCGGCGCCCCTAGCGGCACGTGTGGGGCAGGGCGGCAGGGTGCATCCAGCGCTGGGGCTTGGGGGTTCCCAATCCCCGGCGTTGCGGCGCCAGGCTCCTTAGGAAGCGACCCTCGGGGCCGTCCTAGGGTTAGGGTTAGCGCCCAGGAGGCCGGCAGGCCCGATCCGCCGGCTGTGCGAGGAGTGGAGATGCAGGCCGAGTTGAGGGCGATGGCGAGCGGGAGCTGGGCCCCAGCGTTTTGGCGTCCTGGGCCTTTGAATGTTGCCATGGCTCGGAGGGCCCTGCCCTTTCTCCTGCCCTGAAGAACCAGCAAGGCCCCTAGCGGCTCCGTTGGCAGTGGGGCGGCAGGGTGAATCCCAGGCTGCGGCTCGGGGATCCCCAATCCCCGGCGTTGTGGTGCCAGGCCCCTTGGGAGGGGCTCCTCGTGGGCCGACCCAGGGTTAGAGTTAGCCCCCATAAGGCCGGCAGGCCAGATCCTCTGGCTGGGCGGTGAGAGGTGGGCGGCCCGAGGTAAAGGCGCTGGGGTGCGGGATTGTGGGCCCCTGCATTTTGGGGTGGGAGGCTTCAAATGTCGCCGGTTTCTCCAGGGCCCTGTCAGTTCTCCCGCCCTGAATGACCGGCGGCGCCCCTCGCGGCCCGGGTGGCAGCGTTGTGGGAGGGTGAGTCTGGCTTTGGGGCTTGGGGTTCCAGATCCCTGGCGTAGTGGCACCAAAACCCTTGGGAGGGGCCCCTGGGGGGCCGACCTAGGGTTAGGGTTAGCCCCCAGGAGACCGTCAGGCCCAACCACACACTGTGCGGCGAGCTGAGGTGCGGCCCGAGGTGAAGGCGCTGGGGAGCGGGAGCGTGGGCACCAGCGTTTTGGCACGGGGAGCCTTTGAAGGTCACCGGGGACTCAGAAGGCCCTGCCCTTCTCTCGCCCTCTATGACCCGCGGCGCCCCTAGCGGCCCAGGTGGGGACAGTGCGGCAGGGTGAGTCCGGCTCTGGGGCTCTGAGTTACCAATCCCCAGCATTGCAGAGCCAGGCCGCTTGGGATGTCCCCTCAGGGCCGACCTAGGGTTTTGGTTAGCTGCCAGGAGCCCGGCAGGCCCTATCCACCGGCTCTGAAGCAAGCGGTGGGGTGGGCCTAGGTGAGGGCGCTGGCGAGCAGGATCCTGGGAGCCAACGTTTTTGCGCGGGGAGCCTTCAAAGGTCAGCGTGGGCTCGGAGGGCCCTGCCCGATCTCTTGCCCTGATTGACCGGCGGGGCCTCTAGCGGCTCGGGTGGCTGAAGGGCAGCAGGGTGAGTGCGGCACATGAGCTCGGGGTCCCCATCCCCAGCGTTGCGACGCCAGGCCCCTTGGGAAGTGCCCCTCGGTGGCCGACCTATGGTTAGGGTTAGCCTCCAGGAGCCCCGCAGGCCCGATACACCACCTGTGCGTCGAGCGGAGAGTTGGGCCGAGGTGAGGGTGCTGGTGAACATGAGCCTGGGCCCAAGCGTTTTGGTTCGGTGCGCCTTCCAAGGTCGGCAGGGGTTCGGAGGGCCCTGCCAGTTCTCCCACCCTGAATGAATGGCGGCGCCCCTAGCGGCCTGTGTGGGTTGGGGTGGCAGCGTGCATCCGGCGCTGGGGCTTGGGGGCCCCCAATCCCTGGCGTTGCAGCGCCAGGCCCCTTAGGAAGGGACCTTCAGGGGCTGTCCTAGGGTTAGGGTGAGCTCCCAGGAGGCCGGCAGGCCCGAGTCGCTGGCTCTGCGAAGAGCGGAGGTGCGGGCCGAGTTGAGGGTGATGCAGAGCGGGAGCGTGGTCCCCAGCGTTTTGGCGCCCTGGGCCTTCGACTGTTGCCATGGCTCAAAGGGCCCTGCCCGTTCTCCTGCCCTGAAGAACCTACGGTGCCCTTAGCAGCTCCCTTGGCGGTGGAGTGGCAGGGTGAGTCCATGCTGCGGCTCGTGGATCCCCAATCCCCAGCGTTGTGGGGCCAGGCCTCTTGGGAGGGGCTCCTCGTGGGCGGACCTAGGTTTAGAGTTAGCACCCAGGAGGCCAGCAGGCCCAATCCTCTGGCTGGGCGGCGAGAGGTGGGCGGCCCGAGGTAAAGGCGCTGGCGATCGGGAGCGTGGGCCCCTGCATTTTGGCGCAGGAGGCTTCAAATATCGCCGGTTTCTCCAGGGCCCTGTCCCTTCTCCCGCCCTGAATGACGGGCGGCGCCACTAGCGTCCCGGGTGGCGACGTGGCGGCAGGGTGAGTCTGGCTCTGGGTCTTGGGGTCCCTGATCCCCAGTGTAGCGGCACCAGGACCCTTGGGAGGGGCCCCTGGGTGGCTGACCTAGGGTTAGGGTTAGCCCCCAGGAGGCCGGCAGGTGGGATCCGGCCACTGTCCGGGGAGCGGAGGGCGGGGCCGAGGTGAGGGCGTTGGGGAGCGGGAGCGTGGGCACCAGCGTTTTGGCACGGGGAGCCTTTGAAGGCCACCGGGGGCTCGGAAGGCCCTGCCCCTTCTCTCGCCCTGAATGACCCGCAGTGCTCCTAGCGGCCTGGGTGGCGGCGTTGCGGTAGGGTGAGTGTGGCTCTGGGGCTTGAGGTTCCCGATCCCCGGCGAAGCGGCACCAGGACCCTTGGGAGGGGCCCCTGGGGGGCCGACCTAGGGTTAGGGTTAGCACCCGGGAGGCCGGCAGGCGGGATCCGCCCGCTGTGCGTGGAGCGGAGGGGCGGGCCGAGGTGAGGGCGCTGGCGAGCAAGAGCCTGGGCCCAAGCGTTTTGGCACCGGGGGCCTTCGAATGTCTCCGGGGACTCGGCGGGCCCTGCCCATTCTCCTCCCTGAATGACCGGCGGCGCCCCTAGCAGCCCAGGTGGCGGCGGGGCGGCATGTAAGTCCTGGCATAGGGCTCGGGGGCCCCAGTCCACCGCGTTGCGGCGCCAGGCCCCTTGGGAGGGGCTCCTCGGAGGCTGACCTAGGGTGAGGTTTAGCCCCTAGGATGCCGGCAGGCCCTATTCGCCAGCCGTGTGGAGACTGGAGTGGCGGACCGAGGTGAGGGCACTGGTGAGCGGGAGCGTGGGCCCGGGTGTTTTGGCGCGGGGGGCCTTTGAAGGTCGCCGTGTCTTGGAGGGCCCTGCCCGTGCTCCCGCCCTGAATGAACGGCACCACCCCAAGCCCCCGGGTGGCGGCTGGGTGGCAGGGTGAGTCCAGTGCTGAGGCTCGGGGGTCCCCAATCCCCAGCGTTGCGGCGCCAGATCCCTTGGGAGGGGCCCCTCGGGGGTCGATCTAGGGTTGCGGTTAGCCCCCAGGAGGCCGGTGGACCCGATCAGCGGCTGTGCGGCACGCGGAGGGTTGGGCCGAGGTGAGGGCGCTGGCGAGACTGAGCATGAGCCCAAGCGTTTTAGTGCGGGGGCCCTTCGAAGGTCAGTGGGGGCTCGGAGGGACCTGCCCGTTCTCCCGCTCTGAATGACCGGCGGGGCCCCTAGAGGCTCCGGTGCCTGAAGGGCAGCAGGGTGAGACCGGCACTTGGGTTGGGGTCCCCATTCCCGGCGTTGTGGCGCCAGGCCACTTGGGAAGGGCCCCTCCGTGGCCGAACTACAGTTAGGGTTAGCCCCCAGGAGGCCAGCAGGCCCGATACACCGCCTGTGCGTCGAGCGGAGCGTTGGGCCGAGGTGAGGGTGCTGGTGAACATGAGCCCGGGCCCAAGCGTTTTGGTTCGGGGCGCCTTCGAAGGTCGGCGGGGGTTCGAAGGGCCCTGCCCGTTCTCCCACCCTGAATGAATGGCGGCGCCCCTAGCGGCACGTGTGGGGCAGGGCGGCAGGGTGCATCCAGCGCTGGGGCTTGGGGGTTCCCAATCCCCGGCGTTGCGGCGCCAGGCTCCTTAGGAAGCGACCCTCGGGGCCGTCCTAGGGTTAGGGTTAGCGCCCAGGAGGCCGGCAGGCCCGATCCGCCGGCTGTGCGAGGAGTGGAGATGCAGGCCGAGTTGAGGGCGATGGCGAGCGGGAGCTGGGCCCCAGCGTTTTGGCGTCCTGGGCCTTTGAATGTTGCCATGGCTCGGAGGGCCCTGCCCTTTCTCCTGCCCTGAAGAACCAGCAAGGCCCCTAGCGGCTCCGTTGGCAGTGGGGCGGCAGGGTGAATCCCAGGCTGCGGCTCGGGGATCCCCAATCCCCGGCGTTGTGGTGCCAGGCCCCTTGGGAGGGGCTCCTCGTGGGCCGACCCAGGGTTAGAGTTAGCCCCCATAAGGCCGGCAGGCCAGATCCTCTGGCTGGGCGGTGAGAGGTGGGCGGCCCGAGGTAAAGGCGCTGGGGTGCGGGATTGTGGGCCCCTGCATTTTGGGGTGGGAGGCTTCAAATGTCGCCGGTTTCTCCAGGGCCCTGTCAGTTCTCCCGCCCTGAATGACCGGCGGCGCCCCTCGCGGCCCGGGTGGCAGCGTTGTGGGAGGGTGAGTCTGGCTTTGGGGCTTGGGGTTCCAGATCCCTGGCGTAGTGGCACCAAAACCCTTGGGAGGGGCCCCTGGGGGGCCGACCTAGGGTTAGGGTTAGCCCCCAGGAGACCGTCAGGCCCAACCACACACTGTGCGGCGAGCTGAGGTGCGGCCCGAGGTGAAGGCGCTGGGGAGCGGGAGCGTGGGCACCAGCGTTTTGGCACGGGGAGCCTTTGAAGGTCACCGGGGACTCAGAAGGCCCTGCCCTTCTCTCGCCCTCTATGACCCGCGGCGCCCCTAGCGGCCCAGGTGGGGACAGTGCGGCAGGGTGAGTCCGGCTCTGGGGCTCTGAGTTACCAATCCCCAGCATTGCAGAGCCAGGCCGCTTGGGATGTCCCCTCAGGGCCGACCTAGGGTTTTGGTTAGCTGCCAGGAGCCCGGCAGGCCCTATCCACCGGCTCTGAAGCAAGCGGTGGGGTGGGCCTAGGTGAGGGCGCTGGCGAGCAGGATCCTGGGAGCCAACGTTTTTGCGCGGGGAGCCTTCAAAGGTCAGCGTGGGCTCGGAGGGCCCTGCCCGATCTCTTGCCCTGATTGACCGGCGGGGCCTCTAGCGGCTCGGGTGGCTGAAGGGCAGCAGGGTGAGTGCGGCACATGAGCTCGGGGTCCCCATCCCCAGCGTTGCGACGCCAGGCCCCTTGGGAAGTGCCCCTCGGTGGCCGACCTATGGTTAGGGTTAGCCTCCAGGAGCCCCGCAGGCCCGATACACCACCTGTGCGTCGAGCGGAGAGTTGGGCCGAGGTGAGGGTGCTGGTGAACATGAGCCTGGGCCCAAGCGTTTTGGTTCGGTGCGCCTTCCAAGGTCGGCAGGGGTTCGGAGGGCCCTGCCAGTTCTCCCACCCTGAATGAATGGCGGCGCCCCTAGCGGCCTGTGTGGGTTGGGGTGGCAGCGTGCATCCGGCGCTGGGGCTTGGGGGCCCCCAATCCCTGGCGTTGCAGCGCCAGGCCCCTTAGGAAGGGACCTTCAGGGGCTGTCCTAGGGTTAGGGTGAGCTCCCAGGAGGCCGGCAGGCCCGAGTCGCTGGCTCTGCGAAGAGCGGAGGTGCGGGCCGAGTTGAGGGTGATGCAGAGCGGGAGCGTGGTCCCCAGCGTTTTGGCGCCCTGGGCCTTCGACTGTTGCCATGGCTCAAAGGGCCCTGCCCGTTCTCCTGCCCTGAAGAACCTACGGTGCCCTTAGCAGCTCCCTTGGCGGTGGAGTGGCAGGGTGAGTCCATGCTGCGGCTCGTGGATCCCCAATCCCCAGCGTTGTGGGGCCAGGCCTCTTGGGAGGGGCTCCTCGTGGGCGGACCTAGGTTTAGAGTTAGCACCCAGGAGGCCAGCAGGCCCAATCCTCTGGCTGGGCGGCGAGAGGTGGGCGGCCCGAGGTAAAGGCGCTGGCGATCGGGAGCGTGGGCCCCTGCATTTTGGCGCAGGAGGCTTCAAATATCGCCGGTTTCTCCAGGGCCCTGTCCCTTCTCCCGCCCTGAATGACGGGCGGCGCCACTAGCGTCCCGGGTGGCGACGTGGCGGCAGGGTGAGTCTGGCTCTGGGTCTTGGGGTCCCTGATCCCCAGTGTAGCGGCACCAGGACCCTTGGGAGGGGCCCCTGGGTGGCTGACCTAGGGTTAGGGTTAGCCCCCAGGAGGCCGGCAGGTGGGATCCGGCCACTGTCCGGGGAGCGGAGGGCGGGGCCGAGGTGAGGGCGTTGGGGAGCGGGAGCGTGGGCACCAGCGTTTTGGCACGGGGAGCCTTTGAAGGCCACCGGGGGCTCGGAAGGCCCTGCCCCTTCTCTCGCCCTGAATGACCCGCAGTGCTCCTAGCGGCCTGGGTGGCGGCGTTGCGGTAGGGTGAGTGTGGCTCTGGGGCTTGAGGTTCCCGATCCCCGGCGAAGCGGCACCAGGACCCTTGGGAGGGGCCCCTGGGGGGCCGACCTAGGGTTAGGGTTAGCACCCGGGAGGCCGGCAGGCGGGATCCGCCCGCTGTGCGTGGAGCGGAGCGGCGGGCCGAGGTGAGGGCGCTGGCGAGCAAGAGCCTGGGCCCAAGCGTTTTGGCACCGGGGGCCTTCGAATGTCTCCGGGGACTCGGCGGGCCCTGCCCATTCTCCTCCCTGAATGACCGGCGGCGCCCCTAGCAGCCCAGGTGGCGGCGGGGCGGCATGTAAGTCCGGGCATAGGGCTCGGGGGCCCCAGTCCACCGCGTTGCGGCGCCAGGCCCCTTGGGAGGGGCTCCTCGGAGGCTGACCTAGGGTGAGGTTTAGCCCCTAGGATGCCGGCAGGCCCTATTCGCCAGCCGTGTGGAGACTGGAGTGGCGGACCGAGGTGAGGGCACTGGTGAGCGGGAGCGTGGGCCCGGGTGTTTTGGCGCGGGGGGCCTTTGAAGGTCGCCGTGTCTTGGAGGGCCCTGCCCGTGCTCCCGCCCTGAATGAACGGCACCACCCCAAGCCCCCGGGTGGCGGCTGGGTGGCAGGGTGAGTCCAGTGCTGAGGCTCGGGGGTCCCCAATCCCCAGCGTTGCGGCGCCAGATCCCTTGGGAGGGGCCCCTCGGGGGTCGATCTAGGGTTGCGGTTAGCCCCCAGGAGGCCGGTGGACCCGATCAGCGGCTGTGCGGCACGCGGAGGGTTGGGCCGAGGTGAGGGCGCTGGCGAGACTGAGCATGAGCCCAAGCGTTTTAGTGCGGGGGCCCTTCGAAGGTCAGTGGGGGCTCGGAGGGACCTGCCCGTTCTCCCGCTCTGAATGACCGGCGGGGCCCCTAGAGGCTCCGGTGCCTGAAGGGCAGCAGGGTGAGACCGGCACTTGGGTTGGGGTCCCCATTCCCGGCGTTGTGGCGCCAGGCCACTTGGGAAGGGCCCCTCCGTGGCCGAACTACAGTTAGGGTTAGCCCCCAGGAGGCCAGCAGGCCCGATACACCGCCTGTGCGTCGAGCGGAGCGTTGGGCCGAGGTGAGGGTGCTGGTGAACATGAGCCCGGGCCCAAGCGTTTTGGTTCGGGGCGCCTTCGAAGGTCGGCGGGGGTTCGAAGGGCCCTGCCCGTTCTCCCACCCTGAATGAATGGCGGCGCCCCTAGCGGCACGTGTGGGGCAGGGCGGCAGGGTGCATCCAGCGCTGGGGCTTGGGGGTTCCCAATCCCCGGCGTTGCGGCGCCAGGCTCCTTAGGAAGCGACCCTCGGGGCCGTCCTAGGGTTAGGGTTAGCGCCCAGGAGGCCGGCAGGCCCGATCCGCCGGCTGTGCGAGGAGTGGAGATGCAGGCCGAGTTGAGGGCGATGGCGAGCGGGAGCTGGGCCCCAGCGTTTTGGCGTCCTGGGCCTTTGAATGTTGCCATGGCTCGGAGGGCCCTGCCCTTTCTCCTGCCCTGAAGAACCAGCAAGGCCCCTAGCGGCTCCGTTGGCAGTGGGGCGGCAGGGTGAATCCCAGGCTGCGGCTCGGGGATCCCCAATCCCCGGCGTTGTGGTGCCAGGCCCCTTGGGAGGGGCTCCTCGTGGGCCGACCCAGGGTTAGAGTTAGCCCCCATAAGGCCGGCAGGCCAGATCCTCTGGCTGGGCGGTGAGAGGTGGGCGGCCCGAGGTAAAGGCGCTGGGGTGCGGGATTGTGGGCCCCTGCATTTTGGGGTGGGAGGCTTCAAATGTCGCCGGTTTCTCCAGGGCCCTGTCAGTTCTCCCGCCCTGAATGACCGGCGGCGCCCCTCGCGGCCCGGGTGGCAGCGTTGTGGGAGGGTGAGTCTGGCTTTGGGGCTTGGGGTTCCAGATCCCTGGCGTAGTGGCACCAAAACCCTTGGGAGGGGCCCCTGGGGGGCCGACCTAGGGTTAGGGTTAGCCCCCAGGAGACCGTCAGGCCCAACCACACACTGTGCGGCGAGCTGAGGTGCGGCCCGAGGTGAAGGCGCTGGGGAGCGGGAGCGTGGGCACCAGCGTTTTGGCACGGGGAGCCTTTGAAGGTCACCGGGGACTCAGAAGGCCCTGCCCTTCTCTCGCCCTCTATGACCCGCGGCGCCCCTAGCGGCCCAGGTGGGGACAGTGCGGCAGGGTGAGTCCGGCTCTGGGGCTCTGAGTTACCAATCCCCAGCATTGCAGAGCCAGGCCGCTTGGGATGTCCCCTCAGGGCCGACCTAGGGTTTTGGTTAGCTGCCAGGAGCCCGGCAGGCCCTATCCACCGGCTCTGAAGCAAGCGGTGGGGTGGGCCTAGGTGAGGGCGCTGGCGAGCAGGATCCTGGGAGCCAACGTTTTTGCGCGGGGAGCCTTCAAAGGTCAGCGTGGGCTCGGAGGGCCCTGCCCGATCTCTTGCCCTGATTGACCGGCGGGGCCTCTAGCGGCTCGGGTGGCTGAAGGGCAGCAGGGTGAGTGCGGCACATGAGCTCGGGGTCCCCATCCCCAGCGTTGCGACGCCAGGCCCCTTGGGAAGTGCCCCTCGGTGGCCGACCTATGGTTAGGGTTAGCCTCCAGGAGCCCCGCAGGCCCGATACACCACCTGTGCGTCGAGCGGAGAGTTGGGCCGAGGTGAGGGTGCTGGTGAACATGAGCCTGGGCCCAAGCGTTTTGGTTCGGTGCGCCTTCCAAGGTCGGCAGGGGTTCGGAGGGCCCTGCCAGTTCTCCCACCCTGAATGAATGGCGGCGCCCCTAGCGGCCTGTGTGGGTTGGGGTGGCAGCGTGCATCCGGCGCTGGGGCTTGGGGGCCCCCAATCCCTGGCGTTGCAGCGCCAGGCCCCTTAGGAAGGGACCTTCAGGGGCTGTCCTAGGGTTAGGGTGAGCTCCCAGGAGGCCGGCAGGCCCGAGTCGCTGGCTCTGCGAAGAGCGGAGGTGCGGGCCGAGTTGAGGGTGATGCAGAGCGGGAGCGTGGTCCCCAGCGTTTTGGCGCCCTGGGCCTTCGACTGTTGCCATGGCTCAAAGGGCCCTGCCCGTTCTCCTGCCCTGAAGAACCTACGGTGCCCTTAGCAGCTCCCTTGGCGGTGGAGTGGCAGGGTGAGTCCATGCTGCGGCTCGTGGATCCCCAATCCCCAGCGTTGTGGGGCCAGGCCTCTTGGGAGGGGCTCCTCGTGGGCGGACCTAGGTTTAGAGTTAGCACCCAGGAGGCCAGCAGGCCCAATCCTCTGGCTGGGCGGCGAGAGGTGGGCGGCCCGAGGTAAAGGCGCTGGCGATCGGGAGCGTGGGCCCCTGCATTTTGGCGCAGGAGGCTTCAAATATCGCCGGTTTCTCCAGGGCCCTGTCCCTTCTCCCGCCCTGAATGACGGGCGGCGCCACTAGCGTCCCGGGTGGCGACGTGGCGGCAGGGTGAGTCTGGCTCTGGGTCTTGGGGTCCCTGATCCCCAGTGTAGCGGCACCAGGACCCTTGGGAGGGGCCCCTGGGTGGCTGACCTAGGGTTAGGGTTAGCCCCCAGGAGGCCGGCAGGTGGGATCCGGCCACTGTCCGGGGAGCGGAGGGCGGGGCCGAGGTGAGGGCGTTGGGGAGCGGGAGCGTGGGCACCAGCGTTTTGGCACGGGGAGCCTTTGAAGGCCACCGGGGGCTCGGAAGGCCCTGCCCCTTCTCTCGCCCTGAATGACCCGCAGTGCTCCTAGCGGCCTGGGTGGCGGCGTTGCGGTAGGGTGAGTGTGGCTCTGGGGCTTGAGGTTCCCGATCCCCGGCGAAGCGGCACCAGGACCCTTGGGAGGGGCCCCTGGGGGGCCGACCTAGGGTTAGGGTTAGCACCCGGGAGGCCGGCAGGCGGGATCCGCCCGCTGTGCGTGGAGCGGAGCGGCGGGCCGAGGTGAGGGCGCTGGCGAGCAAGAGCCTGGGCCCAAGCGTTTTGGCACCGGGGGCCTTCGAATGTCTCCGGGGACTCGGCGGGCCCTGCCCATTCTCCTCCCTGAATGACCGGCGGCGCCCCTAGCAGCCCAGGTGGCGGCGGGGCGGCATGTAAGTCCGGGCATAGGGCTCGGGGGCCCCAGTCCACCGCGTTGCGGCGCCAGGCCCCTTGGGAGGGGCTCCTCGGAGGCTGACCTAGGGTGAGGTTTAGCCCCTAGGATGCCGGCAGGCCCTATTCGCCAGCCGTGTGGAGACTGGAGTGGCGGACCGAGGTGAGGGCACTGGTGAGCGGGAGCGTGGGCCCGGGTGTTTTGGCGCGGGGGGCCTTTGAAGGTCGCCGTGTCTTGGAGGGCCCTGCCCGTGCTCCCGCCCTGAATGAACGGCACCACCCCAAGCCCCCGGGTGGCGGCTGGGTGGCAGGGTGAGTCCAGTGCTGAGGCTCGGGGGTCCCCAATCCCCAGCGTTGCGGCGCCAGATCCCTTGGGAGGGGCCCCTCGGGGGTCGATCTAGGGTTGCGGTTAGCCCCCAGGAGGCCGGTGGACCCGATCAGCGGCTGTGCGGCACGCGGAGGGTTGGGCCGAGGTGAGGGCGCTGGCGAGACTGAGCATGAGCCCAAGCGTTTTAGTGCGGGGGCCCTTCGAAGGTCAGTGGGGGCTCGGAGGGACCTGCCCGTTCTCCCGCTCTGAATGACCGGCGGGGCCCCTAGAGGCTCCGGTGCCTGAAGGGCAGCAGGGTGAGACCGGCACTTGGGTTGGGGTCCCCATTCCCGGCGTTGTGGCGCCAGGCCACTTGGGAAGGGCCCCTCCGTGGCCGAACTACAGTTAGGGTTAGCCCCCAGGAGGCCAGCAGGCCCGATACACCGCCTGTGCGTCGAGCGGAGCGTTGGGCCGAGGTGAGGGTGCTGGTGAACATGAGCCCGGGCCCAAGCGTTTTGGTTCGGGGCGCCTTCGAAGGTCGGCGGGGGTTCGAAGGGCCCTGCCCGTTCTCCCACCCTGAATGAATGGCGGCGCCCCTAGCGGCACGTGTGGGGCAGGGCGGCAGGGTGCATCCAGCGCTGGGGCTTGGGGGTTCCCAATCCCCGGCGTTGCGGCGCCAGGCCCCTTAGGAAGCGACCCTCGGGGCCGTCCTAGGGTTAGGGTTAGCGCCCAGGAGGCCGGCAGGCCCGATCCGCCGGCTGTGCGAGGAGTGGAGATGCAGGCCGAGTTGAGGGCGATGGCGAGCGGGAGCTGGGCCCCAGCGTTTTGGCGTCCTGGGCCTTTGAATGTTGCCATGGCTCGGAGGGCCCTGCCCTTTCTCCTGCCCTGAAGAACCAGCAAGGCCCCTAGCGGCTCCGTTGGCAGTGGGGCGGCAGGGTGAATCCCAGGCTGCGGCTCGGGGATCCCCAATCTCCGGCGTTGTGGTGCCAGGCCCCTTGGGAGGGGCTCCTCGTGGGCCGACCCAGGGTTAGAGTTAGCCCCCATAAGGCCGGCAGGCCAGATCCTCTGGCTGGGCGGTGAGAGGTGGGCGGGCCGAGGTAAAGGCGCTGGGGTGCGGGATTGTGGGCCCCTGCATTTTGGGGTGGGAGGCTTCAAATGTCGCCGGTTTCTCCAGGGCCCTGTCAGTTCTCCCGCCCTGCATGACCGGCGGCGCCCCTCGCGGCCCGGGTGGCAGCGTTGTGGGAGGGTGAGTCTGGCTTTGGGGCTTGGGGTTCCAGATCCCTGGCGTAGTGGCACCAAAACCCTTGGGAGGGGCCCCTGGGGGGCCGACCTAGGGTTAGGGTTAGCCCCCAGGAGACCGTCAGGCCCAACCACACACTGTGCGGCGAGCTGAGGTGCGGCCCGAGGTGAAGGCGCTGGGGAGCGGGAGCGTGGGCACCAGCGTTTTGGCACGGGGAGCCTTTGAAGGTCACCGGGGACTCAGAAGGCCCTGCCCTTCTCTCGCCCTCTATGACCCGCGGCGCCCCTAGCGGCCCAGGTGGGGACAGTGCGGCAGGGTGAGTCCGGCTCTGGGGCTCTGAGTTACCAATCCCCAGCATTGCAGAGCCAGGCCGCTTGGGATGTCCCCTCAGGGCCGACCTAGGGTTTTGGTTAGCTGCCAGGAGCCCGGCAGGCCCTATCCACCGGCTCTGAAGCAAGCGGTGGGGTGGGCCTAGGTGAGGGCGCTGGCGAGCAGGATCCTGGGAGCCAACGTTTTTGCGCGGGGAGCCTTCAAAGGTCAGCGTGGGCTCGGAGGGCCCTGCCCGATCTCTTGCCCTGATTGACCGGCGGGGCCTCTAGCGGCTCGGGTGGCTGAAGGGCAGCAGGGTGAGTGCGGCACATGAGCTCGGGGTCCCCATCCCCAGCGTTGCGACGCCAGGCCCCTTGGGAAGTGCCCCTCGGTGGCCGACCTATGGTTAGGGTTAGCCTCCAGGAGCCCCGCAGGCCCGATACACCACCTGTGCGTCGAGCGGAGAGTTGGGCCGAGGTGAGGGTGCTGGTGAACATGAGCCTGGGCCCAAGCGTTTTGGTTCGGTGCGCCTTCCAAGGTCGGCAGGGGTTCGGAGGGCCCTGCCAGTTCTCCCACCCTGAATGAATGGCGGCGCCCCTAGCGGCCTGTGTGGGTTGGGGTGGCAGCGTGCATCCGGCGCTGGGGCTTGGGGGCCCCCAATCCCTGGCGTTGCAGCGCCAGGCCCCTTAGGAAGGGACCTTCAGGGGCTGTCCTAGGGTTAGGGTGAGCTCCCAGGAGGCCGGCAGGCCCGAGTCGCTGGCTCTGCGAAGAGCGGAGGTGCGGGCCGAGTTGAGGGTGATGCAGAGCGGGAGCGTGGTCCCCAGCGTTTTGGCGCCCTGGGCCTTCGACTGTTGCCATGGCTCAAAGGGCCCTGCCCGTTCTCCTGCCCTGAAGAACCTACGGTGCCCTTAGCAGCTCCCTTGGCGGTGGAGTGGCAGGGTGAGTCCATGCTGCGGCTCGTGGATCCCCAATCCCCAGCGTTGTGGGGCCAGGCCTCTTGGGAGGGGCTCCTCGTGGGCGGACCTAGGTTTAGAGTTAGCACCCAGGAGGCCAGCAGGCCCAATCCTCTGGCTGGGCGGCGAGAGGTGGGCGGCCCGAGGTAAAGGCGCTGGCGATCGGGAGCGTGGGCCCCTGCATTTTGGCGCAGGAGGCTTCAAATATCGCCGGTTTCTCCAGGGCCCTGTCCCTTCTCCCGCCCTGAATGACGGGCGGCGCCACTAGCGTCCCGGGTGGCGACGTGGCGGCAGGGTGAGTCTGGCTCTGGGTCTTGGGGTCCCTGATCCCCAGTGTAGCGGCACCAGGACCCTTGGGAGGGGCCCCTGGGTGGCTGACCTAGGGTTAGGGTTAGCCCCCAGGAGGCCGGCAGGTGGGATCCGGCCACTGTCCGGGGAGCGGAGGGCGGGGCCGAGGTGAGGGCGTTGGGGAGCGGGAGCGTGGGCACCAGCGTTTTGGCACGGGGAGCCTTTGAAGGCCACCGGGGGCTCGGAAGGCCCTGCCCCTTCTCTCGCCCTGAATGACCCGCAGTGCTCCTAGCGGCCTGGGTGGCGGCGTTGCGGTAGGGTGAGTGTGGCTCTGGGGCTTGAGGTTCCCGATCCCCAGCGAAGCGGCACCAGGACCCTTGGGAGGGGCCCCTGGGGGGCCGACCTAGGGTTAGGGTTAGCACCCGGGAGGCCGGCAGGCGGGATCCGCCCGCTGTGCGTGGAGCGGAGGGGCGGGCCGAGGTGAGGGCGCTGGCGAGCAAGAGCCTGGGCCCAAGCGTTTTGGCACCGGGGGCCTTCGAATGTCTCCGGGGACTCGGCGGGCCCTGCCCATTCTCCTCCCTGAATGACCGGCGGCGCCCCTAGCAGCCCAGGTGGCGGCGGGGCGGCATGTAAGTCCTGGCATAGGGCTCGGGGGCCCCAGTCCACCGCGTTGCGGCGCCAGGCCCCTTGGGAGGGGCTCCTCGGAGGCTGACCTAGGGTGAGGTTTAGCCCCTAGGATGCCGGCAGGCCCTATTCGCCAGCCGTGTGGAGACTGGAGTGGCGGACCGAGGTGAGGGCACTGGTGAGCGGGAGCGTGGGCCCGGGTGTTTTGGCGCGGGGGGCCTTTGAAGGTCGCCGTGTCTTGGAGGGCCCTGCCCGTGCTCCCGCCCTGAATGAACGGCACCACCCCAAGCCCCCGGGTGGCGGCTGGGTGGCAGGGTGAGTCCAGTGCTGAGGCTCGGGGGTCCCCAATCCCCAGCGTTGCGGCGCCAGATCCCTTGGGAGGGGCCCCTCGGGGGTCGATCTAGGGTTGCGGTTAGCCCCCAGGAGGCCGGTGGACCCGATCAGCGGCTGTGCGGCACGCGGAGGGTTGGGCCGAGGTGAGGGCGCTGGCGAGACTGAGCATGAGCCCAAGCGTTTTAGTGCGGGGGCCCTTCGAAGGTCAGTGGGGGCTCGGAGGGACGTGCCCGTTCTCCCGCTCTGAATGACCGGCGGGGCCCCTAGAGGCTCCGGTGCCTGAAGGGCAGCAGGGTGAGACCGGCACTTGGGTTGGGGTCCCCATTCCCGGCGTTGTGGCGCCAGGCCACTTGGGAAGGGCCCCTCCGTGGCCGAACTACAGTTAGGGTTAGCCCCCAGGAGGCCAGCAGGCCCGATACACCGCCTGTGCGTCGAGCGGAGCGTTGGGCCGAGGTGAGGGTGCTGGTGAACATGAGCCCGGGCCCAAGCGTTTTGGTTCGGGGCGCCTTCGAAGGTCGGCGGGGGTTCGAAGGGCCCTGCCCGTTCTCCCACCCTGAATGAATGGCGGCGCCCCTAGCGGCACGTGTGGGGCAGGGCGGCAGGGTGCATCCAGCGCTGGGGCTTGGGGGTTCCCAATCCCCGGCGTTGCGGCGCCAGGCCCCTTAGGAAGCGACCCTCGGGGCCGTCCTAGGGTTAGGGTTAGCGCCCAGGAGGCCGGCAGGCCCGATCCGCCGGCTGTGCGAGGAGTGGAGATGCAGGCCGAGTTGAGGGCGATGGCGAGCGGGAGCTGGGCCCCAGCGTTTTGGCGTCCTGGGCCTTTGAATGTTGCCATGGCTCGGAGGGCCCTGCCCTTTCTCCTGCCCTGAAGAACCAGCAAGGCCCCTAGCGGCTCCGTTGGCAGTGGGGCGGCAGGGTGAATCCCAGGCTGCGGCTCGGGGATCCCCAATCCCCGGCGTTGTGGTGCCAGGCCCCTTGGGAGGGGCTCCTCGTGGGCCGACCCAGGGTTAGAGTTAGCCCCCATAAGGCCGGCAGGCCAGATCCTCTGGCTGGGCGGTGAGAGGTGGGCGGGCCGAGGTAAAGGCGCTGGGGTGCGGGATTGTGGGCCCCTGCATTTTGGGGTGGGAGGCTTCAAATGTCGCCGGTTTCTCCAGGGCCCTGTCAGTTCTCCCGCCCTGAATGACCGGCGGCGCCCCTCGCGGCCCGGGTGGCAGCGTTGTGGGAGGGTGAGTCTGGCTTTGGGGCTTGGGGTTCCAGATCCCTGGCGTAGTGGCACCAAAACCCTTGGGAGGGGCCCCTGGGGGGTCGACCTAGGGTTAGGGTTAGCCCCCAGGAGACCGTCAGGCCCAACCACACACTGTGCGGCGAGCTGAGGTGCGGCCCGAGGTGAAGGCGCTGGGGAGCGGGAGCGTGGGCACCAGCGTTTTGGCACGGGGAGCCTTTGAAGGTCACCGGGGACTCAGAAGGCCCTGCCCTTCTCTCGCCCTCTATGACCCGCGGCGCCCCTAGCGGCCCAGGTGGGGACAGTGCGGCAGGGTGAGTCCGGCTCTGGGGCTCTGAGTTACCAATCCCCAGCATTGCAGAGCCAGGCCGCTTGGGATGTCCCCTCAGGGCCGACCTAGGGTTTTGGTTAGCTGCCAGGAGCCCGGCAGGCCCTATCCACCGGCTCTGAAGCAAGCGGTGGGGTGGGCCTAGGTGAGGGCGCTGGCGAGCAGGATCCTGGGAGCCAACGTTTTTGCGCGGGGAGCCTTCAAAGGTCAGCGTGGGCTCGGAGGGCCCTGCCCGATCTCTTGCCCTGATTGACCGGCGGGGCCTCTAGCGGCTCGGGTGGCTGAAGGGCAGCAGGGTGAGTGCGGCACATGAGCTCGGGGTCCCCATCCCCAGCGTTGCGACGCCAGGCCCCTTGGGAAGTGCCCCTCGGTGGCCGACCTATGGTTAGGGTTAGCCTCCAGGAGCCCCGCAGGCCCGATACACCACCTGTGCGTCGAGCGGAGAGTTGGGCCGAGGTGAGGGTGCTGGTGAACATGAGCCTGGGCCCAAGCGTTTTGGTTCGGTGCGCCTTCCAAGGTCGGCAGGGGTTCGGAGGGCCCTGCCAGTTCTCCCACCCTGAATGAATGGCGGCGCCCCTAGCGGCCTGTGTGGGTTGGGGTGGCAGCGTGCATCCGGCGCTGGGGCTTGGGGGCCCCCAATCCCTGGCGTTGCAGCGCCAGGCCCCTTAGGAAGGGACCTTCAGGGGCTGTCCTAGGGTTAGGGTGAGCTCCCAGGAGGCCGGCAGGCCCGAGTCGCTGGCTCTGCGAAGAGCGGAGGTGCGGGCCGAGTTGAGGGTGATGCAGAGCGGGAGCGTGGTCCCCAGCGTTTTGGCGCCCTGGGCCTTCGACTGTTGCCATGGCTCAAAGGGCCCTGCCCGTTCTCCTGCCCTGAAGAACCTACGGTGCCCTTAGCAGCTCCCTTGGCGGTGGAGTGGCAGGGTGAGTCCATGCTGCGGCTCGTGGATCCCCAATCCCCAGCGTTGTGGGGCCAGGCCTCTTGGGAGGGGCTCCTCGTGGGCGGACCTAGGTTTAGAGTTAGCACCCAGGAGGCCAGCAGGCCCAATCCTCTGGCTGGGCGGCGAGAGGTGGGCGGCCCGAGGTAAAGGCGCTGGCGATCGGGAGCATGGGCCCCTGCATTTTGGCGCAGGAGGCTTCAAATATCGCCGGTTTCTCCAGGGCCCTGTCCCTTCTCCCGCCCTGAATGACGGGCGGCGCCACTAGCGTCCGGGGTGGCGACGTGGCGGCAGGGTGAGTCTGGCTCTGGGTCTTGGGGTCCCTGATCCCCAGTGTAGCGGCACCAGGACCCTTGGGAGGGGCCCCTGGGGGGCCGACCTAGGGTTAGGGTTAGCACCCGGGAGGCCGGCAGGCGGGATCCGCCCGCTGTGCGTGGAGCGGAGGGGCGGGCCGAGGTGAGGGCGCTGGCGAGCAAGAGCCTGGGCCCAAGCGTTTTGGCACCGGGGGCCTTCGAATGTCTCCGGGGACTCGGCGGGCCCTGCCCATTCTCCTCCCTGAATGACCGGCGGCGCCCCTAGCAGCCCAGGTGGCGGCGGGGCGGCATGTAAGTCCTGGCATAGGGCTCGGGGGCCCCAGTCCACCGCGTTGCGGCGCCAGGCCCCTTGGGAGGGGCTCCTCGGAGGCTGACCTAGGGTGAGGTTTAGCCCCTAGGATGCCGGCAGGCCCTATTCGCCAGCCGTGTGGAGACTGGAGTGGCGGACCGAGGTGAGGGCACTGGTGAGCGGGAGCGTGGGCCCGGGTGTTTTGGCGCGGGGGGCCTTTGAAGGTCGCCGTGTCTTGGAGGGCCCTGCCCGTGCTCCCGCCCTGAATGAACGGCACCACCCCAAGCCCCCGGGTGGCGGCTGGGTGGCAGGGTGAGTCCAGTGCTGAGGCTCGGGGGTCCCCAATCCCCAGCGTTGCGGCGCCAGATCCCTTGGGAGGGGCCCCTCGGGGGTCGATCTAGGGTTGCGGTTAGCCCCCAGGAGGCCGGTGGACCCGATCAGCGGCTGTGCGGCACGCGGAGGGTTGGGCCGAGGTGAGGGCGCTGGCGAGACTGAGCATGAGCCCAAGCGTTTTAGTGCGGGGGCCCTTCGAAGGTCAGTGGGGGCTCGGAGGGACGTGCCCGTTCTCCCGCTCTGAATGACCGGCGGGGCCCCTAGAGGCTCCGGTGCCTGAAGGGCAGCAGGGTGAGACCGGCACTTGGGTTGGGGTCCCCATTCCCGGCGTTGTGGCGCCAGGCCACTTGGGAAGGGCCCCTCCGTGGCCGAACTACAGTTAGGGTTAGCCCCCAGGAGGCCAGCAGGCCCGATACACCGCCTGTGCGTCGAGCGGAGCGTTGGGCCGAGGTGAGGGTGCTGGTGAACATGAGCCCGGGCCCAAGCGTTTTGGTTCGGGGCGCCTTCGAAGGTCGGCGGGGGTTCGAAGGGCCCTGCCCGTTCTCCCACCCTGAATGAATGGCGGCGCCCCTAGCGGCACGTGTGGGGCAGGGCGGCAGGGTGCATCCAGCGCTGGGGCTTGGGGGTTCCCAATCCCCGGCGTTGCGGCGCCAGGCCCCTTAGGAAGCGACCCTCGGGGCCGTCCTAGGGTTAGGGTTAGCGCCCAGGAGGCCGGCAGGCCCGATCCGCCGGCTGTGCGAGGAGTGGAGATGCAGGCCGAGTTGAGGGCGATGGCGAGCGGGAGCTGGGCCCCAGCGTTTTGGCGTCCTGGGCCTTTGAATGTTGCCATGGCTCGGAGGGCCCTGCCCTTTCTCCTGCCCTGAAGAACCAGCAAGGCCCCTAGCGGCTCCGTTGGCAGTGGGGCGGCAGGGTGAATCCCAGGCTGCGGCTCGGGGATCCCCAATCCCCGGCGTTGTGGTGCCAGGCCCCTTGGGAGGGGCTCCTCGTGGGCCGACCCAGGGTTAGAGTTAGCCCCCATAAGGCCGGCAGGCCAGATCCTCTGGCTGGGCGGTGAGAGGTGGGCGGCCCGAGGTAAAGGCGCTGGGGTGCGGGATTGTGGGCCCCTGCATTTTGGGGTGGGAGGCTTCAAATGTCGCCGGTTTCTCCAGGGCCCTGTCAGTTCTCCCGCCCTGAATGACCGGCGGCGCCCCTCGCGGCCCGGGTGGCAGCGTTGTGGGAGGGTGAGTCTGGCTTTGGGGCTTGGGGTTCCAGATCCCTGGCGTAGTGGCACCAAAACCCTTGGGAGGGGCCCCTGGGGGGTCGACCTAGGGTTAGGGTTAGCCCCCAGGAGACCGTCAGGCCCAACCACACACTGTGCGGCGAGCTGAGGTGCGGCCCGAGGTGAAGGCGCTGGGGAGCGGGAGCGTGGGCACCAGCGTTTTGGCACGGGGAGCCTTTGAAGGTCACCGGGGACTCAGAAGGCCCTGCCCTTCTCTCGCCCTCTATGACCCGCGGCGCCCCTAGCGGCCCAGGTGGGGACAGTGCGGCAGGGTGAGTCCGGCTCTGGGGCTCTGAGTTACCAATCCCCAGCATTGCAGAGCCAGGCCGCTTGGGATGTCCCCTCAGGGCCGACCTAGGGTTTTGGTTAGCTGCCAGGAGCCCGGCAGGCCCTATCCACCGGCTCTGAAGCAAGCGGTGGGGTGGGCCTAGGTGAGGGCGCTGGCGAGCAGGATCCTGGGAGCCAACGTTTTTGCGCGGGGAGCCTTCAAAGGTCAGCGTGGGCTCGGAGGGCCCTGCCCGATCTCTTGCCCTGATTGACCGGCGGGGCCTCTAGCGGCTCGGGTGGCTGAAGGGCAGCAGGGTGAGTGCGGCACATGAGCTCGGGGTCCCCATCCCCAGCGTTGCGACGCCAGGCCCCTTGGGAAGTGCCCCTCGGTGGCCGACCTATGGTTAGGGTTAGCCTCCAGGAGCCCCGCAGGCCCGATACACCACCTGTGCGTCGAGCGGAGAGTTGGGCCGAGGTGAGGGTGCTGGTGAACATGAGCCTGGGCCCAAGCGTTTTGGTTCGGTGCGCCTTCCAAGGTCGGCAGGGGTTCGGAGGGCCCTGCCAGTTCTCCCACCCTGAATGAATGGCGGCGCCCCTAGCGGCCTGTGTGGGTTGGGGTGGCAGCGTGCATCCGGCGCTGGGGCTTGGGGGCCCCCAATCCCTGGCGTTGCAGCGCCAGGCCCCTTAGGAAGGGACCTTCAGGGGCTGTCCTAGGGTTAGGGTGAGCTCCCAGGAGGCCGGCAGGCCCGAGTCGCTGGCTCTGCGAAGAGCGGAGGTGCGGGCCGAGTTGAGGGTGATGCAGAGCGGGAGCGTGGTCCCCAGCGTTTTGGCGCCCTGGGCCTTCGACTGTTGCCATGGCTCAAAGGGCCCTGCCCGTTCTCCTGCCCTGAAGAACCTACGGTGCCCTTAGCAGCTCCCTTGGCGGTGGAGTGGCAGGGTGAGTCCATGCTGCGGCTCGTGGATCCCCAATCCCCAGCGTTGTGGGGCCAGGCCTCTTGGGAGGGGCTCCTCGTGGGCGGACCTAGGTTTAGAGTTAGCACCCAGGAGGCCAGCAGGCCCAATCCTCTGGCTGGGCGGCGAGAGGTGGGCGGCCCGAGGTAAAGGCGCTGGCGATCGGGAGCATGGGCCCCTGCATTTTGGCGCAGGAGGCTTCAAATATCGCCGGTTTCTCCAGGGCCCTGTCCCTTCTCCCGCCCTGAATGACGGGCGGCGCCACTAGCGTCCCGGGTGGCGACGTGGCGGCAGGGTGAGTCTGGCTCTGGGTCTTGGGGTCCCTGATCCCCAGTGTAGCGGCACCAGGACCCTTGGGAGGGGCCCCTGGGTGGCTGACCTAGGGTTAGGGTTAGCCCCCAGGAGGCCGGCAGGTGGGATCCGGCCACTGTCCGGGGAGCGGAGGGCGGGGCCGAGGTGAGGGCGTTGGGGAGCGGGAGCGTGGGCACCAGCGTTTTGGCACGGGGAGCCTTTGAAGGCCACCGGGGGCTCGGAAGGCCCTGCCCCTTCTCTCGCCCTGAATGACCCGCAGTGCTCCTAGCGGCCTGGGTGGCGGCGTTGCGGTAGGGTGAGTGTGGCTCTGGGGCTTGAGGTTCCCGATCCCCGGCGAAGCGGCACCAGGACCCTTGGGAGGGGCCCCTGGGGGGCCGACCTAGGGTTAGGGTTAGCACCCGGGAGGCCGGCAGGCGGGATCCGCCCGCTGTGCGTGGAGCGGAGGGGCGGGCCGAGGTGAGGGCGCTGGCGAGCAAGAGCCTGGGCCCAAGCGTTTTGGCACCGGGGGCCTTCGAATGTCTCCGGGGACTCGGCGGGCCCTGCCCATTCTCCTCCCTGAATGACCGGCGGCGCCCCTTGCAGCCCAGGTGGCGGCGGGGCGGCATGTAAGTCCTGGCATAGGGCTCGGGGGCCCCAGTCCACCGCGTTGCGGCGCCAGGCCCCTTGGGAGGGGCTCCTCGGAGGCTGACCTAGGGTGAGGTTTAGCCCCTAGGATGCCGGCAGGCCCTATTCGCCAGCCGTGTGGAGACTGGAGTGGCGGACCGAGGTGAGGGCACTGGTGAGCGGGAGCGTGGGCCCGGGTGTTTTGGCGCGGGGGGCCTTTGAAGGTCGCCGTGTCTTGGAGGGCCCTGCCCGTGCTCCCGCCCTGAATGAACGGCACCACCCCAAGCCCCCGGGTGGCGGCTGGGTGGCAGGGTGAGTCCAGTGCTGAGGCTCGGGGGTCCCCAATCCCCAGCGTTGCGGCGCCAGATCCCTTGGGAGGGGCCCCTCGGGGGTCGATCTAGGGTTGCGGTTAGCCCCCAGGAGGCCGGTGGACCCGATCAGCGGCTGTGCGGCACGCGGAGGGTTGGGCCGAGGTGAGGGCGCTGGCGAGACTGAGCATGAGCCCAAGCGTTTTAGTGCGGGGGCCCTTCGAAGGTCAGTGGGGGCTCGGAGGGACGTGCCCGTTCTCCCGCTCTGAATGACCGGCGGGGCCCCTAGAGGCTCCGGTGCCTGAAGGGCAGCAGGGTGAGACCGGCACTTGGGTTGGGGTCCCCATTCCCGGCGTTGTGGCGCCAGGCCACTTGGGAAGGGCCCTTCCGTGGCCGAACTACAGTTAGGGTTAGCCCCCAGGAGGCCAGCAGGCCCGATACACCGCCTGTGCGTCGAGCGGAGCGTTGGGCCGAGGTGAGGGTGCTGGTGAACATGAGCCCGGGCCCAAGCGTTTTGGTTCGGGGCGCCTTCGAAGGTCGGCGGGGGTTCGAAGGGCCCTGCCCGTTCTTCCACCCTGAATGAATGGCAGCGCCCCTAGCGGCACGTGTGGGGCAGGGCGGCAGGGTGCATCCAGCGCTGGGGCTTGGGGGTTCCCAATCCCCGGCGTTGCGGCGCCAGGCCCCTTAGGAAGCGACCCTCGGGGCCGTCCTAGGGTTAGGGTTAGCGCCCAGGAGGCCGGCAGGCCCGATCCGCCGGCTGTGCGAGGAGTGGAGATGCAGGCCGAGTTGAGGGCGATGGCGAGCGGGAGCTGGGCCCCAGCGTTTTGGCGTCCTGGGCCTTTGAATGTTGCCATGGCTCGGAGGGCCCTGCCCTTTCTCCTGCCCTGAAGAACCAGCAAGGCCCCTAGCGGCTCCGTTGGCAGTGGGGCGGCAGGGTGAATCCCAGGCTGCGGCTCGGGGATCCCCAATCCCCGGCGTTGTGGTGCCAGGCCCCTTGGGAGGGGCTCCTCGTGGGCCGACCCAGGGTTAGAGTTAGCCCCCATAAGGCCGGCAGGCCAGATCCTCTGGCTGGGCGGTGAGAGGTGGGCGGGCCGAGGTAAAGGCGCTGGGGTGCGGGATTGTGGGCCCCTGCATTTTGGGGTGGGAGGCTTCAAATGTCGCCGGTTTCTCCAGGGCCCTGTCAGTTCTCCCGCCCTGAATGACCGGCGGCGCCCCTCGCGGCCCGGGTGGCAGCGTTGTGGGAGGGTGAGTCTGGCTTTGGGGCTTGGGGTTCCAGATCCCTGGCGTAGTGGCACCAAAACCCTTGGGAGGGGCCCCTGGGGGGCCGACCTAGGGTTAGGGTTAGCCCCCAGGAGACCGTCAGGCCCAACCACACACTGTGCGGCGAGCTGAGGTGCGGCCCGAGGTGAAGGCGCTGGGGAGCGGGAGCGTGGGCACCAGCGTTTTGGCACGGGGAGCCTTTGAAGGTCACCGGGGACTCAGAAGGCCCTGCCCTTCTCTCGCCCTCTATGACCCGCGGCGCCCCTAGCGGCCCAGGTGGGGACAGTGCGGCAGGGTGAGTCCGGCTCTGGGGCTCTGAGTCACCAATCCCCAGCATTGCAGAGCCAGGCCGCTTGGGATGTCCCCTCAGGGCCGACCTAGGGTTTTGGTTAGCTGCCAGGAGCCCGGCAGGCCCTATCCACCGGCTCTGAAGCAAGCGGTGGGGTGGGCCTAGGTGAGGGCGCTGGCGAGCAGGATCCTGGGAGCCAACGTTTTTGCGCGGGGAGCCTTCAAAGGTCAGCGTGGGCTCGGAGGGCCCTGCCCGATCTCTTGCCCTGATTGACCGGCGGGGCCTCTAGCGGCTCGGGTGGCTGAAGGGCAGCAGGGTGAGTGCGGCACATGAGCTCGGGGTCCCCATCCCCAGCGTTGCGACGCCAGGCCCCTTGGGAAGTGCCCCTCGGTGGCCGACCTATGGTTAGGGTTAGCCTCCAGGAGCCCCGCAGGCCCGATACACCACCTGTGCGTCGAGCGGAGAGTTGGGCCGAGGTGAGGGTGCTGGTGAACATGAGCCTGGGCCCAAGCGTTTTGGTTCGGTGCGCCTTCCAAGGTCGGCAGGGGTTCGGAGGGCCCTGCCAGTTCTCCCACCCTGAATGAATGGCGGCGCCCCTAGCGGCCTGTGTGGGTTGGGGTGGCAGCGTGCATCCGGCGCTGGGGCTTGGGGGCCCCCAATCCCTGGCGTTGCAGCGCCAGGCCCCTTAGGAAGGGACCTTCAGGGGCTGTCCTAGGGTTAGGGTGAGCTCCCAGGAGGCCGGCAGGCCCGAGTCGCTGGCTCTGCGAAGAGCGGAGGTGCGGGCCGAGTTGAGGGTGATGCAGAGCGGGAGCGTGGTCCCCAGCGTTTTGGCGCCCTGGGCCTTCGACTGTTGCCATGGCTCAAAGGGCCCTGCCCGTTCTCCTGCCCTGAAGAACCTACGGTGCCCTTAGCAGCTCCCTTGGCGGTGGAGTGGCAGGGTGAGTCCATGCTGCGGCTCGTGGATCCCCAATCCCCAGCGTTGTGGGGCCAGGCCTCTTGGGAGGGGCTCCTCGTGGGCGGACCTAGGTTTAGAGTTAGCACCCAGGAGGCCAGCAGGCCCAATCCTCTGGCTGGGCGGCGAGAGGTGGGCGGCCCGAGGTAAAGGCGCTGGCGATCGGGAGCGTGGGCCCCTGCATTTTGGCGCAGGAGGCTTCAAATATCGCCGGTTTCTCCAGGGCCCTGTCCCTTCTCCCGCCCTGAATGACGGGCGGCGCCACTAGCGTCCCGGGTGGCGACGTGGCGGCAGGGTGAGTCTGGCTCTGGGTCTTGGGGTCCCTGATCCCCAGTGTAGCGGCACCAGGACCCTTGGGAGGGGCCCCTGGGTGGCTGACCTAGGGTTAGGGTTAGCCCCCAGGAGGCCGGCAGGTGGGATCCGGCCACTGTCCAGGGAGCGGAGGGCGGGGCCGAGGTGAGGGCGTTGGGGAGCGGGAGCGTGGGCACCAGCGTTTTGGCACGGGGAGCCTTTGAAGGCCACCGGGGGCTCGGAAGGCCCTGCCCCTTCTCTCGCCCTGAATGACCCGCAGTGCTCCTAGCGGCCTGGGTGGCGGCGTTGCGGTAGGGTGAGTGTGGCTCTGGGGCTTGAGGTTCCCGATCCCCGGCGAAGCGGCACCAGGACCCTTGGGAGGGGCCCCTGGGGGGCCGACCTAGGGTTAGGGTTAGCACCCGGGAGGCCGGCAGGCGGGATCCGCCCGCTGTGCGTGGAGCGGAGGGGCGGGCCGAGGTGAGGGCGCTGGCGAGCAAGAGCCTGGGCCCAAGCGTTTTGGCACCGGGGGCCTTCGAATGTCTCCGGGGACTCGGCGGGCCCTGCCCATTCTCCTCCCTGAATGACCGGCGGCGCCCCTAGCAGCCCAGGTGGCGGCGGGGCGGCATGTAAGTCCGGGCATAGGGCTCGGGGGCCCCAGTCCACCGCGTTGCGGCGCCAGGCCCCTTGGGAGGGGCCCCTCGGAGGCTGACCTAGGGTGAGGTTTAGCCCCTAGGATGCCGGCAGGCCCTATTCGCCAGCCGTGTGGAGACTGGAGTGGCGGACCGAGGTGAGGGCACTGGTGAGCGGGAGCGTGGGCCCGGGTGTTTTGGCGCGGGGGGCCTTTGAAGGTCGCCGTGTCTTGGAGGGCCCTGCCCGTGCTCCCGCCCTGAATGAACGGCACCACCCCAAGCCCCCGGGTGGCGGCTGGGTGGCAGGGTGAGTCCAGTGCTGAGGCTCGGGGGTCCCCAATCCCCAGCGTTGCGGCGCCAGATCCCTTGGGAGGGGCCCCTCGGGGGTCGATCTACGGTTGCGGTTAGCCCCCAGGAGGCCGGTGGACCCGATCAGCGGCTGTGCGGCACGCGGAGGGTTGGGCCGAGGTGAGGGCGCTGGCGAGACTGAGCATGAGCCCAAGCGTTTTAGTGCGGGGGCCCTTCGAAGGTCAGTGGGGGCTCGGAGGGACCTGCCCGTTCTCCCGCTCTGAATGACCGGCGGGGCCCCTAGAGGCTCCGGTGCCTGAAGGGCAGCAGGGTGAGACCGGCACTTGGGTTGGGGTCCCCATTCCCGGCGTTGTGGCGCCAGGCCACTTGGGAAGGGCCCCTCCGTGGCCGAACTACAGTTAGGGTTAGCCCCCAGGAGGCCAGCAGGCCCGATACACCGCCTGTGCGTCGAGCGGAGCGTTGGGCCGAGGTGAGGGTGCTGGTGAACATGAGCCCGGGCCCAAGCGTTTTGGTTCGGGGCGCCTTCGAAGGTCGGCGGGGGTTCGAAGGGCCCTGCCCGTTCTCCCACCCTGAATGAATGGCGGCGCCCCTAGCGGCACGTGTGGGGCAGGGCGGCAGGGTGCATCCAGCGCTGGGGCTTGGGGGTTCCCAATCCCCGGCGTTGCGGCGCCAGGCCCCTTAGGAAGCGACCCTCGGGGCCGTCCTAGGGTTAGGGTTAGCGCCCAGGAGGCCGGCAGGCCCGATCCGCCGGCTGTGCGAGGAGTGGAGATGCAGGCCGAGTTGAGGGCGATGGCGAGCGGGAGCTGGGCCCCAGCGTTTTGGCGTCCTGGGCCTTTGAATGTTGCCATGGCTCGGAGGGCCCTGCCCTTTCTCCTGCCCTGAAGAACCAGCAAGGCCCCTAGCGGCTCCGTTGGCAGTGGGGCGGCAGGGTGAATCCCAGGCTGCGGCTCGGGGATCCCCAATCCCCGGCGTTGTGGTGCCAGGCCCCTTGGGAGGGGCTCCTCGTGGGCCGACCCAGGGTTAGAGTTAGCCCCCATAAGGCCGGCAGGCCAGATCCTCTGGCTGGGCGGTGAGAGGTGGGCGGGCCGAGGTAAAGGCGCTGGGGTGCGGGATTGTGGGCCCCTGCATTTTGGGGTGGGAGGCTTCAAATGTCGCCGGTTTCTCCAGGGCCCTGTCAGTTCTCCCGCCCTGAATGACCGGCGGCGCCCCTCGCGGCCCGGGTGGCAGCGTTGTGGGAGGGTGAGTCTGGCTTTGGGGCTTGGGGTTCCAGATCCCTGGCGTAGTGGCACCAAAACCCTTGGGAGGGGCCCCTGGGGGGCCGACCTAGGGTTAGGGTTAGCCCCCAGGAGACCGTCAGGCCCAACCACACACTGTGCGGCGAGCTGAGGTGCGGCCCGAGGTGAAGGCGCTGGGGAGCGGGAGCGTGGGCACCAGCGTTTTGGCACGGGGAGCCTTTGAAGGTCACCGGGGACTCAGAAGGCCCTGCCCTTCTCTCGCCCTCTATGACCCGCGGCGCCCCTAGCGGCCCAGGTGGGGACAGTGCGGCAGGGTGAGTCCGGCTCTGGGGCTCTGAGTCACCAATCCCCAGCATTGCAGAGCCAGGCCGCTTGGGATGTCCCCTCAGGGCCGACCTAGGGTTTTGGTTAGCTGCCAGGAGCCCGGCAGGCCCTATCCACCGGCTCTGAAGCAAGCGGTGGGGTGGGCCTAGGTGAGGGCGCTGGCGAGCAGGATCCTGGGAGCCAACGTTTTTGCGCGGGGAGCCTTCAAAGGTCAGCGTGGGCTCGGAGGGCCCTGCCCGATCTCTTGCCCTGATTGACCGGCGGGGCCTCTAGTGGCTCGGGTGGCTGAAGGGCAGCAGGGTGAGTGCGGCACGTGAGCTCGGGGTCCCCATCCCCAGCGTTGCGACGCCAGGCCCCTTGGGAAGTGCCCCTCGGTGGCCGACCTATGGTTAGGGTTAGCCTCCAGGAGCCCCGCAGGCCCGATACACCACCTGTGCGTCGAGCGGAGAGTTGGGCCGAGGTGAGGGTGCTGGTGAACATGAGCCTGGGCCCAAGCGTTTTGGTTCGGTGCGCCTTCCAAGGTCGGCAGGGGTTCGGAGGGCCCTGCCAGTTCTCCCACCCTGAATGAATGGCGGCGCCCCTAGCGGCCTGTGTGGGTTGGGGTGGCAGCGTGCATCCGGCGCTGGGGCTTGGGGGCCCCCAATCCCTGGCGTTGCAGCGCCAGGCCCCTTAGGAAGGGACCTTCAGGGGCTGTCCTAGGGTTAGGGTGAGCTCCCAGGAGGCCGGCAGGCCCGAGTCGCTGGCTCTGCGAAGAGCGGAGGTGCGGGCCGAGTTGAGGGTGATGCAGAGCGGGAGCGTGGTCCCCAGCGTTTTGGCGCCCTGGGCCTTCGACTGTTGCCATGGCTCAAAGGGCCCTGCCCGTTCTCCTGCCCTGAAGAACCTACGGTGCCCTTAGCAGCTCCCTTGGCGGTGGAGTGGCAGGGTGAGTCCATGCTGCGGCTCGTGGATCCCCAATCCCCAGCGTTGTGGGGCCAGGCCTCTTGGGAGGGGCTCCTCGTGGGCGGACCTAGGTTTAGAGTTAGCACCCAGGAGGCCAGCAGGCCCAATCCTCTGGCTGGGCGGTGAGAGGTGGGCGGCCCGAGGTAAAGGCGCTGGCGATCGGGAGCGTGGGCCCCTGCATTTTGGCGCAGGAGGCTTCAAATATCGCCAGTTTCTCCAGGGCCCTGTCCCTTCTCCCGCCCTGAATGACGGGCGGCGCCACTAGCGTCCCGGGTGGCGACGTGGCGGCAGGGTGAGTCTGGCTCTGGGTCTTGGGGTCCCTGATCTCCAGTGTAGCGGCACCAGGACCCTTGGGAGGGGCCCCTGGGTGGCTGACCTAGGGTTAGGGTTAGCCCCCAGGAGGCCGGCAGGTGGGATCCGGCCACTGTCCGGGGAGCGGAGGGCGGGGCCGAGGTGAGGGCATTGGGGAGCGGGAGCGTGGGCACCAGCGTTTTGGCACGGGGAGCCTTTGAAGGCCACCGGGGGCTCGGAAGGCCCTGCCCCTTCTCTCGCCCTGAATGACCCGCAGTGCTCCTAGCGGCCTGGGTGGCGGCGTTGCGGTAGGGTGAGTGTGGCTCTGGGGCTTGAGGTTCCCGATCCCCGGCGAAGCGGCACCAGGACCCTTGGGAGGGGCCCCTGGGGGGCCGACCTAGGGTTAGGGTTAGCACCCCGGAGGCCGGCAGGCGGGATCCGCCCGCTGTGCGTGGAGCGGAGGGGCGGGCCGAGGTGAGGGCGCTGGCGAGCAAGAGCCTGGGCCCAAGCGTTTTGGCACCGGGGGCCTTCGAATGTCTCCGGGGACTCGGCGGGCCCTGCCCATTCTCCTCCCTGAATGACCGGCGGCGCCCCTAGCAGCCCAGGTGGCGGCGGGGCGGCATGTAAGTCCGGGCATAGGGCTCGGGGGCCCCAGTCCACCGCGTTGCGGCGCCAGGCCCCTTGGGAGGGGCCCCTCGGAGGCTGACCTAGGGTGAAGTTTTGCCCCTAGGATGCCGGCAGGCCCTATTCGCCAGCCGTGTGGAGACTGGAGTGGCGGACCGAGGTGAGGGCACTGGTGAGCGGGAGCGTGGGCCCGGGTGTTTTGGCGCGGGGGGCCTTTGAAGGTCGCCGTGTCTTGGAGGGCCCTGCCCGTGCTCCCGCCCTGAATGAACGGCACCACCCCAAGGCCCCGGGTGGCGGCTGGGTGGCAGGGTGAGTCCAGTGCTGAGGCTCGGGGGTCCCCAATCCCCAGCGTTGCGGCGCCAGATCCCTTGGGAGGGGCCCCTCGGGGGTCGATCTACGGTTGCGGTTAGCCCCCAGGAGGCCGGTGGACCCGATCAGCGGCTGTGCGGCACGTGGAGGGTTGGGCCGAGGTGAGGGCGCTGGCGAGACTGAGCATGAGCCCAAGCGTTTTAGTGCGGGGGCCCTTCGAAGGTCAGTGGGGGCTCGGAGGGACCTGCCCGTTCTCCCGCTCTGAATGACCGGCGGGGCCCCTAGAGGCTCCGGTGCCTGAAGGGCAGCAGGGTGAGACCGGCACTTGGGTTGGGGTCCCCATTCCCGGCGTTGTGGCGCCAGGCCACTTGGGAAGGGCCCCTCCGTGGCCGAACTACAGTTAGGGTTAGCCCCCAGGAGGCCAGCAGGCCCGATACACCGCCTGTGCGTCGAGCGGAGCGTTGGGCCGAGGTGAGGGTGCTGGTGAACATGAGCCCGGGCCCAAGCGTTTTGGTTCGGGGCGCCTTCGAAGGTCGGCGGGGGTTCGAAGGGCCCTGCCCGTTCTCCCACCCTGAATGAATGGTGGCGCCCCTAGCGGCACGTGTGGGGCAGGGCGGCAGGGTGCATCCAGCGCTGGGGCTTGGGGGTTCCCAATCCCCGGCGTTGCGGCGCCAGGCCCCTTAGGAAGCGACCCTCGGGGCCGTCCTAGGGTTAGGGTTAGCGCCCAGGAGGCCGGCAGGCCCGATCCGCCGGCTGTGCGAGGAGTGGAGATGCAGGCCGAGTTGAGGGCGATGGCGAGCGGGAGCTGGGCCCCAGCGTTTTGGCGTCCTGGGCCTTTGAATGTTGCCATGGCTCGGAGGGCCCTGCCCTTTCTCCTGCCCTGAAGAACCAGCAAGGCCCCTAGCGGCTCCGTTGGCAGTGGGGCGGCAGGGTGAATCCCAGGCTGCGGCTCGGGGATCCCCAATCCCCGGCGTTGTGGTGCCAGGCCCCTTGGGAGGGGCTCCTCGTGGGCCGACCCAGGGTTAGAGTTAGCCCCCATAAGGCCGGCAGGCCAGATCCTCTGGCTGGGCGGTGAGAGGTGGGCGGGCCGAGGTAAAGGCGCTGGGGTGCGGGATTGTGGGCCCCTGCATTTTGGGGTGGGAGGCTTCAAATGTCGCCGGTTTCTCCAGGGCCCTGTCAGTTCTCCCGCCCTGAATGACCGGCGGCGCCCCTCGCGGCCCGGGTGGCAGCGTTGTGGGAGGGTGAGTCTGGCTTTGGGGCTTGGGGTTCCAGATCCCTGGCGTAGTGGCACCAAAACCCTTGGGAGGGGCCCCTGGGGGGCCAACCTAGGGTTAGGGTTAGCCCCCAGGAGACCGTCAGGCCCAACCACACACTGTGCGGCGAGCTGAGGTGCGGCCCGAGGTGAAGGCGCTGGGGAGCGGGAGCGTGGGCACCAGCGTTTTGGCACGGGGAGCCTTTGAAGGTCACCGGGGACTCAGAAGGCCCTGCCCTTCTCTCGCCCTCTATGACCCGCGGCGCCCCTAGCGGCCCAGGTGGGGACAGTGCGGCAGGGTGAGTCCGGCTCTGGGGCTCTGAGTCACCAATCCCCAGCATTGCAGAGCCAGGCCGCTTGGGATGTCCCCTCAGGGCCGACCTAGGGTTTTGGTTAGCTGCCAGGAGCCCGGCAGGCCCTATCCACCGGCTCTGAAGCAAGCGGTGGGGTGGGCCTAGGTGAGGGCGCTGGCGAGCAGGATCCTGGGAGCCAACGTTTTTGCGCGGGGAGCCTTCAAAGGTCAGCGTGGGCTCGGAGGGCCCTGCCCGATCTCTTGCCCTGATTGACCGGCGGGGCCTCTAGTGGCTCGGGTGGCTGAAGGGCAGCAGGGTGAGTGCGGCACGTGAGCTCGGGGTCCCCATCCCCAGCGTTGCGACGCCAGGCCCCTTGGGAAGTGCCCCTCGGTGGCCGACCTATGGTTAGGGTTAGCCTCCAGGAGCCCCGCAGGCCCGATACACCACCTGTGCGTCGAGCGGAGAGTTGGGCCGAGGTGAGGGTGCTGGTGAACATGAGCCTGGGCCCAAGCGTTTTGGTTCGGTGCGCCTTCCAAGGTCGGCAGGGGTTCGGAGGGCCCTGCCAGTTCTCCCACCCTGAATGAATGGCGGCGCCCCTAGCGGCCTGTGTGGGTTGGGGTGGCAGCGTGCATCCGGCGCTGGGGCTTGGGGGCCCCCAATCCCTGGCGTTGCAGCGCCAGGCCCCTTAGGAAGGGACCTTCAGGGGCTGTCCTAGGGTTAGGGTGAGCTCCCAGGAGGCCGGCAGGCCCGAGTCACTGGCTCTGCGAAGAGCGGAGGTGCGGGCCGAGTTGAGGGTGATGCAGAGCGGGAGCGTGGTCCCCAGCGTTTTGGCGCCCTGGGCCTTCGACTGTTGCCATGGCTCAAAGGGCCCTGCCCGTTCTCCTGCCCTGAAGAACCTACGGTGCCCTTAGCAGCTCCCTTGGCGGTGGAGTGGCAGGGTGAGTCCATGCTGCGGCTCGTGGATCCCCAATCCCCAGCGTTGTGGGGCCAGGCCTCTTGGGAGGGGCTCCTCGTGGGCGGACCTAGGTTTAGAGTTAGCACCCAGGAGGCCAGCAGGCCCAATCCTCTGGCTGGGCGGTGAGAGGTGGGCGGCCCGAGGTAAAGGCGCTGGCGATCGGGAGCGTGGGCCCCTGCATTTTGGCGCAGGAGGCTTCAAATATCGCCAGTTTCTCCAGGGCCCTGTCCCTTCTCCCGCCCTGAATGACGGGCGGCGCCACTAGCGTCCCGGGTGGCGACGTGGCGGCAGGGTGAGTCTGGCTCTGGGTCTTGGGGTCCCTGATCTCCAGTGTAGCGGCACCAGGACCCTTGGGAGGGGCCCCTGGGTGGCTGACCTAGGGTTAGGGTTAGCCCCCAGGAGGCCGGCAGGTGGGATCCGGCCACTGTCCGGGGAGCGGAGGGCGGGGCCGAGGTGAGGGCATTGGGGAGCGGGAGCGTGGGCACCAGCGTTTTGGCACGGGGAGCCTTTGAAGGCCACCGGGGGCTCGGAAGGCCCTGCCCCTTCTCTCGCCCTGAATGACCCGCAGTGCTCCTAGCGGCCTGGGTGGCGGCGTTGCGGTAGGGTGAGTGTGGCTCTGGGGCTTGAGGTTCCCGATCCCCGGCGAAGCGGCACCAGGACCCTTGGGAGGGGCCCCTGGGGGGCCGACCTAGGGTTAGGGTTAGCACCCCGGAGGCCGGCAGGCGGGATCCGCCCGCTGTGCGTGGAGCGGAGGGGCGGGCCGAGGTGAGGGCGCTGGCGAGCAAGAGCCTGGGCCCAAGCGTTTTGGCACCGGGGGCCTTCGAATGTCTCCGGGGACTCGGCGGGCCCTGCCCATTCTCCTCCCTGAATGACCGGCGGCGCCCCTAGCAGCCCAGGTGGCGGCGGGGCGGCATGTAAGTCCGGGCATAGGGCTCGGGGGCCCCAGTCCACCGCGTTGCGGCGCCAGGCCCCTTGGGAGGGGCCCCTCGGAGGCTGACCTAGGGTGAAGTTTTGCCCCTAGGATGCCGGCAGGCCCTATTCGCCAGCCGTGTGGAGACTGGAGTGGCGGACCGAGGTGAGGGCACTGGTGAGCGGGAGCGTGGGCCCGGGTGTTTTGGCGCGGGGGGCCTTTGAAGGTCGCCGTGTCTTGGAGGGCCCTGCCCGTGCTCCCGCCCTGAATGAACGGCACCACCCCAAGCCCCCGGGTGGCGGCTGGGTGGCAGGGTGAGTCCAGTGCTGAGGCTCGGGGGTCCCCAATCCCCAGCGTTGCGGCGCCAGATCCCTTGGGAGGGGCGCCTCGGGGGTCGATCTACGGTTGCGGTTAGCCCCCAGGAGGCCGGTGGACCCGATCAGCGGCTGTGCGGCACGCGGAGGGTTGGGCCGAGGTGAGGGCGCTGGCGAGACTGAGCATGAGCCCAAGCGTTTTAGTGTGGGGGGCCTTCGAAGGTCAGTGGGGGCTCGGAGGGACCTGCCCGTTCTCCCGCTCTGAATGACCGGCGGGGCCCCTAGAGGCTCCGGTGCCTGAAGGGCAGCAGGGTGAGACCGGCACTTGGGTTGGGGTCCCCATTCCCGGCGTTGTGGCGCCAGGCCACTTGGGAAGGGCCCCTCCGTGGCCGACCTACAGTTAGGGTTAGCCCCCAGGAGCCCAGCAGGCCCGATACACCGCCTGTGCGTCGAGCGGAGAGTTGGGCCGAGGTGAGGGTGCTGGTGAACATGAGCCCGGGCCCAGGCGTTGTGGTTCGGGGCGCCTTCGAAGGTCGGCGGGGGTTCGAAGGGCCCTGCCCGTTCTCCCACCCTGAATGAATGGCGGCGCCCCTAGCGGCACGTGTGGGGCAGGGCGGCAGGGTGTATCCAGCGCTGGGGCTTGGGGGTTCCCAATCCCCGGCGTTGCGGCGCCAGGCCCCTTAGGAAGCGACCCTCGGGGCCGTCCTAGGGTTAGGGTTAGCGCCCAGGAGGCCGGCAGGCCCGATCCGCCAGCTGTGCGAGGAGTGGAGATGCAGGCCGAGTTGAGGGCGATGGCGAGCGGGAGCTGGGCCCCAGCGTTTTGGCGTCCTGGGCCTTTGAATGTTGCCATGGCTCGGAGGGCCCTGCCCTTTCTCCTGCCCTGAAGAACCAGCAAGGCCCCTAGCGGCTCCGTTGGCGGTGGGGCGGCAGGGTGAATCCCAGGCTGCGGCTCGGGGATCCCCAATCCCCGGCGTTGTGGTGCCAGGCCCCTTGGGAGGGGCTCCTCGTGGGCCGACCCAGGGTTAGAGTTAGCCCCCATAAGGCCGGCAGGCCAGATCCTCTGGCTGGGCGGTGAGAGGTGGGCGGGCCGAGGTAAAGGCGCTGGGGTGCGGGATTGTGGGCCCCTGCATTTTGGGGTGGGAGGCTTCAAATGTCGCCGGTTTCTCCAGGGCCCTGTCAGTTCTCCCGCCCTGAATGAATGGCGGCGCCCCTCGCGGCCCGGGTGGCAGCATTGTGGGAGGGTGAGTCTGGATTTGGGGCTTGGGGTTCCAGATCCCTGGCTTAGTGGCACCAAAAGCCTTGGGAGGGGCCCCTGGGGGGCCGACCTAGGGTTAGGGTTAGCCCCCAGGAGACCGTCAGGCCCAACCGCACACTGTGCGGCGAGCTGAGCTGCAGCCCGAGGTGAAGGTGCTGGGGAGCAGGAGCGTGGGCACCAGCATTTTGGCACGGGGAGCCTTTGAAGGTCACCGGGGCCTCAGAAGGCCCTGCCCTTCTCTCGCCCTCTATGACCCGCAGCGCCCCTAGCGGTCCAGGTGGGGACAGTGCGGCAGGGTGAGTCCGGCTCTGGGGCTCTGAGTCACCAATCCCCAGCATTGCAGAGCCAGGCCGCTTGGGATGTCCCCTCAGGGCCGACCTAGGGTTTTGGTTAGCTGCCAGGAGCCCGGCAGGCCCTATCCACCGGCTCTGAAGCAAGCGGTGGGGTGGGCCTAGGTGAGGGCGCTGGCGAGCAGGATCCTGGGAGCCAACATTTTTGCGCGGGGAGCCTTCAAAGGTCAGTGTGGACTCGGAGGGCCCTGCCCGATCTCTTGCCCTGATTGACCGGCGGGGCCTCTAGTGGCTCGGGTGGCTGAAGGGCAGCAGGGTGAGTGCGGCACGTGAGCTCGGGGTCCCCATCCCCAGCGTTGCGATGCCAGGCCCCTTGGGAAGTGCCCCTCGGTGGCCGACCTATGGTTAGGGTTCGCCTCCAGGAGCCCCGCAGGCCCGATACACCACCTGTGCGTCGAGCGGAGAGTTGGGCCGAGGTGAGGGTGCTGGTGAACCTGAGCCTGGGCACAAGCGTTTTGGTTCGGTGCGCCTTCGAAGGTCGGCAGGGGTTCGGAGGGCCCTGCCAGTTCTCCCACCCTGAATGAATGGCGGCGCCCCTAGCGGCCTGTGTGGGTTGGGGTGGCAGCGTGCATCCGGCGCTGGGGCTTGGGGGCCCCCAATCCCTGGCGTTGCGCGCCAGGCCCCTTAGGAAGGGACCTTCAGGGGCTGTCCTAGGGTTAGGGTGAGCTCCCAGGAGGCCGGCAGGCCCGAGTCGCTGGCTCTGCGAAGAGCGGAGGTGTGGGCCGAGTTGAGGGTGATGCAGAGTGGGAGCGTGGTCCCCAGCGTTTTGGCGCCCTGGGCCTTCGACTGTTGCCATGGCTCAAAGGGCCTGCCTGTTCTCCTGCCATGAAGAACCAGCGGTGCCCTTAGCAGCTCCCTTGGCGGTGGAGCGGCAGGGTGAGTCCATGCTGCGGCTCGTGGATCCCCAATCCCCAGCGTTGTGGGGCCAGGCCTCTTGGGAGGGGCTCCTCGTGGGCGGACCTAGGTTTAGAGTTAGCACCCAGGAGGCCAGCAGGCCCAATCCTCTGGCTGGGCGGCGAGAGGTGGGCGGCCCGAGGTAAAGGCGCTGGCGATCGGGAGCGTGGGCCCCTGCATTTTGGCGCAGGAGGCTTCAAATATCGCCAGTTTCTCCAGGGCCCTGTCCCTTCTCCCGCCCTGAATGACGGGCGGCGCCACTAGCGTCCCGGGTGGCGACGTGGCGGCAGGGTGAGTCTGGCTCTGGGTCTTGGGGTCCCTGATCTCCAGTGTAGCGGCACCAGGACCCTTGGGAGGGGCCCCTGGGTGGCTGACCTAGGGTTAGGGTTAGCCCCCAGGAGGCCGGCAGGTGGGATCCGGCCACTGTCCGGGGAGCGGAGGGCGGGGCCGAGGTGAGGGCGTTGGGAAGCGGGAGCGTGGGCACCAGCGTTTTGGCACGGGGAGCCTTTGAAGGCCACCGGGGGCTCGGAAGGCCCTGCCCCTTCTCTCGCCCTGAATGACCCGCAGTGCTCCTAGCGGCCTGGGTGGCGGCGTTGCGGTAGGGTGAGTGTGGCTCTGGGGCTTGAGGTTCCCGATCCCCGGCGAAGCGGCACCAGGACCCTTGGGAGGGGCCCCTGGGTGGCCGACCTAGGGTTAGGGTTAGCACCCGGGAGGCCGGCAGGCGGGATCCGCCCGCTGTGCGTGGAGCGGAGGGGCGGGCCGAGGTGAGGGCGCTGGCGAGCAAGAGCCTGGGCCCAAGCGTTTTGGCACCGGGGGCCTTCGAATGTCTCCGGGGACTCGGCGGGCCCTGCCCATTCTCCTCCCTGAATGACCGGCGGCGCCCCTAGCAGCCCAGGTGGCGGCGGGGCGGCATGGAAGTCCGGGCATAGGGCTCGGGGGTCCCCAGTCCACCGCGTTGCGGCGCCAGGCCCCTTGGGAGGGGCCCCTCGGAGGCTGACCTAGGGTTAGGTTTAGCCCCTAGGATGCCGGCAGGCCCTATTCGCCAGCCGTGTGGAGACTGGAGTGGCGGACCGAGGTGAGGGCACTGGTGAGCGGGAGCGTGGGCCCGGGTGTTTTGGCGCGGGGGGCCTTTGAAGGTCGCCGTGTCTTGGAGGGCCCTGCCTGTGCTCCCGCCCTGAATGAACGGCACCACCCCAAGCCCCCGGGTGGCGGCTGGGTGGCAGGGTGAGTCCAGTGCTGAGGCTCGGGGGTCCCCAATCCCCAGCGTTGCGGCGCCAGATCCCTTGGGAGGGGCCCCTCGGGGGTCGATCTACGGTTGCGGTTAGCCCCCAGGAGGCCGGTGGACCCGATCAGCGGCTGTGCGGCACGCAGAGGGTTGGGCCGAGGTGAGGGCGCTGGCGAGACTGAGCATGAGCCCAAGCGTTTTAGTGCGGGGGCCCTTCGAAGGTCAGTGGGGGCTCGGAGGGACCTGCCCGTTCTCCCGCTCTGAATGACCGGCGGGGCCCCTAGAGGCTCCGGTGCCTGAAGGGCAGCAGGGTGAGACCGGCACTTGGGTTGGGGTCCCCATTCCCGGCGTTGTGGCGCCAGGCCACTTGGGAAGGGCCCCTCCGTGGCCGAACTACAGTTAGGGTTAGCCCCCAGGAGGCCAGCAAGCCCGATACACCGCCTGTGCGTCGAGCGGAGCGTTGGGCCGAGGTGAGGGTGCTGGTGAACATGAGCCCGGGCCCAAGTGTTTTGGTTCGGGGCGCCTTCGAAGGTCGGCGGGGGTTCGAAGGGCCCTGCCCGTTCTCCCACCCTGAATGAATGGCGGCGCCCCTAGCGGCACGTGTGGGGCAGGGCGGCAGGGTGCATCCAGCGCTGGGGCTTGGGGGTTCCCAATCCCCGGCGTTGCGGCGCCAGGCCCCTTAGGAAGCGACCCTCGGGGCCGTCCTAGGGTTAGGGTTAGCGCCCAGGAGGCCGGCAGGCCCGATCCGCCGGCTGTGCGAGGAGTGGAGATGCAGGCCGAGTTGAGGGCGATGGCGAGCGGGAGCTGGGCCCCAGCGTTTTGGCGTCCTGGGCCTTTGAATGTTGCCATGGCTCGGAGGGCCCTGCCCTTTCTCCTGCCCTGAAGAACCAGCAAGGCCCCTAGCGGCTCCGTTGGCAGTGGGGCGGCAGGGTGAATCCCAGGCTGCGGCTCGGGGATCCCCAATCCCCGGCGTTGTGGTGCCAGGCCCCTTGGGAGGGGCTCCTCGTGGGCCGACCCAGGGTTAGAGTTAGCCCCCATAAGGCCGGCAGGCCAGATCCTCTGGCTGGGCGGTGAGAGGTGGGCGGGCCGAGGTAAAGGCGCTGGGGTGCGGGATTGTGGGCCCCTGCATTTTGGGGTGGGAGGCTTCAAATGTCGCCGGTTTCTCCAGGGCCCTGTCAGTTCTCCCGCCCTGAATGACCGGCGGCGCCCCTCGCGGCCCGGGTGGCAGCGTTGTGGGAGGGTGAGTCTGGCTTTGGGGCTTGGGGTTCCAGATCCCTGGCGTAGTGGCACCAAAACCCTTGGGAGGGGCCCCTGGGGGGCCGACCTAGGGTTAGGGTTAGCCCCCAGGAGACCGTCAGGCCCAACCACACACTGTGCGGCGAGCTGAGGTGCGGCCCGAGGTGAAGGCGCTGGGGAGCGGGAGCGTGGGCACCAGCGTTTTGGCACGGGGAGCCTTTGAAGGTCACCGGGGACTCAGAAGGCCCTGCCCTTCTCTCGCCCTCTATGACCCGCGGCGCCCCTAGCGGCCCAGGTGGGGACAGTGCGGCAGGGTGAGTCCGGCTCTGGGGCTCTGAGTCACCAATCCCCAGCATTGCAGAGCCAGGCCGCTTGGGATGTCCCCTCAGGGCCGACCTAGGGTTTTGGTTAGCTGCCAGGAGCCCGGCAGGCCCTATCCACCGGCTCTGAAGCAAGCGGTGGGGTGGGCCTAGGTGAGGGCGCTGGCGAGCAGGATCCTGGGAGCCAACGTTTTTGCGCGGGGAGCCTTCAAAGGTCAGCGTGGGCTCGGAGGGCCCTGCCCGATCTCTTGCCCTGATTGACCGGCGGGGCCTCTAGCGGCTCGGGTGGCTGAAGGGCAGCAGGGTGAGTGCGGCACATGAGCTCGGGGTCCCCATCCCCAGCGTTGCGACGCCAGGCCCCTTGGGAAGTGCCCCTCGGTGGCCGACCTATGGTTAGGGTTAGCCTCCAGGAGCCCCGCAGGCCCGATACACCACCTGTGCGTCGAGCGGAGAGTTGGGCCGAGGTGAGGGTGCTGGTGAACATGAGCCTGGGCCCAAGCGTTTTGGTTCGGTGCGCCTTCCAAGGTCGGCAGGGGTTCGGAGGGCCCTGCCAGTTCTCCCACCCTGAATGAATGGCGGCGCCCCTAGCGGCCTGTGTGGGTTGGGGTGGCAGCGTGCATCCGGCGCTGGGGCTTGGGGGCCCCCAATCCCTGGCGTTGCAGCGCCAGGCCCCTTAGGAAGGGACCTTCAGGGGCTGTCCTAGGGTTAGGGTGAGCTCCCAGGAGGCCGGCAGGCCCGAGTCGCTGGCTCTGCGAAGAGCGGAGGTGCGGGCCGAGTTGAGGGTGATGCAGAGCGGGAGCGTGGTCCCCAGCGTTTTGGCGCCCTGGGCCTTCGACTGTTGCCATGGCTCAAAGGGCCCTGCCCGTTCTCCTGCCCTGAAGAACCTACGGTGCCCTTAGCAGCTCCCTTGGCGGTGGAGTGGCAGGGTGAGTCCATGCTGCGGCTCGTGGATCCCCAATCCCCAGCGTTGTGGGGCCAGGCCTCTTGGGAGGGGCTCCTCGTGGGCGGACCTAGGTTTAGAGTTAGCACCCAGGAGGCCAGCAGGCCCAATCCTCTGGCTGGGCGGCGAGAGGTGGGCGGCCCGAGGTAAAGGCGCTGGCGATCGGGAGCGTGGGCCCCTGCATTTTGGCGCAGGAGGCTTCAAATATCGCCGGTTTCTCCCAGGGCCCTGTCCCTTCTCCCGCCCTGAATGACGGGCGGCGCCACTAGCGTCCCGGGGTGGCGACGTGGCGGCAGGGTGAGTCTGGCTCTGGGTCTTGGGGTCCCTGATCCCCAGTGTAGCGGCACCAGGACCCTTGGGAGGGGCCCCTGGGTGGCTGACCTAGGGTTAGGGTTAGCCCCCAGGAGGCCGGCAGGTGGGATCCGGCCACTGTCCGGGGAGCGGAGGGCGGGGCCGAGGTGAGGGCGTTGGGGAGCGGGAGCGTGGGCACCAGCGTTTTGGCACGGGAGCCTTTGAAGGCCACCGGGGGCTCGGAAGGCCTGCCCCTTCTCTCGCCCTGAATGACCCGCAGTGCTCCTAGCGGCCTGGGTGGCGGCGTTGCGGTAGGGTGAGTGTGGCTCTGGGGCTTGAGGTTCCCGATCCCCGGCGAAGCGGCACCAGGACCCTTGGGAGGGGCCCCCTGGGGGCCGACCTAGGGTTAGGGTTAGCACCCGGGAGGCCGGCAGGCGGATCCGCCCGCTGTGCGTGGAGCGGAGGGGCGGGCCGAGGTGAGGGCGCTGGCGAGCAAGAGCCTGGGCCCAAGCGTTTTGGCACCGGGGGCCTTCGAATGTCTCCGGGGACTCGGCGGGCCCTGCCCATTCTCCTCCCTGAATGACCGGCGGCGCCCCTAGCAGCCCAGGTGGCGGCGGGGCGGCATGTAAGTCCGGGCATAGGGCTCGGGGGCCCCAGTCCACCGCGTTGCGGCGCCAGGCCCCTTGGGAGGGGCTCCTCGGAGGCTGACCTAGGGTGAAGTTTTGCCCCTAGGATGCCGGCAGGCCCTATTCGCCAGCCGTGTGGAGACTGGAGTGGCGGACCGAGGTGAGGGCACTGGTGAGCGGGAGCGTGGGCCCGGGTGTTTTGGCGCGGGGGGCCTTTGAAGGTCGCCGTGTCTTGGAGGGCCCTGCCCGTGCTCCCGCCCTGAATGAACGGCACCACCCCAAGGCCCCGGGTGGCGGCTGGGTGGCAGGGTGAGTCCAGTGCTGAGGCTCGGGGGTCCCCAATCCCCAGCGTTGCGGCGCCAGATCCCTTGGGAGGGGCCCCTCGGGGGTCGATCTACGGTTGCGGTTAGCCCCCAGGAGGCCGGTGGACCCGATCAGCGGCTGTGCGGCACGCGGAGGGTTGGGCCGAGGTGAGGGCGCTGGCGAGACTGAGCATGAGCCCAAGCGTTTTAGTGCGGGGGCCCTTCGAAGGTCAGTGGGGGCTCGGAGGGACCTGCCCGTTCTCCCGCTCTGAATGACCGGCGGGGCCCCTAGAGGCTCCGGTGCCTGAAGGGCAGCAGGGTGAGACCGGCACTTGGGTTGGGGTCCCCATTCCCGGCGTTGTGGCGCCAGGCCACTTGGGAAGGGCCCCTCCGTGGCCGAACTACAGTTAGGGTTAGCCCCCAGGAGGCCAGCAGGCCCGATACACCGCCTGTGCGTCGAGCGGAGCGTTGGGCCGAGGTGAGGGTGCTGGTGAACATGAGCCCGGGCCCAAGCGTTTTGGTTCGGGGCGCCTTCGAAGGTCGGCGGGGGTTCCAAGGGCCCTGCCCTTTCTCCAACCCTGAATGAATGGCGGCGCCCCTAGCGGCACGTGTGGGGCAGGGCGGCAGGGTGCATCCAGCGCTGGGGCTTGGGGGTTCCCAATCCCCGGCGTTGCGGCGCCAGGCCCCTTAGGAAGCGACCCTCGGGGCCGTCCTAGGGTTAGGGTTAGCGCCCAGGAGGCCGGCAGGCCCGATCCGCCGGCTGTGCGAGGAGTGGAGATGCAGGCCGAGTTGAGGGCGATGGCGAGCGGGAGCTGGGCCCCAGCGTTTTGGCGTCCTGGGCCTTTGAATGTTGCCATGGCTCGGAGGGCCCTGCCCTTTCTCCTGCCCTGAAGAACCAGCAAGGCCCCTAGCGGCTCCGTTGGCAGTGGGGCGGCAGGGTGAATCCCAGGCTGCGGCTCGGGGATCCCCAATCCCCGGCGTTGTGGTGCCAGGCCCCTTGGGAGGGGCTCCTCGTGGGCCGACCCAGGGTTAGAGTTAGCCCCCATAAGGCCGGCAGGCCAGATCCTCTGGCTGGGCGGTGAGAGGTGGGCGGGCCGAGGTAAAGGCGCTGGGGTGCGGGATTGTGGGCCCCTGCATTTTGGGGTGGGAGGCTTCAAATGTCGCCGGTTTCTCCAGGGCCCTGTCAGTTCTCCCGCCCTGAATGACCGGCGGCGCCCCTCGCGGCCCGGGTGGCAGCGTTGTGGGAGGGTGAGTCTGGCTTTGGGGCTTGGGGTTCCAGATCCCTGGCGTAGTGGCACCAAAACCCTTGGGAGGGGCCCCTGGGGGGCCAACCTAGGGTTAGGGTTAGCCCCCAGGAGACCGTCAGGCCCAACCACACACTGTGCGGCGAGCTGAGGTGCGGCCCGAGGTGAAGGCGCTGGGGAGCGGGAGCGTGGGCACCAGCGTTTTGGCACGGGGAGCCTTTGAAGGTCACCGGGGACTCAGAAGGCCCTGCCCTTCTCTCGCCCTCTATGACCCGCGGCGCCCCTAGCGGCCCAGGTGGGGACAGTGCGGCAGGGTGAGTCCGGCTCTGGGGCTCTGAGTCACCAATCCCCAGCATTGCAGAGCCAGGCCGCTTGGGATGTCCCCTCAGGGCCGACCTAGGGTTTTGGTTAGCTGCCAGGAGCCCGGCAGGCCCTATCCACCGGCTCTGAAGCAAGCGGTGGGGTGGGCCTAGGTGAGGGCGCTGGCGAGCAGGATCCTGGGAGCCAACGTTTTTGCGCGGGGAGCCTTCAAAGGTCAGCGTGGGCTCGGAGGGCCCTGCCCGATCTCTTGCCCTGATTGACCGGCGGGGCCTCTAGCGGCTCGGGTGGCTGAAGGGCAGCAGGGTGAGTGCGGCACATGAGCTCGGGGTCCCCATCCCCAGCGTTGCGACGCCAGGCCCCTTGGGAAGTGCCCCTCGGTGGCCGACCTATGGTTAGGGTTAGCCTCCAGGAGCCCCGCAGGCCCGATACACCACCTGTGCGTCGAGCGGAGAGTTGGGCCGAGGTGAGGGTGCTGGTGAACATGAGCCTGGGCCCAAGCGTTTTGGTTCGGTGCGCCTTCCAAGGTCGGCAGGGGTTCGGAGGGCCCTGCCAGTTCTCCCACCCTGAATGAATGGCGGCGCCCCTAGCGGCCTGTGTGGGTTGGGGTGGCAGCGTGCATCCGGCGCTGGGGCTTGGGGGCCCCCAATCCCTGGCGTTGCAGCGCCAGGCCCCTTAGGAAGGGACCTTCAGGGGCTGTCCTAGGGTTAGGGTGAGCTCCCAGGAGGCCGGCAGGCCCGAGTCGCTGGCTCTGCGAAGAGCGGAGGTGCGGGCCGAGTTGAGGGTGATGCAGAGCGGGAGCGTGGTCCCCAGCGTTTTGGCGCCCTGGGCCTTCGACTGTTGCCATGGCTCAAAGGGCCCTGCCCGTTCTCCTGCCCTGAAGAACCTACGGTGCCCTTAGCAGCTCCCTTGGCGGTGGAGTGGCAGGGTGAGTCCATGCTGCGGCTCGTGGATCCCCAATCCCCAGCGTTGTGGGGCCAGGCCTCTTGGGAGGGGCTCCTCGTGGGCGGACCTAGGTTTAGAGTTAGCACCCAGGAGGCCAGCAGGCCCAATCCTCTGGCTGGGCGGCGAGAGGTGGGCGGCCCGAGGTAAAGGCGCTGGCGATCGGGAGCGTGGGCCCCTGCATTTTGGCGCAGGAGGCTTCAAATATCGCCGGTTTCTCCAGGGCCCTGTCCCTTCTCCCGCCCTGAATGACGGGCGGCGCCACTAGCGTCCCGGGTGGCGACGTGGCGGCAGGGTGAGTCTGGCTCTGGGTCTTGGGGTCCCTGATCCCCAGTGTAGCGGCACCAGGACCCTTGGGAGGGGCCCCTGGGTGGCTGACCTAGGGTTAGGGTTAGCCCCCAGGAGGCCGGCAGGTGGGATCCGGCCACTGTCCGGGGAGCGGAGGGCGGGGCCGAGGTGAGGGCGTTGGGGAGCGGGAGCGTGGGCACCAGCGTTTTGGCACGGGGAGCCTTTGAAGGCCACCGGGGGCTCGGAAGGCCCTGCCCCTTCTCTCGCCCTGAATGACCCGCAGTGCTCCTAGCGGCCTGGGTGGCGGCGTTGCGGTAGGGTGAGTGTGGCTCTGGGGCTTGAGGTTCCCGATCCCCGGCGAAGCGGCACCAGGACCCTTGGGAGGGGCCCCTGGGTGGCCGACCTAGGGTTAGGGTTAGCACCCGGGAGGCCGGCAGGCGGGATCCGCCCGCTGTGCGTGGAGCGGAGGGGCGGGCCGAGGTGAGGGCGCTGGCGAGCAAGAGCCTGGGCCCAAGCGTTTTGGCACCGGGGGCCTTCGAATGTCTCCGGGGACTCGGCGGGCCCTGCCCATTCTCCTCCCTGAATGACCGGCGGCGCCCCTAGCAGCCCAGGTGGCGGCGGGGCGGCATGTAAGTCCGGGCATAGGGCTCGGGGGCCCCAGTCCACCGCGTTGCGGCGCCAGGCCCCTTGGGAGGGGCTCCTCGGAGGCTGACCTAGGGTGAAGTTTTGCCCCTAGGATGCCGGCAGGCCCTATTCGCCAGCCGTGTGGAGACTGGAGTGGCGGACCGAGGTGAGGGCACTGGTGAGCGGGAGCGTGGGCCCGGGTGTTTTGGCGCGGGGGGCCTTTGAAGGTCGCCGTGTCTTGGAGGGCCCTGCCCGTGCTCCCGCCCTGAATGAACGGCACCACCCCAAGGCCCCGGGTGGCGGCTGGGTGGCAGGGTGAGTCCAGTGCTGAGGCTCGGGGGTCCCCAATCCCCAGCGTTGCGGCGCCAGATCCCTTGGGAGGGGCCCCTCGGGGGTCGATCTACGGTTGCGGTTAGCCCCCAGGAGGCCGGTGGACCCGATCAGCGGCTGTGCGGCACGCGGAGGGTTGGGCCGAGGTGAGGGCGCTGGCGAGACTGAGCATGAGCCCAAGCGTTTTAGTGCGGGGGCCCTTCGAAGGTCAGTGGGGGCTCGGAGGGACCTGCCCGTTCTCCCGCTCTGAATGACCGGCGGGGCCCCTAGAGGCTCCGGTGCCTGAAGGGCAGCAGGGTGAGACCGGCACTTGGGTTGGGGTCCCCATTCCCGGCGTTGTGGCGCCAGGCCACTTGGGAAGGGCCCCTCCGTGGCCGAACTACAGTTAGGGTTAGCCCCCAGGAGGCCAGCAGGCCCGATACACCGCCTGTGCGTCGAGCGGAGCGTTGGGCCGAGGTGAGGGTGCTGGTGAACATGAGCCCGGGCCCAAGCGTTTTGGTTCGGGGCGCCTTCGAAGGTCGGCGGGGGTTCCAAGGGCCCTGCCCTTTCTCCAACCCTGAATGAATGGCGGCGCCCCTAGCGGCACGTGTGGGGCAGGGCGGCAGGGTGCATCCAGCGCTGGGGCTTGGGGGTTCCCAATCCCCGGCGTTGCGGCGCCAGGCCCCTTAGGAAGCGACCCTCGGGGCCGTCCTAGGGTTAGGGTTAGCGCCCAGGAGGCCGGCAGGCCCGATCCGCCGGCTGTGCGAGGAGTGGAGATGCAGGCCGAGTTGAGGGCGATGGCGAGCGGGAGCTGGGCCCCAGCGTTTTGGCGTCCTGGGCCTTTGAATGTTGCCATGGCTCGGAGGGCCCTGCCCTTTCTCCTGCCCTGAAGAACCAGCAAGGCCCCTAGCGGCTCCGTTGGCAGTGGGGCGGCAGGGTGAATCCCAGGCTGCGGCTCGGGGATCCCCAATCCCCGGCGTTGTGGTGCCAGGCCCCTTGGGAGGGGCTCCTCGTGGGCCGACCCAGGGTTAGAGTTAGCCCCCATAAGGCCGGCAGGCCAGATCCTCTGGCTGGGCGGTGAGAGGTGGGCGGGCCGAGGTAAAGGCGCTGGGGTGCGGGATTGTGGGCCCCTGCATTTTGGGGTGGGAGGCTTCAAATGTCGCCGGTTTCTCCAGGGCCCTGTCAGTTCTCCCGCCCTGAATGACCGGCGGCGCCCCTCGCGGCCCGGGTGGCAGCGTTGTGGGAGGGTGAGTCTGGCTTTGGGGCTTGGGGTTCCAGATCCCTGGCGTAGTGGCACCAAAACCCTTGGGAGGGGCCCCTGGGGGGCCAACCTAGGGTTAGGGTTAGCCCCCAGGAGACCGTCAGGCCCAACCACACACTGTGCGGCGAGCTGAGGTGCGGCCCGAGGTGAAGGCGCTGGGGAGCGGGAGCGTGGGCACCAGCGTTTTGGCACGGGGAGCCTTTGAAGGTCACCGGGGACTCAGAAGGCCCTGCCCTTCTCTCGCCCTCTATGACCCGCGGCGCCCCTAGCGGCCCAGGTGGGGACAGTGCGGCAGGGTGAGTCCGGCTCTGGGGCTCTGAGTCACCAATCCCCAGCATTGCAGAGCCAGGCCGCTTGGGATGTCCCCTCAGGGCCGACCTAGGGTTTTGGTTAGCTGCCAGGAGCCCGGCAGGCCCTATCCACCGGCTCTGAAGCAAGCGGTGGGGTGGGCCTAGGTGAGGGCGCTGGCGAGCAGGATCCTGGGAGCCAACGTTTTTGCGTGGGGAGCCTTCAAAGGTCAGCGTGGGCTCGGAGGGCCCTGCCCGATCTCTTGCCCTGATTGACCGGCGGGGCCTCTAGTGGCTCGGGTGGCTGAAGGGCAGCAGGGTGAGTGCGGCACGTGAGCTCGGGGTCCCCATCCCCAGCGTTGCGACGCCAGGCCCCTTGGGAAGTGCCCCTCGGTGGCCGACCTATGGTTAGGGTTAGCCTCCAGGAGCCCCGCAGGCCCGATACACCACCTGTGCGTCGAGCGGAGAGTTGGGCCGAGGTGAGGGTGCTGGTGAACATGAGCCTGGGCCCAAGCGTTTTGGTTCGGTGCGCCTTCCAAGGTCGGCAGGGGTTCGGAGGGCCCTGCCAGTTCTCCCACCCTGAATGAATGGCGGCGCCCCTAGCGGCCTGTGTGGGTTGGGGTGGCAGCGTGCATCCGGCGCTGGGGCTTGGGGGCCCCCAATCCCTGGCGTTGCAGCGCCAGGCCCCTTAGGAAGGGACCTTCAGGGGCTGTCCTAGGGTTAGGGTGAGCTCCCAGGAGGCCGGCAGGCCCGAGTCACTGGCTCTGCGAAGAGCGGAGGTGCGGGCCGAGTTGAGGGTGATGCAGAGCGGGAGCGTGGTCCCCAGCGTTTTGGCGCCCTGGGCCTTCGACTGTTGCCATGGCTCAAAGGGCCCTGCCCGTTCTCCTGCCCTGAAGAACCTACGGTGCCCTTAGCAGCTCCCTTGGTGGTGGAGTGGCAGGGTGAGTCCATGCTGCGGCTCGTGGATCCCCAATCCCCAGCGTTGTGGGGCCAGGCCTCTTGGGAGGGGCTCCTCGTGGGCGGACCTAGGTTTAGAGTTAGCACCCAGGAGGCCAGCAGGCCCAATCCTCTGGCTGGGCGGCGAGAGGTGGGCGGCCCGAGGTAAAGGCGCTGGCGATCGGGAGCGTGGGCCCCTGCATTTTGGCGCAGGAGGCTTCAAATATCGCCAGTTTCTCCAGGGCCCTGTCCCTTCTCCCGCCCTGAATGACGGGCGGCGCCACTAGCGTCCCAGGTGGCGACGTGGCGGCAGGGTGAGTCTGGCTCTGGGTCTTGGGGTCCCTGATCCCCAGTGTAGCGGCACCAGGACCCTTGGGAGGGGCCCCTGGGTGGCTGACCTAGGGTTAGGGTTAGCCCCCAGGAGGCCGGCAGGTGGGATCCGGCCACTGTCCGGGGAGCGGAGGGCGGGGCCGAGGTGAGGGCGTTGGGGAGCGGGAGCGTGGGCACCAGCGTTTTGGCACGGGGAGCCTTTGAAGGCCACCGGGGGCTCGGAAGGCCCTGCCCCTTCTCTCGCCCTGAATGACCCGCAGTGCTCCTAGCGGCCTGGGTGGCGGCGTTGCGGTAGGGTGAGTGTGGCTCTGGGGCTTGAGGTTCCCGATCCCCGGCGAAGCGGCACCAGGACCCTTGGGAGGGGCCCCTGGGGGGCCGACCTAGGGTTAGGGTTAGCACCCGGGAGGCCGGCAGGCGGGATCCGCCCGCTGTGCGTGGAGCGGAGGGGCGGGCCGAGGTGAGGGCGCTGGCGAGCAAGAGCCTGGGCCCAAGCGTTTTGGCACCGGGGGCCTTCGAATGTCTCCGGGGACTCGGCGGGCCCTGCCCATTCTCCTCCCTGAATGACCGGCGGCGCCCCTAGCAGCCCAGGTGGCGGCGGGGCGGCATGTAAGTCCGGGCATAGGGCTCGGGGGCCCCAGTCCACCGCGTTGCGGCGCCAGGCCCCTTGGGAGGGGCCCCTCGGAGGCTGACCTAGGGTGAAGTTTTGCCCCTAGGATGCCGGCAGGCCCTATTCGCCAGCCGTGTGGAGACTGGAGTGGCGGACCGAGGTGAGGGCACTGGTGAGCGGGAGCGTGGGCCCGGGTGTTTTGGCGCGGGGGGCCTTTGAAGGTCGCCGTGTCTTGGAGGGCCCTGCCCGTGCTCCCGCCCTGAATGAACGGCACCACCCCAAGCCCCCGGGTGGCGGCTGGGTGGCAGGGTGAGTCCAGTGCTGAGGCTCGGGGGTCCCCAATCCCCAGCGTTGCGGCGCCAGATCCCTTGGGAGGGGCCCCTCGGGGGTCGATCTAGGGTTGCGGTTAGCCCCCAGGAGGCCGGTGGACCCGATCAGCGGCTGTGCGGCACGCGGAGGGTTGGGCCGAGGTGAGGGCGCTGGCGAGACTGAGCATGAGCCCAAGCGTTTTAGTGCGGGGGCCCTTCGAAGGTCAGTGGGGGCTCGGAGGGACGTGCCCGTTCTCCCGCTCTGAATGACCGGCGGGGCCCCTAGAGGCTCCGGTGCCTGAAGGGCAGCAGGGTGAGACCGGCACTTGGGTTGGGGTCCCCATTCCCGGCGTTGTGGCGCCAGGCCACTTGGGAAGGGCCCCTCCGTGGCCGAACTACAGTTAGGGTTAGCCCCCAGGAGGCCAGCAGGCCCGATACACCGCCTGTGCGTCGAGCGGAGCGTTGGGCCGAGGTGAGGGTGCTGGTGAACATGAGCCCGGGCCCAAGCGTTTTGGTTCGGGGCGCCTTCGAAGGTCGGCGGGGGTTCGAAGGGCCCTGCCCGTTCTCCCACCCTGAATGAATGGCGGCGCCCCTAGCGGCACGTGTGGGGCAGGGCGGCAGGGTGCATCCAGCGCTGGGGCTTGGGGGTTCCCAATCCCCGGCGTTGCGGCGCCAGGCCCCTTAGGAAGCGACCCTCGGGGCCGTCCTAGGGTTAGGGTTAGCGCCCAGGAGGCCGGCAGGCCCGATCCGCCGGCTGTGCGAGGAGTGGAGATGCAGGCCGAGTTGAGGGCGATGGCGAGCGGGAGCTGGGCCCCAGCGTTTTGGCGTCCTGTGCCTTTGAATGTTGCCATGGCTCGGAGGGCCCTGCCCTTTCTCCTGCCCTGAAGAACCAGCAAGGCCCCTAGCGGCTCCGTTGGCAGTGGGGCGGCAGGGTGAATCCCAGGCTGCGGCTCGGGGATCCCCAATCCCCGGCGTTGTGGTGCCAGGCCCCTTGGGAGGGGCTCCTCGTGGGCCGACCCAGGGTTAGAGTTAGCCCCCATAAGGCCGGCAGGCCAGATCCTCTGGCTGGGCGGTGAGAGGTGGGCGGGCCGAGGTAAAGGCGCTGGGGTGCGGGATTGTGGGCCCCTGCATTTTGGGGTGGGAGGCTTCAAATGTCGCCGGTTTCTCCAGGGCCCTGTCAGTTCTCCCGCCCTGAATGACCGGCGGCGCCCCTCGCGGCCCGGCTGGCAGCGTTGTGGGAGGGTGAGTCTGGCTTTGGGGCTTGGGGTTCCAGATCCCTGGCGTAGTGGCACCAAAACCCTTGGGAGGGGCCCCTGGGGGGCCGACCTAGGGTTAGGGTTAGCCCCCAGGAGACCGTCAGGCCCAACCACACACTGTGCGGCGAGCTGAGGTGCGGCCCGAGGTGAAGGCGCTGGGGAGCGGGAGCGTGGGCACCAGCGTTTTGGCATGGGGAGCCTTTGAAGGTCACCGGGGCCTCAGAAGGCCCTGCCCTTCTCTCGCCCTCTATGACTCGCGGCGCCCCTAGCGGCCCAGGTGGGGACAGTGCGGCAGGGTGAGTCCGGCTCTGGGGCTCTGAGTCACCAATCCCCAGCATTGCAGAGCCAGGCCGCCCGGGATGTCCCCTCAGGGCTGACCTAGGGTTTTGGTTAGCTGCCAGGAGCCCGGCAGGCCCTATCCACCGGCTCTGAAGCAAGCGGTGGGGTGGGCCTAGGTGAGGGCGCTGGCGAGCAGGATCCTGGGAGCCAACGTTTTTGCGCGGGGAGCCTTCAAAGGTCAGCGTGGGCTCGGAGGGCCCTGCCCGATCTCTTGCCCTGATTGACCGGCGGGGCCTCTAGCGGCTCGGGTGGCTGAAGGGCAGCAGGGTGAGTGCGGCACATGAGCTCGGGGTCCCCATCCCCAGCGTTGCGACGCCAGGCCCCTTGGGAAGTGCCCCTCGGTGGCCGACCTATGGTTAGGGTTAGCCTCCAGGAGCCCCGCAGGCCCGATACACCACCTGTGCGTCGAGCGGAGAGTTGGGCCGAGGTGAGGGTGCTGGTGAACATGAGCCTGGGCCCAAGCGTTTTGGTTCGGTGCGCCTTCCAAGGTCGGCAGGGGTTCGGAGGGCCCTGCCAGTTCTCCCACCCTGAATGAATGGCGGCGCCCCTAGCGGCCTGTGTGGGTTGGGGTGGCAGCGTGCATCCGGCGCTGGGGCTTGGGGGCCCCCAATCCCTGGCGTTGCAGCGCCAGGCCCCTTAGGAAGGGACCTTCAGGGGCTGTCCTAGGGTTAGGGTGAGCTCCCAGGAGGCCGGCAGGCCCGAGTCGCTGGCTCTGCGAAGAGCGGAGGTGCGGGCCGAGTTGAGGGTGATGCAGAGCGGGAGCGTGGTCCCCAGCGTTTTGGCGCCCTGGGCCTTCGACTGTTGCCATGGCTCAAAGGGCCCTGCCCGTTCTCCTGCCCTGAAGAACCTACGGTGCCCTTAGCAGCTCCCTTGGCGGTGGAGTGGCAGGGTGAGTCCATGCTGCGGCTCGTGGATCCCCAATCCCCAGCGTTGTGGGGCCAGGCCTCTTGGGAGGGGCTCCTCGTGGGCGGACCTAGGTTTAGAGTTAGCACCCAGGAGGCCAGCAGGCCCAATCCTCTGGCTGGGCGGCGAGAGGTGGGCGGCCCGAGGTAAAGGCGCTGGCGATCGGGAGCGTGGGCCCCTGCATTTTGGCGCAGGAGGCTTCAAATATCGCCGGTTTCTCCAGGGCCCTGTCCCTTCTCCCGCCCTGAATGACGGGCGGCGCCACTAGCGTCCCGGGTGGCGACGTGGCGGCAGGGTGAGTCTGGCTCTGGGTCTTGGGGTCCCTGATCTCCAGTGTAGCGGCACCAGGACCCTTGGGAGGGGCCCCTGGGTGGCTGACCTAGGGTTAGGGTTAGCCCCCAGGAGGCCGGCAGGTGGGATCCGGCCACTGTCCGGGGAGCGGAGGGCGGGGCCGAGGTGAGGGCGTTGGGGAGCGGGAGCGTGGGCACCAGCGTTTTGGCACGGGGAGCCTTTGAAGGCCACCGGGGGCTCGGAAGGCCCTGCCCCTTCTCTCGCCCTGAATGACCCGCAGTGCTCCTAGCGGCCTGGGTGGCGGCGTTGCGGTAGGGTGAGTGTGGCTCTGGGGCTTGAGGTTCCCGATCCCCGGCGAAGCGGCACCAGGACCCTTGGGAGGGGCCCCTGGGTGGCCGACCTAGGGTTAGGGTTAGCACCCGGGAGGCCGGCAGGCGGGATCCGCCCGCTGTGCGTGGAGCGGAGGGGCGGGCCGAGGTGAGGGCGCTGGCGAGCAAGAGCCTGGGCCCAAGCGTTTTGGCACCGGGGGCCTTCGAATGTCTCCGGGGACTCGGCGGGCCCTGCCCATTCTCCTCCCTGAATGACCGGCGGCGCCCCTAGCAGCCCAGGTAGCGGCGGGGCGGCATGGAAGTCCGGGCATAGGGCTCGGGGGTCCCCAGTCCACCGCGTTGCGGCGCCAGGCCCCTTGGGAGGGGCCCCTCGGAGGCTGACCTAGGGTGAGGTTTAGCCCCTAGGATGCCGGCAGGCCCTATTCGCCAGCCGTGTGGAGACTGGAGTGGCGGACCGAGGTGAGGGCACTGGTGAGCGGGAGCGTGGGCCCGGGTGTTTTGGCGCGGGGGGCCTTTGAAGGTCGCCGTGTCTTGGAGGGCCCTGCCCGTGCTCCCGCCCTGAATGAACGGCACCACCCCAAGCCCCCGGGTGGCGGCTGGGTGGCAGGGTGAGTCCAGTGCTGAAGCTCGGGGGTCCCCAATCCCCAGCGTTGCGGCGCCAGATCCCTTGGGAGGGGCCCCTCGGGGGTGGATCTACGGTAGCGGTTAGCCCCCAGGAGGCCGGTGGACCCGATCAGCGGCTGTGCGGCACGCGGAGGGTTGGGCCGAGGTGAGGGCGCTGGCGAGACTGAGCATGAGCCCAAGCGTTTTAGTGTGGGGGGCCTTCGAAGGTCAGTGGGGGCTCGGAGGGACCTGCCCGTTCTCCCGCTCTCAATGACCGGCGGGGCCCCTAGAGGCTCCGGTGCCTGAAGGGCAGCAGGGTGAGACCGGCACTTGGGTTGGGGTCCCCATTCCCGGCGTTGTGGCGCCAGGCCACTTGGGAAGGGCCCCTCCGTGGCCGACCTACAGTTAAGGTTAGCCCCCAGGAGGCCAGCAGGCCCGATACACCGCCTGTGCGTCGAGCGGAGAGTTGGGCCGAGGTGAGGGTGCTGGTGAACATGAGCCCGGGCCCAAGGGTTTTGGTTCGGGGCGCCTTCGAAGGTCGGCGGGGGTTCGAAGGGCCCTGCCCGTTCTCCCACCCTGAATGAATGGCGGCGCCCCTCGCGGCACGTGTGGGGCAGGGCGGCAGGGTGTATCCAGCGCTGGGGCTTGGGGGTTCCCAATCCCCGGCGTTGCGGCGCCAGGCCCCTTAGGAAGCGACCCTCGGGGCCGTCCTAGGGTTAGGGTTAGCGCCCAGGAGGCCGGCAGGCCCGATCCGCCGGCTGTGCGAGGAGTGGAGATGCAGGCCGAGTTGAGGGCGATGGCGAGCGGGAGCTGGGCCCCAGCGTTTTGGCGTCCTGGGCCTTTGAATGTTGCCATGGCTCGGAGGGCCCTGCCCTTTCTCCTGCCCTGAAGAACCAGCAAGGCCCCTAGCAGCTCCGTTGGCGGTGGGGCGGCAGGGTGAATCCCAGGCTGCGGCTCGGGGATCCCCAATCCCCGGCGTTGTGGTGCCAGGCCCCTTGGGAGGGGCTCCTCGTGGGCCGACCCAGGGTTAGAGTTAGCCCCCATAAGGCCGGCAGGCCAGATCCTCTGGCTGGGCGGTGAGAGGTGGGCGGCCCGAGGTAAAGGCGCTGGGGTGCGGGATTGTGGGCCCCTGCATTTTGGGGTGGGAGGCTTCAAATGTCGCTGGTTTCTCCAGGGCCCTGTCAGTTCTCCCGCCCTGAATGACCGGCGGCGCCCCTCGCGGCCCGGGTGGCAGCGTTGTGGGAGGGTGAGTCTGGCTTTGGGGCTTGGGGTTCCACAAAAGCCTTGGGAGGGGCCCCTGGGGGGCCGACCTAGGGTTAGGGTTAGCCCCCAGGAGACCGTCAGGCCCACCCGCACACTGTGCGGCGAGCTGAGGTGCGGCCCGAGGTGAAGGCGCTGGGGAGCGGGAGCGTGGGCACCAGCGTTTTGGCACGGGGGAGCCTTTGAAGGTCACCAGGGCCTCAGAAGGCCCTGCCCTTCTCTCGCCCTCTATTACCCGCAGCGCCCCCTAGCGGCCCAGGTGGGGACAGTGCGGCAGGGGTGAGTCCGGCTCTGGGGCTCTGAGTCACCAATCCCCAGCATTGCAGAGCCAGGCCGCTTGGGATGTCCCCTCAGGGCCGACCTAGGGTTTTGGTTAGCTGCCAGGAGCCCGGCAGGCCCTATCCACCGGCTCTGAAGCAAGCGGTGGGGTGGGCCTAGGTGAGGGCGCTGGCGAGCAGGATCCTGGGAGCCAACATTTTTGCGCGGGGAGCCTTGAAAGGTCAGTGTGGACTCGGAGGGCCCTGCCCGATCTCTTGCCCTGATTGACCGGCGGGGCCTCTAGCGGCTCGGGTGGCTGAAGGGCAGCAGGGTGAGTGCGGCACATGAGCTCGGGGTCCCCATCCCCAGCGTTGCGACGCCAGGCCCCTTGGGAAGTGCCCCTCGGTGGCCGACCTATGGTTAGGGTTAGCCTCCAGGAGCCCCGCAGGCCCGATACACCACCTGTGCGTCGAGCGGAGAGTTGGGCCGAGGTGAGGGGTGCTGGTGAACCTGAGCCTGGGCACAAGCGTTTTGGTTCGGTGCGCCTTCGAAGGTCGGCAGGGGTTCGGAGGGCCCTGCCAGTTCTCCCACCCTGAATGAATGGCGGCGCCCCTAGCGGCCTGTGTGGGTTGGGGGTGGCAGCGTGCATCCGGCGCTGGGGCTTGGGGGCCCCCAATCCCTGGCGTTGCGGCGCCAGGCCCCTTAGGAAGGGACCTTCAGGGGCTGTCCTAGGGTTAGGGTGAGCTCCCAGGAGGCCGGCAGGCCCCGAGTCGCTGGCTCTGCGAAGAGCGGAGGTTGTGGGCCGAGTTGAGGGTGATGCAGAGCGGGAGCGTGGTCCCCAGCGTTTTGGCGCCCTGGGCCTTCGACTGTTGCCATGGCTCAAAGGGCCCTGCCCTGTTCTCCTGCCCTGAAGAACCAGCGGCGCCCTTAGCAGCTCCCTTGGCGGTGGAGCGGCAGGGTGAGTCCATGCTGCGGCTCGTGGATCCCCCAATCCCCCAGCGTTGTGGGGGCCAGGCCTCTTGGGAGGGGCTCCTCGTGGGCGGACCTAGGTTTAGAGTTAGCACCCAGGAGGCCAGCAGGCCCAATCCTCTGGCTGGGCGGTGAGAGGTGGGCGGCCCCGAGGTAAAGGCGCTGGCGATCGGGAGCGTGGGCCCCTGCATTTTGGCGCAGGAGGCTTCAAATATCGCCAGTTTCTCCAGGGCCCTGTCCCTTCTCCCGCCCTGAATGACGGGCGGCGCCACTAGCGTCCCGGGGTGGCGACGTGGCGGCAGGGTGAGTCTGGCTCTGGGTCTTGGGGTCCCTGATCTCCAGTGTAGCGGCACCAGGACCCTTGGGAGGGGCCCCTGGGTGGCTGACCTAGGGTTAGGGTTAGCCCCCAGGAGGCCGGCAGGTGGGATCCGGCCACTGTCCGGGGAGCGGAGGGCGGGGCCGAGGTGAGGGCATTGGGGAGCGGGAGCGTGGGCACCAGCGTTTTGGCACGGGGAGCCTTTGAAGGCCACCGGGGGGCTCGGAAGGCCCTGCCCCTTCTCTCGCCCTGAATGACCCGCAGTGCTCCTAGCGGCCTGGGTGGCGGCGTTGCGGTAGGGTGAGTGTGGCTCTGGGGCTTGAGGTTCCCGATCCCCGGCGAAGCGGCACCAGGACCCTTGGGAGGGGCCCCTGGGTGGCCGACCTAGGGTTAGGGTTAGCACCCCGGAGGCCGGCAGGCGGGATCCGCCCGCTGTGCGTGGAGCGGAGGGGCGGGGCCGAGGTGAGGGCGCTGGCGAGCAAGAGCCTGGGCCCAAGCGTTTTGGCACCGGGGGCCTTCGAATGTCTCCGGGGACTCGGCGGGGCCCTGCCCATTCTCCTCCCTGAATGACTGGCGGCGCCCCTAGCAGCCCAGGTGGCGGCGGGGCGGCATGGAAGTCCGGGCATAGGGCTCGGGGGGTCCCCAGTCCACCGCGTTGCGGCGCCAGGCCCCTTGGGAGGGGCCCCTCGGAGGCTGACCTAGGGTGAGGTTTAGCCCCTAGGATGCCGGCAGGCCCTATTCGCCAGCCGTGTGGAGACTGGAGTGGCGGACCGAGGTGAGGGCACTGGTGAGCGGGAGCGTGGGCCCGGGTGTTTTGGCGCGGGGGGCCTTTGAAGGTCGCCGTGTCTTGGAGGGCCCTGCCCGTGCTCCCGCCCTGAATGAACGGCACCACCCCAAGCCCCCGGGGTGGCGGCTGGGTGGCAGGGTGAGTCCAGTGCTGAGGCTCGGGGGTCCCCAATCCCCAGCGTTGCGGCGCCAGATCCCTTGGGAGGGGCGCCTCGGGGGTCGATCTACGGTTGCGGTTAGCCCCCAGGAGGCCGGTGGACCCGATCAGCGGCTGTGCGGCACGCGGAGGGTTGGGCCGAGGTGAGGGCGCTGGCGAGACTGAGCATGAGCCCAAGCGTTTTAGTGTGGGGGGCCTTCGAAGGTCAGTGGGGGCTCGGAGGGACCTGCCCCGTTCTCCCCGCTCTGAATGACCGGCGGGGCCCCTAGAGGCTCCGGTGCCTGAAGGGCAGCAGGGTTGAGACCGGCACTTGGGTTGGGGTCCCCATTCCCGGCGTTGTGGCGCCAGGCCACTTGGGAAGGGCCCCTCCGTGGCCGACCTACAGTTAGGGTTAGCCCCCAGGAGCCCAGCAGGCCCGATACACCGCCTGTGCGTCGAGCGGAGAGTTGGGCCGAGGTGAGGGTGCTGGTGAACATGAGCCCGGGCCCAGGCGTTGTGGTTCGGGGCGCCTTCGAAGGTCGGCGGGGGTTCGAAGGGCCCTGCCCGTTCTCCCACCCCTGAATGAATGGCGGCGCCCCTAGCGGCACGTGTGGGGCAGGGTGGCAGGGTGTATCCAGCGCTGGGGCTTGGGGGTTCCCAATCCCCGGCGTTGCGGCGCCAGGCCCCTTAGGAAGCGACCCTCGGGGCCGTCCTAGGGTTAGGGTTAGCGCCCAGGAGGCCGGCAGGCCCGATCCGCCGGCTGTGCGAGGAGTGGAGATGCAGGCCGAGTTGAGGGCGATGGCGAGCGGGAGCTGGGCCCCAGCGTTTTGGCGTCCTGTGCCTTTGAATGTTGCCATGGCTCGGAGGGCCCTGCCCTTTCTCCTGCCCTGAAGAACCAGCAAGGCCCCTAGCGGCTCCGTTGGCAGTGGGGCGGCAGGGTGAATCCCAGGCTGCGGCTCGGGGATCCCCAATCCCCGGCGTTGTGGTGCCAGGCCCCTTGGGAGGGGCTCCTCGTGGGCCGACCCAGGGTTAGAGTTAGCCCCCATAAGGCCGGCAGGCCAGATCCTCTGGCTGGGCGGTGAGAGGTGGGCGGGCCGAGGTAAAGGCGCTGGGGTGCGGGATTGTGGGCCCCTGCATTTTGGGGTGGGAGGCTTCAAATGTCGCCGGTTTCTCCAGGGCCCTGTCAGTTCTCCCGCCCTGAATGACCGGCGGCGCCCCTCGCGGCCCGGCTGGCAGCGTTGTGGGAGGGTGAGTCTGGCTTTGGGGCTTGGGGTTCCAGATCCCTGGCGTAGTGGCACCAAAAACCCTTGGAGGGGCCCCTGGGGGGCCGACCTAGGGTTAGGGTTAGCCCCCAGGAGACCGTCAGGCCCAACCACACACTGTGCGGCGAGCTGAGGTGCGGCCCGAGGTGAAGGCGCTGGGGAGCGGGAGCGTGGGCACCAGCGTTTTGGCATGGGGAGCCTTTTGAAGGTCACCGGGGCCTCAGAAGGCCCTGCCCTTCTCTCGCCCTCTATGACTCGCGGCGCCCCTAGCGGCCCAGGTGGGGACAGTGCGGCAGGGTGAGTCCGGCTCTGGGGCTCTGAGTCACCAATCCCCAGCATTGCAGAGCCAGGCCGCCCGGGATGTCCCCTCAGGGCTGACCTAGGGTTTTGGTTAGCTGCCAGGAGCCCCGGCAGGCCCTATCCACCGGCTCTGAAGCAAGCGGTGGGGTGGGGCCTAGGTGAGGGCGCTGGCGAGCAGGATCCTGGGAGCCAACGTTTTTGCGCGGGGAGCCTTCAAAGGTCAGCGTGGGCTCGGAGGGCCCTGCCCGATCTCTTGCCCTGATTGACCGGCGGGGCCTCTAGCGGCTCGGGTGGCTGAAGGGCAGCAGGGAGGAGTGCGGCACATGAGCTCGGGGTCCCCATCCCCAGCGTTGCGACGCCAGGCCCCTTGGGAAGTGCCCCTCGGTGGCCGACCTATGGTTAGGGTTAGCCTCCAGGAGCCCCGCAGGCCCGATACACCACCTGTGCGTCGAGCGGAGAGTTGGGCCGAGGTGAGGGTGCTGGTGAACATGAGCCTGGGCCCAAGCGTTTTGGTTCGGTGCGCCTTCCAAGGTCGGCAGGGGTTCGGAGGGGCCCTGCCAGTTCTCCCACCCTGAATGAATGGCGGCGCCCCTAGCGGCCTGTGTGGGTTGGGGTGGCAGCGTGCATCCGGCGCTGGGGCTTGGGGGCCCCCCAATCCCTGGCGTTGCAGCGCCAGGCCCCTTAGGAAGGGACCTTCAGGGGCTGTCCTAGGGTTAGGGTGAGCTCCCAGGAGGCCGGCAGGCCCGAGTCGCTGGCTCTGCGAAGAGCGGAGGTGCGGGCCGAGTTGAGGGTGATGCAGAGCGGGAGCGTGGTCCCCAGCGTTTTGGCGCCCTGGGCCTTCGACTGTTGCCATGGCTCAAAGGGCCCTGCCCGTTCTCCTGCCCTGAAGAACCTACGGTGCCCTTAGCAGCTCCCTTGGCGGTGGAGTGGCAGGGTGAGTCCATGCTGCGGCTCGTGGATCCCCAATCCCCAGCGTTGTGGGGCCAGGCCTCTTGGGAGGGGCTCCTCGTGGGCGGACCTAGGTTTAGAGTTAGCACCCAGGAGGCCAGCAGGCCCAATCCTCTGGCTGGGCGGCGAGAGGTGGGCGGCCCGAGGTAAAGGCGCTGGCGATCGGGAGCGTGGGCCCCTGCATTTTGGCGCAGGAGGCTTCAAATATCGCCGGTTTCTCCAGGGCCCTGTCCCTTCTCCCGCCCTGAATGACGGGCGGCGCCACTAGCGTCCCGGGTGGCGACGTGGCGGCAGGGTGAGTCTGGCTCTGGGTCTTGGGGTCCCTGATCTCCAGTGTAGCGGCACCAGGACCCTTGGGAGGGGCCCCTGGGTGGCTGACCTAGGGTTAGGGTTAGCCCCCAGGAGGCCGGCAGGTGGGATCCGGCCACTGTCCGGGGAGCGGAGGGCGGGGCCGAGGTGAGGGCGTTGGGGAGCGGGAGCGTGGGCACCAGCGTTTTGGCACGGGGAGCCTTTGAAGGCCACCGGGGGCTCGGAAGGCCCTGCCCCTTCTCTCGCCCTGAATGACCCGCAGTGCTCCTAGCGGCCTGGGTGGCGGCGTTGCGGTAGGGTGAGTGTGGCTCTGGGGCTTGAGGTTCCCGATCCCCGGCGAAGCGGCACCAGGACCCTTGGGAGGGGCCCCTGGGTGGCCGACCTAGGGTTAGGGTTAGCACCCGGGAGGCCGGCAGGCGGGATCCGCCCGCTGTGCGTGGAGCGGAGGGGCGGGCCGAGGTGAGGGCGCTGGCGAGCAAGAGCCTGGGCCCAAGCGTTTTGGCACCGGGGGCCTTCGAATGTCTCCGGGGACTCGGCGGGCCCTGCCCATTCTCCTCCCTGAATGACCGGCGGCGCCCCTAGCAGCCCAGGTAGCGGCGGGGCGGCATGGAAGTCCGGGCATAGGGCTCGGGGGTCCCCAGTCCACCGCGTTGCGGCGCCAGGCCCCTTGGGAGGGGCCCCTCGGAGGCTGACCTAGGGTGAGGTTTAGCCCCTAGGATGCCGGCAGGCCCTATTCGCCAGCCGTGTGGAGACTGGAGTGGCGGACCGAGGTGAGGGCACTGGTGAGCGGGAGCGTGGGCCCGGGTGTTTTGGCGCGGGGGGCCTTTGAAGGTCGCCGTGTCTTGGAGGGCCCTGCCCGTGCTCCCGCCCTGAATGAACGGCACCACCCCAAGCCCCCGGGTGGCGGCTGGGTGGCAGGGTGAGTCCAGTGCTGAAGCTCGGGGGTCCCCAATCCCCAGCGTTGCGGCGCCAGATCCCTTGGGAGGGGCCCCTCGGGGGTGGATCTACGGTAGCGGTTAGCCCCCAGGAGGCCGGTGGACCCGATCAGCGGCTGTGCGGCACGCGGAGGGTTGGGCCGAGGTGAGGGCGCTGGCGAGACTGAGCATGAGCCCAAGCGTTTTAGTGTGGGGGGCCTTCGAAGGTCAGTGGGGGCTCGGAGGGACCTGCCCGTTCTCCCGCTCTCAATGACCGGCGGGGCCCCTAGAGGCTCCGGTGCCTGAAGGGCAGCAGGGTGAGACCGGCACTTGGGTTGGGGTCCCCATTCCCGGCGTTGTGGCGCCAGGCCACTTGGGAAGGGCCCCTCCGTGGCCGACCTACAGTTAAGGTTAGCCCCCAGGAGGCCAGCAGGCCCGATACACCGCCTGTGCGTCGAGCGGAGAGTTGGGCCGAGGTGAGGGTGCTGGTGAACATGAGCCCGGGCCCAAGGGTTTTGGTTCGGGGCGCCTTCGAAGGTCGGCGGGGGTTCGAAGGGCCCTGCCCGTTCTCCCACCCTGAATGAATGGCGGCGCCCCTCGCGGCACGTGTGGGGCAGGGCGGCAGGGTGTATCCAGCGCTGGGGCTTGGGGGTTCCCAATCCCCGGCGTTGCGGCGCCAGGCCCCTTAGGAAGCGACCCTCGGGGCCGTCCTAGGGTTAGGGTTAGCGCCCAGGAGGCCGGCAGGCCCGATCCGCCGGCTGTGCGAGGAGTGGAGATGCAGGCCGAGTTGAGGGCGATGGCGAGCGGGAGCTGGGCCCCAGCGTTTTGGCGTCCTGGGCCTTTGAATGTTGCCATGGCTCGGAGGGCCCTGCCCTTTCTCCTGCCCTGAAGAACCAGCAAGGCCCCTAGCAGCTCCGTTGGCGGTGGGGCGGCAGGGTGAATCCCAGGCTGCGGCTCGGGGATCCCCAATCCCCGGCGTTGTGGTGCCAGGCCCCTTGGGAGGGGCTCCTCGTGGGCCGACCCAGGGTTAGAGTTAGCCCCCATAAGGCCGGCAGGCCAGATCCTCTGGCTGGGCGGTGAGAGGTGGGCGGGCCGAGGTAAAGGCGCTGGGGTGCGGGATTGTGGGCCCCTGCATTTTGGGGTGGGAGGCTTCAAATGTCGCCGGTTTCTCCAGGGCCCTGTCAGTTCTCCCGCCCTGAATGACCGGCGGCGCCCCTCGCGGCCCGGGTGGCAGCGTTGTGGGAGGGTGAGTCTGGCTTTGGGGCTTGGGGTTCCAGATCCCTGGCGTAGTGGCACCAAAAGCCTTGGGAGGGGCCCCTGGGGGGCCGACCTAGGGTTAGGGTTAGCCCCCAGGAGACCGTCAGGCCCACCCGCACACTGTGCGGCGAGCTGAGGTGCGGCCCGAGGTGAAGGCGCTGGGGAGCGGGAGCGTGGGCACCAGCGTTTTGGCACGGGGAGCCTTTGAAGGTCACCAGGGCCTCAGAAGGCCCTGCCCTTCTCTCGCCCTCTATTACCCGCAGCGCCCCTAGCGGCCCAGGTGGGGACAGTGCGGCAGGGTGAGTCCGGCTCTGGGGCTCTGAGTCACCAATCCCCAGCATTGCAGAGCCAGGCCGCTTGGGATGTCCCCTCAGGGCCGACCTAGGGTTTTGGTTAGCTGCCAGGAGCCCGGCAGGCCCTATCCACCGGCTCTGAAGCAAGCGGTGGGGTGGGCCTAGGTGAGGGCGCTGGCGAGCAGGATCCTGGGAGCCAACATTTTTGCGCGGGGAGCCTTGAAAGGTCAGTGTGGACTCGGAGGGCCCTGCCCGATCTCTTGCCCTGATTGACCGGCGGGGCCTCTAGCGGCTCGGGTGGCTGAAGGGCAGCAGGGTGAGTGCGGCACATGAGCTCGGGGTCCCCATCCCCAGCGTTGCGACGCCAGGCCCCTTGGGAAGTGCCCCTCGGTGGCCGACCTATGGTTAGGGTTAGCCTCCAGGAGCCCCGCAGGCCCGATACACCACCTGTGCGTCGAGCGGAGAGTTGGGCCGAGGTGAGGGTGCTGGTGAACCTGAGCCTGGGCACAAGCGTTTTGGTTCGGTGCGCCTTCGAAGGTCGGCAGGGGTTCGGAGGGCCCTGCCAGTTCTCCCACCCTGAATGAATGGCGGCGCCCCTAGCGGCCTGTGTGGGTTGGGGTGGCAGCGTGCATCCGGCGCTGGGGCTTGGGGGCCCCCAATCCCTGGCGTTGCGGCGCCAGGCCCCTTAGGAAGGGACCTTCAGGGGCTGTCCTAGGGTTAGGGTGAGCTCCCAGGAGGCCGGCAGGCCCGAGTCGCTGGCTCTGCGAAGAGCGGAGGTGTGGGCCGAGTTGAGGGTGATGCAGAGCGGGAGCGTGGTCCCCAGCGTTTTGGCGCCCTGGGCCTTCGACTGTTGCCATGGCTCAAAGGGCCCTGCCTGTTCTCCTGCCCTGAAGAACCAGCGGCGCCCTTAGCAGCTCCCTTGGCGGTGGAGCGGCAGGGTGAGTCCATGCTGCGGCTCGTGGATCCCCAATCCCCAGCGTTGTGGGGCCAGGCCTCTTGGGAGGGGCTCCTCGTGGGCGGACCTAGGTTTAGAGTTAGCACCCAGGAGGCCAGCAGGCCCAATCCTCTGGCTGGGCGGTGAGAGGTGGGCGGCCCGAGGTAAAGGCGCTGGCGATCGGGAGCGTGGGCCCCTGCATTTTGGCGCAGGAGGCTTCAAATATCGCCAGTTTCTCCAGGGCCCTGTCCCTTCTCCCGCCCTGAATGACGGGCGGCGCCACTAGCGTCCCGGGTGGCGACGTGGCGGCAGGGTGAGTCTGGCTCTGGGTCTTGGGGTCCCTGATCTCCAGTGTAGCGGCACCAGGACCCTTGGGAGGGGCCCCTGGGTGGCTGACCTAGGGTTAGGGTTAGCCCCCAGGAGGCCGGCAGGTGGGATCCGGCCACTGTCCGGGGAGCGGAGGGCGGGGCCGAGGTGAGGGCATTGGGGAGCGGGAGCGTGGGCACCAGCGTTTTGGCACGGGGAGCCTTTGAAGGCCACCGGGGGCTCGGAAGGCCCTGCCCCTTCTCTCGCCCTGAATGACCCGCAGTGCTCCTAGCGGCCTGGGTGGCGGCGTTGCGGTAGGGTGAGTGTGGCTCTGGGGCTTGAGGTTCCCGATCCCCGGCGAAGCGGCACCAGGACCCTTGGGAGGGGCCCCTGGGGGGCCGACCTAGGGTTAGGGTTAGCACCCCGGAGGCCGGCAGGCGGGATCCGCCCGCTGTGCGTGGAGCGGAGGGGCGGGCCGAGGTGAGGGCGCTGGCGAGCAAGAGCCTGGGCCCAAGCGTTTTGGCACCGGGGGCCTTCGAATGTCTCCGGGGACTCGGCGGGCCCTGCCCATTCTCCTCCCTGAATGACTGGCGGCGCCCCTAGCAGCCCAGGTGGCGGCGGGGCGGCATGGAAGTCCGGGCATAGGGCTCGGGGGTCCCCAGTCCACCGCGTTGCGGCGCCAGGCCCCTTGGGAGGGGCCCCTCGGAGGCTGACCTAGGGTGAGGTTTAGCCCCTAGGATGCCGGCAGGCCCTATTCGCCAGCCGTGTGGAGACTGGAGTGGCGGACCGAGGTGAGGGCACTGGTGAGCGGGAGCGTGGGCCCGGGTGTTTTGGCGCGGGGGGCCTTTGAAGGTCGCCGTGTCTTGGAGGGCCCTGCCCGTGCTCCCGCCCTGAATGAACGGCACCACCCCAAGCCCCCGGGTGGCGGCTGGGTGGCAGGGTGAGTCCAGTGCTGAGGCTCGGGGGTCCCCAATCCCCAGCGTTGCGGCGCCAGATCCCTTGGGAGGGGCGCCTCGGGGGTCGATCTACGGTTGCGGTTAGCCCCCAGGAGGCCGGTGGACCCGATCAGCGGCTGTGCGGCACGCGGAGGGTTGGGCCAAGGTGAGGGCGCTGGCGAGACTGAGCATGAGCCCAAGCGTTTTAGTGTGGGGGGCCTTCGAAGGTCAGTGGGGGCTCGGAGGGACCTGCCCGTTCTCCCGCTCTGAATGACCGGCGGGGCCCCTAGAGGCTCCGGTGCCTGAAGGGCAGCAGGGTGAGACCGGCACTTGGGTTGGGGTCCCCATTCCCGGCGTTGTGGCGCCAGGCCACTTGGGAAGGGCCCCTCCGTGGCCGACCTACAGTTAGGGTTAGCCCCCAGGAGCCCAGCAGGCCCGATACACCGCCTGTGCGTCGAGCGGAGAGTTGGGCCGAGGTGAGGGTGCTGGTGAACATGAGCCCGGGCCCAGGCGTTGTGGTTCGGGGCGCCTTCGAAGGTCGGCGGGGGTTCGAAGGGCCCTGCCCGTTCTCCCACCCTGAATGAATGGCGGCGCCCCTAGCGGCACGTGTGGGGCAGGGCGGCAGGGTGTATCCAGCGCTGGGGCTTGGGGGTTCCCAATCCCCGGCGTTGCGGCGCCAGGCCCCTTAGGAAGCGACCCTCGGGGCCGTCCTAGGGTTAGGGTTAGCGCCCAGGAGGCCGGCAGGCCCGATCCGCCAGCTGTGCGAGGAGTGGAGATGCAGGCCGAGTTGAGGGCGATGGCGAGCGGGAGCTGGGCCCCAGCGTTTTGGCGTCCTGGGCCTTTGAATGTTGCCATGGCTCGGAGGGCCCTGCCCTTTCTCCTGCCCTGAAGAACCAGCAAGGCCCCTAGCGGCTCCGTTGGCGGTGGGGCGGCAGGGTGAATCCCAGGCTGCGGCTCGGGGATCCCCAATCCCCGGCGTTGTGGTGCCAGGCCCCTTGGGAGGGGCTCCTCGTGGGCCGACCCAGGGTTAGAGTTAGCCCCCATAAGGCCGGCAGGCCAGATCCTCTGGCTGGGTGGTGAGAGGTGGGCGGGCCGAGGTAAAGGCGCTGGGGTGCGGGATTGTGGGCCCCTGCATTTTGGGGTGGGAGGCTTCAAATGTCGCCGGTTTCTCCAGGGCCCTGTCAGTTCTCCCGCCCTGAATGAATGGCGGCGCCCCTCGCGGCCCGGGTGGCAGCGTTGTGGGAGGGTGAGTCTGGCTTTGGGGCTTGGGGTTCCAGATCCCTGGCGTAGTGGCACCAAAACCCTTGGGAGGGGCCCCTGGGGGGCCGACCTAGGGTTAGGGTTAGCCCCCAGGAGACCGTCAGGCCCAACCACACACTGTGCGGCGAGCTGAGGTGCGGCCCGAGGTGAAGGCGCTGGGGAGCGGGAGCGTGGGCACCAGCGTTTTGGCACGGGGAGCCTTTGAAGGTCACCGGGGACTCAGAAGGCCCTGCCCTTCTCTCGCCCTCTATGACCCGCGGCGCCCCTAGCGGCCCAGGTGGGGACAGTGCGGCAGGGTGAGTCCGGCTCTGGGGCTCTGAGTCACCAATCCCCAGCATTGCAGAGCCAGGCCGCTTGGGATGTCCCCTCAGGGCCGACTTAGGGTTTTGGTTAGCTGCCAGGAGCCCGGCAGGCCCTATCCACCGGCTCTGAAGCAAGCGGTGGGGTGGGCCTAGGTGAGGGCGCTGGCGAGCAGGATCCTGGGAGCCAACGTTTTTGCGCGGGGAGCCTTCAAAGGTCAGCGTGGGCTCGGAGGGCCCTGCCCGATCTCTTGCCCTGATTGACCGGCGGGGCCTCTAGCGGCTCGGGTGGCTGAAGGGCAGCAGGGTGAGTGCGGCACATGAGCTCGGGGTCCCCATCCCCAGCGTTGCGACGCCAGGCCCCTTGGGAAGTGCCCCTCGGTGGCCGACCTATGGTTAGGGTTAGCCTCCAGGAGCCCCGCAGGCCCGATACACCACCTGTGCGTCGAGCGGAGAGTTGGGCCGAGGTGAGGGTGCTGGTGAACATGAGCCTGGGCCCAAGCGTTTTGGTTCGGTGCGCCTTCCAAGGTCGGCAGGGGTTCGGAGGGCCCTGCCAGTTCTCCCACCCTGAATGAATGGCGGCGCCCCTAGCGGCCTGTGTGGGTTGGGGTGGCAGCGTGCATCCGGCGCTGGGGCTTGGGGGCCCCCAATCCCTGGCGTTGCAGCGCCAGGCCCCTTAGGAAGGGACCTTCAGGGGCTGTCCTAGGGTTAGGGTGAGCTCCCAGGAGGCCGGCAGGCCCGAGTCGCTGGCTCTGCGAAGAGCGGAGGTGCGGGCCGAGTTGAGGGTGATGCAGAGCGGGAGCGTGGTCCCCAGCGTTTTGGCGCCCTGGGCCTTCGACTGTTGCCATGGCTCAAAGGGCCCTGCCCGTTCTCCTGCCCTGAAGAACCTACGGTGCCCTTAGCAGCTCCCTTGGCGGTGGAGTGGCAGGGTGAGTCCATGCTGCGGCTCGTGGATCCCCAATCCCCAGCGTTGTGGGGCCAGGCCTCTTGGGAGGGGCTCCTCGTGGGCGGACCTAGGTTTAGAGTTAGCACCCAGGAGGCCAGCAGGCCCAATCCTCTGGCTGGGCGGCGAGAGGTGGGCGGCCCGAGGTAAAGGCGCTGGCGATCGGGAGCGTGGGCCCCTGCATTTTGGCACAGGAGGCTTCAAATATCGCCGGTTTCTCCAGGGCCCTGTCCCTTCTCCCGCCCTGAATGACGGGCGGCGCCACTAGCGTCCCGGGTGGCGACGTGGCGGCAGGGTGAGTCTGGCTCTGGGTCTTGGGGTCCCTGATCTCCAGTGTAGCGGCACCAGGACCCTTGGGAGGGGCCCCTGGGTGGCTGACCTAGGGTTAGGGTTAGCCCCCAGGAGGCCGGCAGGTGGGATCCGGCCACTGTCCGGGGAGCGGAGGGCGGGGCCGAGGTGAGGGCGTTGGGGAGCGGGAGCGTGGGCACCAGCGTTTTGGCACGGGGAGCCTTTGAAGGCCACCGGGGGCTCGGAAGGCCCTGCCCCTTCTCTCGCCCTGAATGACCCGCAGTGCTCCTAGCGGCCTGGGTGGCGGCGTTGCGGTAGGGTGAGTGTGGCTCTGGGGCTTGAGGTTCCCGATCCCCGGCGAAGCGGCACCAGGACCCTTGGGAGGGGCCCCTGGGTGGCCGACCTAGGGTTAGGGTTAGCACCCGGGAGGCCGGCAAGCGGGATCCGCCCGCTGTGCGTGGAGCGGAGGGGCGGGCCGAGGTGAGGGCGCTGGCGAGCAAGAGCCTGGGCCCAAGCGTTTTGGCACCGGGGGCCTTCGAATGTCTCTGGGGACTCGGCGGGCCCTGCCCATTCTCCTCCCTGAATGACCGGCGGCGCCCCTAGCAGCCCAGGTGGCGGCGGGGCGGCATGTAAGTCCGGGCATAGGGCTCGGGGGCCCCAGTCCACCGCGTTGCGGCGCCAGGCCCCTTGGGAGGGGCCCCTCGGAGGCTGACCTAGGGTGAAGTTTTGCCCCTAGGATGCCGGCAGGCCCTATTCGCCAGCCGTGTGGAGACTGGAGTGGCGGACCGAGGTGAGGGCACTGGTGAGCGGGAGCGTGGGCCCGGGTGTTTTGGCGCGGGGGGCCTTTGAAGGTCGCCGTGTCTTGGAGGGCCCTGCCCGTGCTCCCGCCCTGAATGAACGGCACCACCCCAAGCCCCCGGGTGGCGGCTGGGTGGCAGGGTGAGTCCAGTGCTGAGGCTCGGGGGTCCCCAATCCCCAGCGTTGCGGCGCCAGATCCCTTGGGAGGGGCCCCTCGGGGGTCGATCTAGGGTTGCGGTTAGCCCCCAGGAGGCCGGTGGACCCGATCAGCGGCTGTGCGGCACGCGGAGGGTTGGGCCGAGGTGAGGGCGCTGGCGAGACTGAGCATGAGCCCAAGCGTTTTAGTGCGGGGGCCCTTCGAAGGTCAGTGGGGGCTCGGAGGGACCTGCCCGTTCTCCCGCTCTGAATGACCGGCGGGGCCCCTAGAGGCTCCGGTGCCTGAAGGGCAGCAGGGTGAGACCGGCACTTGGGTTGGGGTCCCCATTCCCGGCGTTGTGGCGCCAGGCCACTTGGGAAGGGCCCCTCCGTGGCCGACCTACAGTTAAGGTTAGCCCCCAGGAGGCCAGCAGGCCCGATACACCGCCTGTGCGTCGAGCGGAGAGTTGGGCCGAGGTGAGGGTGCTGGTGAACATGAGCCCGGGCCCAAGGGTTTTGGTTCGGGGCGCCTTCGAAGGTCGGCGGGGGTTCGAAGGGCCCTGCCCGTTCTCCCACCCTGAATGAATGGCGGCGCCCCTCGCGGCACGTGTGGGGCAGGGCGGCAGGGTGTATCCAGCGCTGGGGCTTGGGGGTTCCCAATCCCCGGCGTTGCGGCGCCAGGCCCCTTAGGAAGCGACCCTCGGGGCCGTCCTAGGGTTAGGGTTAGCGCCCAGGAGGCCGGCAGGCCCGATCCGCCGGCTGTGCGAGGAGTGGAGATGCAGGCCGAGTTGAGGGCGATGGCGAGCGGGAGCTGGGCCACAGCGTTTTGGCGTCCTGGGCCTTTGAATGTTGCCATGGCTCGGAGGGCCCTGCCCTTTCTCCTGCCCTGAAGAACCAGCAAGGCCCCTAGCAGCTCCGTTGGCGGTGGGGCGGCAGGGTGAATCCCAGGCTGCGGCTCGGGGATCCCCAATCCCCGGCGTTGTGGTGCCAGGCCCCTTGGGAGGGGCTCCTCGTGGGCCGACCCAGGGTTAGAGTTAGCCCCCATAAGGCCGGCAGGCCAGATCCTCTGGCTGGGCGGTGAGAGGTGGGCGGGCCGAGGTAAAGGCGCTGGGGTGCGGGATTGTGGGCCCCTGCATTTTGGGGTGGGAGGCTTCAAATGTCGCCGGTTTCTCCAGGGCCCTGTCAGTTCTCCCGCCCTGAATGACCGGCGGCGCCCCTCGCGGCCCGGGTGGCAGCGTTGTGGGAGGGTGAGTCTGGCTTTGGGGCTTGGGGTTCCAGATCCCTGGCGTAGTGGCACCAAAAGCCTTGGGAGGGGCCCCTGGGGGGCCGACCTAGGGTTAGGGTTAGCCCCCAGGAGACCGTCAGGCCCACCCGCACACTGTGCGGCGAGCTGAGGTGCGGCCCGAGGTGAAGGCGCTGGGGAGCGGGAGCGTGGGCACCAGCGTTTTGGCACGGGGAGCCTTTGAAGGTCACCAGGGCCTCAGAAGGCCCTGCCCTTCTCTCGCCCTCTATTACCCGCAGCGCCCCTAGCGGCCCAGGTGGGGACAGTGCGGCAGGGTGAGTCCGGCTCTGGGGCTCTGAGTCACCAATCCCCAGCATTGCAGAGCCAGGCCGCTTGGGATGTCCCCTCAGGGCCGACCTAGGGTTTTGGTTAGCTGCCAGGAGCCCGGCAGGCCCTATCCACCGGCTCTGAAGCAAGCGGTGGGGTGGGCCTAGGTGAGGGCGCTGGCGAGCAGGATCCTGGGAGCCAACATTTTTGCGCGGGGAGCCTTGAAAGGTCAGTGTGGACTCGGAGGGCCCTGCCCGATCTCTTGCCCTGATTGACCGGCGGGGCCTCTAGCGGCTCGGGTGGCTGAAGGGCAGCAGGGTGAGTGCGGCACATGAGCTCGGGGTCCCCATCCCCAGCGTTGCGACGCCAGGCCCCTTGGGAAGTGCCCCTCGGTGGCCGACCTATGGTTAGGGTTAGCCTCCAGGAGCCCCGCAGGCCCGATACACCACCTGTGCGTCGAGCGGAGAGTTGGGCCGAGGTGAGGGTGCTGGTGAACCTGAGCCTGGGCACAAGCGTTTTGGTTCGGTGCGCCTTCGAAGGTCGGCAGGGGTTCGGAGGGCCCTGCCAGTTCTCCCACCCTGAATGAATGGCGGCGCCCCTAGCGGCCTGTGTGGGTTGGGGTGGCAGCGTGCATCCGGCGCTGGGGCTTGGGGGCCCCCAATCCCTGGCGTTGCGGCGCCAGGCCCCTTAGGAAGGGACCTTCAGGGGCTGTCCTAGGGTTAGGGTGAGCTCCCAGGAGGCCGGCAGGCCCGAGTCGCTGGCTCTGCGAAGAGCGGAGGTGTGGGCCGAGTTGAGGGTGATGCAGAGCGGGAGCGTGGTCCCCAGCGTTTTGGCGCCCTGGGCCTTCGACTGTTGCCATGGCTCAAAGGGCCCTGCCTGTTCTCCTGCCCTGAAGAACCAGCGGCGCCCTTAGCAGCTCCCTTGGCGGTGGAGCGGCAGGGTGAGTCCATGCTGCGGCTCGTGGATCCCCAATCCCCAGCGTTGTGGGGCCAGGCCTCTTGGGAGGGGCTCCTCGTGGGCGGACCTAGGTTTAGAGTTAGCACCCAGGAGGCCAGCAGGCCCAATCCTCTGGCTGGGCGGTGAGAGGTGGGCGGCCCGAGGTAAAGGCGCTGGCGATCGGGAGCGTGGGCCCCTGCATTTTGGCGCAGGAGGCTTCAAATATCGCCAGTTTCTCCAGGGCCCTGTCCCTTCTCCCGCCCTGAATGACGGGCGGCGCCACTAGCGTCCCGGGTGGCGACGTGGCGGCAGGGTGAGTCTGGCTCTGGGTCTTGGGGTCCCTGATCTCCAGTGTAGCGGCACCAGGACCCTTGGGAGGGGCCCCTGGGTGGCTGACCTAGGGTTAGGGTTAGCCCCCAGGAGGCCGGCAGGTGGGATCCGGCCACTGTCCGGGGAGCGGAGGGCGGGGCCGAGGTGAGGGCATTGGGGAGCGGGAGCGTGGGCACCAGCGTTTTGGCACGGGGAGCCTTTGAAGGCCACCGGGGGCTCGGAAGGCCCTGCCCCTTCTCTCGCCCTGAATGACCCGCAGTGCTCCTAGCGGCCTGGGTGGCGGCGTTGCGGTAGGGTGAGTGTGGCTCTGGGGCTTGAGGTTCCCGATCCCCGGCGAAGCGGCACCAGGACCCTTGGGAGGGGCCCCTGGGTGGCCGACCTAGGGTTAGGGTTAGCACCCGGGAGGCCGGCAGGCGGGATCCGCCCGCTGTGCGTGGAGCGGAGGGGCGGGCCGAGGTGAGGGCGCTGGCGAGCAAGAGCCTGGGCCCAAGCGTTTTGGCACCGGGGGCCTTCGAATGTCTCCGGGGACTCGGCGGGCCCTGCCCATTCTCCTCCCTGAATGACTGGCGGCGCCCCTAGCAGCCCAGGTGGCGGCGGGGCGGCATGGAAGTCCGGGCATAGGGCTCGGGGGTCCCCAGTCCACCGCGTTGCGGCGCCAGGCCCCTTGGGAGGGGCCCCTCGGAGGCTGACCTAGGGTGAGGTTTAGCCCCTAGGATGCCGGCAGGCCCTATTCGCCAGCCGTGTGGAGACTGGAGTGGCGGACCGAGGTGAGGGCACTGGTGAGCGGGAGCGTGGGCCCGGGTGTTTTGGCGCGGGGGGCCTTTGAAGGTCGCCGTGTCTTGGAGGGCCCTGCCCGTGCTCCCGCCCTGAATGAACGGCACCACCCCAAGCCCCCGGGTGGCGGCTGGGTGGCAGGGTGAGTCCAGTGCTGAGGCTCGGGGGTCCCCAATCCCCAGCGTTGCGGCGCCAGATCCCTTGGGAGGGGCGCCTCGGGGGTCGATCTACGGTTGCGGTTAGCCCCCAGGAGGCCGGTGGACCCGATCAGCGGCTGTGCGGCACGCGGAGGGTTGGGCCGAGGTGAGGGCGCTGGCGAGACTGAGCATGAGCCCAAGCGTTTTAGTGTGGGGGGCCTTCGAAGGTCAGTGGGGGCTCGGAGGGACCTGCCCGTTCTCCCGCTCTGAATGACCGGCGGGGCCCCTAGAGGCTCCGGTGCCTGAAGGGCAGCAGGGTGAGACCGGCACTTGGGTTGGGGTCCCCATTCCCGGCGTTGTGGCGCCAGGCCACTTGGGAAGGGCCCCTCCGTGGCCGACCTACAGTTAGGGTTAGCCCCCAGGAGCCCAGCAGGCCCGATACACCGCCTGTGCGTCGAGCGGAGAGTTGGGCCGAGGTGAGGGTGCTGGTGAACATGAGCCCGGGCCCAGGCGTTGTGGTTCGGGGCGCCTTCGAAGGTCGGCGGGGGTTCGAAGGGCCCTGCCCGTTCTCCCACCCTGAATGAATGGCGGCGCCCCTAGCGGCACGTGTGGGGCAGGGCGGCAGGGTGTATCCAGCGCTGGGGCTTGGGGGTTCCCAATCCCCGGCGTTGCGGCGCCAGGCCCCTTAGGAAGCGACCCTCGGGGCCGTCCTAGGGTTAGGGTTAGCGCCCAGGAGGCCGGCAGGCCCGATCCGCCAGCTGTGCGAGGAGTGGAGATGCAGGCCGAGTTGAGGGCGATGGCGAGCGGGAGCTGGGCCCCAGCGTTTTGGCGTCCTGGGCCTTTGAATGTTGCCATGGCTCGGAGGGCCCTGCCCTTTCTCCTGCCCTGAAGAACCAGCAAGGCCCCTAGCGGCTCCGTTGGCGGTGGGGCGGCAGGGTGAATCCCAGGCTGCGGCTCGGGGATCCCCAATCCCCGGCGTTGTGGTGCCAGGCCCCTTGGGAGGGGCTCCTCGTGGGCCGACCCAGGGTTAGAGTTAGCCCCCATAAGGCCGGCAGGCCAGATCCTCTGGCTGGGTGGTGAGAGGTGGGCGGGCCGAGGTAAAGGCGCTGGGGTGCGGGATTGTGGGCCCCTGCATTTTGGGGTGGGAGGCTTCAAATGTCGCCGGTTTCTCCAGGGCCCTGTCAGTTCTCCCGCCCTGAATGAATGGCGGCGCCCCTCGCGGCCCGGGTGGCAGCGTTGTGGGAGGGTGAGTCTGGCTTTGGGGCTTGGGGTTCCAGATCCCTGGCGTAGTGGCACCAAAACCCTTGGGAGGGGCCCCTGGGGGGCCGACCTAGGGTTAGGGTTAGCCCCCAGGAGACCGTCAGGCCCAACCACACACTGTGCGGCGAGCTGAGGTGCGGCCCGAGGTGAAGGCGCTGGGGAGCGGGAGCGTGGGCACCAGCGTTTTGGCACGGGGAGCCTTTGAAGGTCACCGGGGACTCAGAAGGCCCTGCCCTTCTCTCGCCCTCTATGACCCGCGGCGCCCCTAGCGGCCCAGGTGGGGACAGTGCGGCAGGGTGAGTCCGGCTCTGGGGCTCTGAGTCACCAATCCCCAGCATTGCAGAGCCAGGCCGCTTGGGATGTCCCCTCAGGGCCGACTTAGGGTTTTGGTTAGCTGCCAGGAGCCCGGCAGGCCCTATCCACCGGCTCTGAAGCAAGCGGTGGGGTGGGCCTAGGTGAGGGCGCTGGCGAGCAGGATCCTGGGAGCCAACGTTTTTGCGCGGGGAGCCTTCAAAGGTCAGCGTGGGCTCGGAGGGCCCTGCCCGATCTCTTGCCCTGATTGACCGGCGGGGCCTCTAGCGGCTCGGGTGGCTGAAGGGCAGCAGGGTGAGTGCGGCACATGAGCTCGGGGTCCCCATCCCCAGCGTTGCGACGCCAGGCCCCTTGGGAAGTGCCCCTCGGTGGCCGACCTATGGTTAGGGTTAGCCTCCAGGAGCCCCGCAGGCCCGATACACCACCTGTGCGTCGAGCGGAGAGTTGGGCCGAGGTGAGGGTGCTGGTGAACATGAGCCTGGGCCCAAGCGTTTTGGTTCGGTGCGCCTTCCAAGGTCGGCAGGGGTTCGGAGGGCCCTGCCAGTTCTCCCACCCTGAATGAATGGCGGCGCCCCTAGCGGCCTGTGTGGGTTGGGGTGGCAGCGTGCATCCGGCGCTGGGGCTTGGGGGCCCCCAATCCCTGGCGTTGCAGCGCCAGGCCCCTTAGGAAGGGACCTTCAGGGGCTGTCCTAGGGTTAGGGTGAGCTCCCAGGAGGCCGGCAGGCCCGAGTCGCTGGCTCTGCGAAGAGCGGAGGTGCGGGCCGAGTTGAGGGTGATGCAGAGCGGGAGCGTGGTCCCCAGCGTTTTGGCGCCCTGGGCCTTCGACTGTTGCCATGGCTCAAAGGGCCCTGCCCGTTCTCCTGCCCTGAAGAACCTACGGTGCCCTTAGCAGCTCCCTTGGCGGTGGAGTGGCAGGGTGAGTCCATGCTGCGGCTCGTGGATCCCCAATCCCCAGCGTTGTGGGGCCAGGCCTCTTGGGAGGGGCTCCTCGTGGGCGGACCTAGGTTTAGAGTTAGCACCCAGGAGGCCAGCAGGCCCAATCCTCTGGCTGGGCGGCGAGAGGTGGGCGGCCCGAGGTAAAGGCGCTGGCGATCGGGAGCGTGGGCCCCTGCATTTTGGCACAGGAGGCTTCAAATATCGCCGGTTTCTCCAGGGCCCTGTCCCTTCTCCCGCCCTGAATGACGGGCGGCGCCACTAGCGTCCCGGGTGGCGACGTGGCGGCAGGGTGAGTCTGGCTCTGGGTCTTGGGGTCCCTGATCTCCAGTGTAGCGGCACCAGGACCCTTGGGAGGGGCCCCTGGGTGGCTGACCTAGGGTTAGGGTTAGCCCCCAGGAGGCCGGCAGGTGGGATCCGGCCACTGTCCGGGGAGCGGAGGGCGGGGCCGAGGTGAGGGCGTTGGGGAGCGGGAGCGTGGGCACCAGCGTTTTGGCACGGGGAGCCTTTGAAGGCCACCGGGGGCTCGGAAGGCCCTGCCCCTTCTCTCGCCCTGAATGACCCGCAGTGCTCCTAGCGGCCTGGGTGGCGGCGTTGCGGTAGGGTGAGTGTGGCTCTGGGGCTTGAGGTTCCCGATCCCCGGCGAAGCGGCACCAGGACCCTTGGGAGGGGCCCCTGGGTGGCCGACCTAGGGTTAGGGTTAGCACCCGGGAGGCCGGCAAGCGGGATCCGCCCGCTGTGCGTGGAGCGGAGGGGCGGGCCGAGGTGAGGGCGCTGGCGAGCAAGAGCCTGGGCCCAAGCGTTTTGGCACCGGGGGCCTTCGAATGTCTCTGGGGACTCGGCGGGCCCTGCCCATTCTCCTCCCTGAATGACCGGCGGCGCCCCTAGCAGCCCAGGTGGCGGCGGGGCGGCATGTAAGTCCGGGCATAGGGCTCGGGGGCCCCAGTCCACCGCGTTGCGGCGCCAGGCCCCTTGGGAGGGGCCCCTCGGAGGCTGACCTAGGGTGAAGTTTTGCCCCTAGGATGCCGGCAGGCCCTATTCGCCAGCCGTGTGGAGACTGGAGTGGCGGACCGAGGTGAGGGCACTGGTGAGCGGGAGCGTGGGCCCGGGTGTTTTGGCGCGGGGGGCCTTTGAAGGTCGCCGTGTCTTGGAGGGCCCTGCCCGTGCTCCCGCCCTGAATGAACGGCACCACCCCAAGCCCCCGGGTGGCGGCTGGGTGGCAGGGTGAGTCCAGTGCTGAGGCTCGGGGGTCCCCAATCCCCAGCGTTGCGGCGCCAGATCCCTTGGGAGGGGCCCCTCGGGGGTCGATCTAGGGTTGCGGTTAGCCCCCAGGAGGCCGGTGGACCCGATCAGCGGCTGTGCGGCACGCGGAGGGTTGGGCCGAGGTGAGGGCGCTGGCGAGACTGAGCATGAGCCCAAGCGTTTTAGTGCGGGGGCCCTTCGAAGGTCAGTGGGGGCTCGGAGGGACCTGCCCGTTCTCCCGCTCTGAATGACCGGCGGGGCCCCTAGAGGCTCCGGTGCCTGAAGGGCAGCAGGGTGAGACCGGCACTTGGGTTGGGGTCCCCATTCCCGGCGTTGTGGCGCCAGGCCACTTGGGAAGGGCCCCTCCGTGGCCGACCTACAGTTAAGGTTAGCCCCCAGGAGGCCAGCAGGCCCGATACACCGCCTGTGCGTCGAGCGGAGAGTTGGGCCGAGGTGAGGGTGCTGGTGAACATGAGCCCGGGCCCAAGGGTTTTGGTTCGGGGCGCCTTCGAAGGTCGGCGGGGGTTCGAAGGGCCCTGCCCGTTCTCCCACCCTGAATGAATGGCGGCGCCCCTCGCGGCACGTGTGGGGCAGGGCGGCAGGGTGTATCCAGCGCTGGGGCTTGGGGGTTCCCAATCCCCGGCGTTGCGGCGCCAGGCCCCTTAGGAAGCGACCCTCGGGGCCGTCCTAGGGTTAGGGTTAGCGCCCAGGAGGCCGGCAGGCCCGATCCGCCGGCTGTGCGAGGAGTGGAGATGCAGGCCGAGTTGAGGGCGATGGCGAGCGGGAGCTGGGCCACAGCGTTTTGGCGTCCTGGGCCTTTGAATGTTGCCATGGCTCGGAGGGCCCTGCCCTTTCTCCTGCCCTGAAGAACCAGCAAGGCCCCTAGCAGCTCCGTTGGCGGTGGGGCGGCAGGGTGAATCCCAGGCTGCGGCTCGGGGATCCCCAATCCCCGGCGTTGTGGTGCCAGGCCCCTTGGGAGGGGCTCCTCGTGGGCCGACCCAGGGTTAGAGTTAGCCCCCATAAGGCCGGCAGGCCAGATCCTCTGGCTGGGCGGTGAGAGGTGGGCGGGCCGAGGTAAAGGCGCTGGGGTGCGGGATTGTGGGCCCCTGCATTTTGGGGTGGGAGGCTTCAAATGTCGCCGGTTTCTCCAGGGCCCTGTCAGTTCTCCCGCCCTGAATGACCGGCGGCGCCCCTCGCGGCCCGGGTGGCAGCGTTGTGGGAGGGTGAGTCTGGCTTTGGGGCTTGGGGTTCCAGATCCCTGGCGTAGTGGCACCAAAAGCCTTGGGAGGGGCCCCTGGGGGGCCGACCTAGGGTTAGGGTTAGCCCCCAGGAGACCGTCAGGCCCACCCGCACACTGTGCGGCGAGCTGAGGTGCGGCCCGAGGTGAAGGCGCTGGGGAGCGGGAGCGTGGGCACCAGCGTTTTGGCACGGGGAGCCTTTGAAGGTCACCAGGGCCTCAGAAGGCCCTGCCCTTCTCTCGCCCTCTATTACCCGCAGCGCCCCTAGCGGCCCAGGTGGGGACAGTGCGGCAGGGTGAGTCCGGCTCTGGGGCTCTGAGTCACCAATCCCCAGCATTGCAGAGCCAGGCCGCTTGGGATGTCCCCTCAGGGCCGACCTAGGGTTTTGGTTAGCTGCCAGGAGCCCGGCAGGCCCTATCCACCGGCTCTGAAGCAAGCGGTGGGGTGGGCCTAGGTGAGGGCGCTGGCGAGCAGGATCCTGGGAGCCAACATTTTTGCGCGGGGAGCCTTGAAAGGTCAGTGTGGACTCGGAGGGCCCTGCCCGATCTCTTGCCCTGATTGACCGGCGGGGCCTCTAGCGGCTCGGGTGGCTGAAGGGCAGCAGGGTGAGTGCGGCACATGAGCTCGGGGTCCCCATCCCCAGCGTTGCGACGCCAGGCCCCTTGGGAAGTGCCCCTCGGTGGCCGACCTATGGTTAGGGTTAGCCTCCAGGAGCCCCGCAGGCCCGATACACCACCTGTGCGTCGAGCGGAGAGTTGGGCCGAGGTGAGGGTGCTGGTGAACCTGAGCCTGGGCACAAGCGTTTTGGTTCGGTGCGCCTTCGAAGGTCGGCAGGGGTTCGGAGGGCCCTGCCAGTTCTCCCACCCTGAATGAATGGCGGCGCCCCTAGCGGCCTGTGTGGGTTGGGGTGGCAGCGTGCATCCGGCGCTGGGGCTTGGGGGCCCCCAATCCCTGGCGTTGCGGCGCCAGGCCCCTTAGGAAGGGACCTTCAGGGGCTGTCCTAGGGTTAGGGTGAGCTCCCAGGAGGCCGGCAGGCCCGAGTCGCTGGCTCTGCGAAGAGCGGAGGTGTGGGCCGAGTTGAGGGTGATGCAGAGCGGGAGCGTGGTCCCCAGCGTTTTGGCGCCCTGGGCCTTCGACTGTTGCCATGGCTCAAAGGGCCCTGCCTGTTCTCCTGCCCTGAAGAACCAGCGGCGCCCTTAGCAGCTCCCTTGGCGGTGGAGCGGCAGGGTGAGTCCATGCTGCGGCTCGTGGATCCCCAATCCCCAGCGTTGTGGGGCCAGGCCTCTTGGGAGGGGCTCCTCGTGGGCGGACCTAGGTTTAGAGTTAGCACCCAGGAGGCCAGCAGGCCCAATCCTCTGGCTGGGCGGTGAGAGGTGGGCGGCCCGAGGTAAAGGCGCTGGCGATCGGGAGCGTGGGCCCCTGCATTTTGGCGCAGGAGGCTTCAAATATCGCCAGTTTCTCCAGGGCCCTGTCCCTTCTCCCGCCCTGAATGACGGGCGGCGCCACTAGCGTCCCGGGTGGCGACGTGGCGGCAGGGTGAGTCTGGCTCTGGGTCTTGGGGTCCCTGATCTCCAGTGTAGCGGCACCAGGACCCTTGGGAGGGGCCCCTGGGTGGCTGACCTAGGGTTAGGGTTAGCCCCCAGGAGGCCGGCAGGTGGGATCCGGCCACTGTCCGGGGAGCGGAGGGCGGGGCCGAGGTGAGGGCATTGGGGAGCGGGAGCGTGGGCACCAGCGTTTTGGCACGGGGAGCCTTTGAAGGCCACCGGGGGCTCGGAAGGCCCTGCCCCTTCTCTCGCCCTGAATGACCCGCAGTGCTCCTAGCGGCCTGGGTGGCGGCGTTGCGGTAGGGTGAGTGTGGCTCTGGGGCTTGAGGTTCCCGATCCCCGGCGAAGCGGCACCAGGACCCTTGGGAGGGGCCCCTGGGTGGCCGACCTAGGGTTAGGGTTAGCACCCGGGAGGCCGGCAGGCGGGATCCGCCCGCTGTGCGTGGAGCGGAGGGGCGGGCCGAGGTGAGGGCGCTGGCGAGCAAGAGCCTGGGCCCAAGCGTTTTGGCACCGGGGGCCTTCGAATGTCTCCGGGGACTCGGCGGGCCCTGCCCATTCTCCTCCCTGAATGACTGGCGGCGCCCCTAGCAGCCCAGGTGGCGGCGGGGCGGCATGGAAGTCCGGGCATAGGGCTCGGGGGTCCCCAGTCCACCGCGTTGCGGCGCCAGGCCCCTTGGGAGGGGCCCCTCGGAGGCTGACCTAGGGTGAGGTTTAGCCCCTAGGATGCCGGCAGGCCCTATTCGCCAGCCGTGTGGAGACTGGAGTGGCGGACCGAGGTGAGGGCACTGGTGAGCGGGAGCGTGGGCCCGGGTGTTTTGGCGCGGGGGGCCTTTGAAGGTCGCCGTGTCTTGGAGGGCCCTGCCCGTGCTCCCGCCCTGAATGAACGGCACCACCCCAAGCCCCCGGGTGGCGGCTGGGTGGCAGGGTGAGTCCAGTGCTGAGGCTCGGGGGTCCCCAATCCCCAGCGTTGCGGCGCCAGATCCCTTGGGAGGGGCGCCTCGGGGGTCGATCTACGGTTGCGGTTAGCCCCCAGGAGGCCGGTGGACCCGATCAGCGGCTGTGCGGCACGCGGAGGGTTGGGCCGAGGTGAGGGCGCTGGCGAGACTGAGCATGAGCCCAAGCGTTTTAGTGTGGGGGGCCTTCGAAGGTCAGTGGGGGCTCGGAGGGACCTGCCCGTTCTCCCGCTCTGAATGACCGGCGGGGCCCCTAGAGGCTCCGGTGCCTGAAGGGCAGCAGGGTGAGACCGGCACTTGGTTTGGGGTCCCCATTCCCGGCGTTGTGGCGCCAGGCCACTTGGGAAGGGCCCCTCCGTGGCCGACCTACAGTTAGGGTTAGCCCCCAGGAGCCCAGCAGGCCCGATACACCGCCTGTGCGTCGAGCGGAGAGTTGGGCCGAGGTGAGGGTGCTGGTGAACATGAGCCCGGGCCCAGGCGTTGTGGTTCGGGGCGCCTTCGAAGGTCGGCGGGGGTTCGAAGGGCCCTGCCCGTTCTCCCACCCTGAATGAATGGCGGCGCCCCTAGCGGCACGTGTGGGGCAGGGCGGCAGGGTGTATCCAGCGCTGGGGCTTGGGGGTTCCCAATCCCCGGCGTTGCGGCGCCAGGCCCCTTAGGAAGCGACCCTCGGGGCCGTCCTAGGGTTAGGGTTAGCGCCCAGGAGGCCGGCAGGCCCGATCCGCCAGCTGTGCGAGGAGTGGAGATGCAGGCCGAGTTGAGGGCGATGGCGAGCGGGAGCTGGGCCCCAGCGTTTTGGCGTCCTGGGCCTTTGAATGTTGCCATGGCTCGGAGGGCCCTGCCCTTTCTCCTGCCCTGAAGAACCAGCAAGGCCCCTAGCGGCTCCGTTGGCGGTGGGGCGGCAGGGTGAATCCCAGGCTGCGGCTCGGGGATCCCCAATCCCCGGCGTTGTGGTGCCAGGCCCCTTGGGAGGGGCTCCTCGTGGGCCGACCCAGGGTTAGAGTTAGCCCCCATAAGGCCGGCAGGCCAGATCCTCTGGCTGGGTGGTGAGAGGTGGGCGGGCCGAGGTAAAGGCGCTGGGGTGCGGGATTGTGGGCCCCTGCATTTTGGGGTGGGAGGCTTCAAATGTCGCCGGTTTCTCCAGGGCCCTGTCAGTTCTCCCGCCCTGAATGAATGGCGGCGCCCCTCGCGGCCCGGGTGGCAGCGTTGTGGGAGGGTGAGTCTGGCTTTGGGGCTTGGGGTTCCAGATCCCTGGCGTAGTGGCACCAAAACCCTTGGGAGGGGCCCCTGGGGGGCCGACCTAGGGTTAGGGTTAGCCCCCAGGAGACCGTCAGGCCCAACCACACACTGTGCGGCGAGCTGAGGTGCGGCCCGAGGTGAAGGCGCTGGGGAGCGGGAGCGTGGGCACCAGCGTTTTGGCACGGGGAGCCTTTGAAGGTCACCGGGGACTCAGAAGGCCCTGCCCTTCTCTCGCCCTCTATGACCCGCGGCGCCCCTAGCGGCCCAGGTGGGGACAGTGCGGCAGGGTGAGTCCGGCTCTGGGGCTCTGAGTCACCAATCCCCAGCATTGCAGAGCCAGGCCGCTTGGGATGTCCCCTCAGGGCCGACTTAGGGTTTTGGTTAGCTGCCAGGAGCCCGGCAGGCCCTATCCACCGGCTCTGAAGCAAGCGGTGGGGTGGGCCTAGGTGAGGGCGCTGGCGAGCAGGATCCTGGGAGCCAACGTTTTTGCGCGGGGAGCCTTCAAAGGTCAGCGTGGGCTCGGAGGGCCCTGCCCGATCTCTTGCCCTGATTGACCGGCGGGGCCTCTAGCGGCTCGGGTGGCTGAAGGGCAGCAGGGTGAGTGCGGCACATGAGCTCGGGGTCCCCATCCCCAGCGTTGCGACGCCAGGCCCCTTGGGAAGTGCCCCTCGGTGGCCGACCTATGGTTAGGGTTAGCCTCCAGGAGCCCCGCAGGCCCGATACACCACCTGTGCGTCGAGCGGAGAGTTGGGCCGAGGTGAGGGTGCTGGTGAACATGAGCCTGGGCCCAAGCGTTTTGGTTCGGTGCGCCTTCCAAGGTCGGCAGGGGTTCGGAGGGCCCTGCCAGTTCTCCCACCCTGAATGAATGGCGGCGCCCCTAGCGGCCTGTGTGGGTTGGGGTGGCAGCGTGCATCCGGCGCTGGGGCTTGGGGGCCCCCAATCCCTGGCGTTGCAGCGCCAGGCCCCTTAGGAAGGGACCTTCAGGGGCTGTCCTAGGGTTAGGGTGAGCTCCCAGGAGGCCGGCAGGCCCGAGTCGCTGGCTCTGCGAAGAGCGGAGGTGCGGGCCGAGTTGAGGGTGATGCAGAGCGGGAGCGTGGTCCCCAGCGTTTTGGCGCCCTGGGCCTTCGACTGTTGCCATGGCTCAAAGGGCCCTGCCCGTTCTCCTGCCCTGAAGAACCTACGGTGCCCTTAGCAGCTCCCTTGGCGGTGGAGTGGCAGGGTGAGTCCATGCTGCGGCTCGTGGATCCCCAATCCCCAGCGTTGTGGGGCCAGGCCTCTTGGGAGGGGCTCCTCGTGGGCGGACCTAGGTTTAGAGTTAGCACCCAGGAGGCCAGCAGGCCCAATCCTCTGGCTGGGCGGCGAGAGGTGGGCGGCCCGAGGTAAAGGCGCTGGCGATCGGGAGCGTGGGCCCCTGCATTTTGGCGCAGGAGGCTTCAAATATCGCCGGTTTCTCCAGGGCCCTGTCCCTTCTCCCGCCCTGAATGACGGGCGGCGCCACTAGCGTCCCGGGTGGCGACGTGGCGGCAGGGTGAGTCTGGCTCTGGGTCTTGGGGTCCCTGATCTCCAGTGTAGCGGCACCAGGACCCTTGGGAGGGGCCCCTGGGTGGCTGACCTAGGGTTAGGGTTAGCCCCCAGGAGGCCGGCAGGTGGGATCCGGCCACTGTCCGGGGAGCGGAGGGCGGGGCCGAGGTGAGGGCGTTGGGGAGCGGGAGCGTGGGCACCAGCGTTTTGGCACGGGGAGCCTTTGAAGGCCACCGGGGGCTCGGAAGGCCCTGCCCCTTCTCTCGCCCTGAATGACCCGCAGTGCTCCTAGCGGCCTGGGTGGCGGCGTTGCGGTAGGGTGAGTGTGGCTCTGGGGCTTGAGGTTCCCGATCCCCGGCGAAGCGGCACCAGGACCCTTGGGAGGGGCCCCTGGGTGGCCGACCTAGGGTTAGGGTTAGCACCCGGGAGGCCGGCAAGCGGGATCCGCCCGCTGTGCGTGGAGCGGAGGGGCGGGCCGAGGTGAGGGCGCTGGCGAGCAAGAGCCTGGGCCCAAGCGTTTTGGCACCGGGGGCCTTCGAATGTCTCTGGGGACTCGGCGGGCCCTGCCCATTCTCCTCCCTGAATGACCGGCGGCGCCCCTAGCAGCCCAGGTGGCGGCGGGGCGGCATGTAAGTCCGGGCATAGGGCTCGGGGGCCCCAGTCCACCGCGTTGCGGCGCCAGGCCCCTTGGGAGGGGCCCCTCGGAGGCTGACCTAGGGTGAAGTTTTGCCCCTAGGATGCCGGCAGGCCCTATTCGCCAGCCGTGTGGAGACTGGAGTGGCGGACCGAGGTGAGGGCACTGGTGAGCGGGAGCGTGGGCCCGGGTGTTTTGGCGCGGGGGGCCTTTGAAGGTCGCCGTGTCTTGGAGGGCCCTGCCCGTGCTCCCGCCCTGAATGAACGGCACCACCCCAAGCCCCCGGGTGGCGGCTGGGTGGCAGGGTGAGTCCAGTGCTGAGGCTCGGGGGTCCCCAATCCCCAGCGTTGCGGCGCCAGATCCCTTGGGAGGGGCCCCTCGGGGGTCGATCTAGGGTTGCGGTTAGCCCCCAGGAGGCCGGTGGACCCGATCAGCGGCTGTGCGGCACGCGGAGGGTTGGGCCGAGGTGAGGGCGCTGGCGAGACTGAGCATGAGCCCAAGCGTTTTAGTGCGGGGGCCCTTCGAAGGTCAGTGGGGGCTCGGAGGGACCTGCCCGTTCTCCCGCTCTGAATGACCGGCGGGGCCCCTAGAGGCTCCGGTGCCTGAAGGGCAGCAGGGTGAGACCGGCACTTGGGTTGGGGTCCCCATTCCCGGCGTTGTGGCGCCAGGCCACTTGGGAAGGGCCCCTCCGTGGCCGAACTACAGTTAGGGTTAGCCCCCAGGAGGCCAGCAGGCCCGATACACCGCCTGTGCGTCGAGCGGAGCGTTGGGCCGAGGTGAGGGTGCTGGTGAACATGAGCCCAGGCCCAAGCGTTTTGGTTCGGGGCGCCTTCGAAGGTCGGCGGGGGTTCGAAGGGCCCTGCCCGTTCTCCCACCCTGAATGAATGGCGGCGCCCCTAGCGGCACGTGTGGGGCAGGGCGGCAGGGTGCATCCAGCGCTGGGGCTTGGGGGTTCCCAATCCCCGGCGTTGCGGCGCCAGGCCCCTTAGGAAGCGACCCTCGGGGCCGTCCTAGGGTTAGGGTTAGCGCCCAGGAGGCCGGCAGGCCCGATCCGCCGGCTGTGCGAGGAGTGGAGATGCAGGCCGAGTTGAGGGCGATGGCGAGCGGGAGCTGGGCCCCAGCGTTTTGGCGTCCTGGGCCTTTGAATGTTGCCATGGCTCGGAGGGCCCTGCCCTTTCTCCTGCCCTGAAGAACCAGCAAGGCCCCTAGCGGCTCCGTTGGCAGTGGGGCGGCAGGGTGAATCCCAGGCTGCGGCTCGGGGATCCCCAATCCCCGGCGTTGTGGTGCCAGGCCCCTTGGGAGGGGCTCCTCGTGGGCCGACCCAGGGTTAGAGTTAGCCCCCATAAGGCCGGCAGGCCAGATCCTCTGGCTGGGCGGTGAGAGGTGGGCGGGCCGAGGTAAAGGCGCTGGGGTGCGGGATTGTGGGCCCCTGCATTTTGGGGTGGGAGGCTTCAAATGTCGCCGGTTTCTCCAGGGCCCTGTCAGTTCTCCCGCCCTGAATGACCGGCGGCGCCCCTCGCGGCCCGGGTGGCAGCGTTGTGGGAGGGTGAGTCTGGCTTTGGGGCTTGGGGTTCCAGATCCCTGGCGTAGTGGCACCAAAACCCTTGGGAGGGGCCCCTGGGGGGCCGACCTAGGGTTAGGGTTAGCCCCCAGGAGACCGTCAGGCCCAACCACACACTGTGCGGCGAGCTGAGGTGCGGCCCGAGGTGAAGGCGCTGGGGAGCGGGAGCGTGGGCACCAGCGTTTTGGCACGGGGAGCCTTTGAAGGTCACCGGGGACTCAGAAGGCCCTGCCCTTCTCTCGCCCTCTATGACCCGCGGCGCCCCTAGCGGCCCAGGTGGGGACAGTGCGGCAGGGTGAGTCCGGCTCTGGGGCTCTGAGTCACCAATCCCCAGCATTGCAGAGCCAGGCCGCTTGGGATGTCCCCTCAGGGCCGACTTAGGGTTTTGGTTAGCTGCCAGGAGCCCGGCAGGCCCTATCCACCGGCTCTGAAGCAAGCGGTGGGGTGGGCCTAGGTGAGGGCGCTGGCGAGCAGGATCCTGGGAGCCAACGTTTTTGCGCGGGGAGCCTTCAAAGGTCAGCGTGGGCTCGGAGGGCCCTGCCCGATCTCTTGCCCTGATTGACCGGCGGGGCCTCTAGCGGCTCGGGTGGCTGAAGGGCAGCAGGGTGAGTGCGGCACATGAGCTCGGGGTCCCCATCCCCAGCGTTGCGACGCCAGGCCCCTTGGGAAGTGCCCCTCGGTGGCCGACCTATGGTTAGGGTTAGCCTCCAGGAGTCCCGCAGGCCCGATACACCACCTGTGCGTCGAGCGGAGAGTTGGGCCGAGGTGAGGGTGCTGGTGAACATGAGCCTGGGCCCAAGCGTTTTGGTTCGGTGCGCCTTCCAAGGTCGGCAGGGTTTGGAGGGCCCTGCCAGTTCTCCCACCCTGAATGAATGGCGGCGCCCCTAGCGGCCTGTGTGGGTTGGGGTGGCAGCGTGCATCCGGCGCTGGGGCTTGGGGGCCCCCAATCCCTGGCGTTGCAGCGCCAGGCCCCTTAGGAAGGGACCTTCAGGGGCTGTCCTAGGGTTAGGGTGAGCTCCCAGGAGGCCGGCAGGCCCGAGTCGCTGGCTCTGCGAAGAGCGGAGGTGCGGGCCGAGTTGAGGGTGATGCAGAGCGGGAGCGTGGTCCCCAGCGTTTTGGCGCCCTGGGCCTTCGACTGTTGCCATGGCTCAAAGGGCCCTGCCCGTTCTCCTGCCCTGAAGAACCTACGGTGCCCTTAGCAGCTCCCTTGGCGGTGGAGTGGCAGGGTGAGTCCATGCTGCGGCTCGTGGATCCCCAATCCCCAGCGTTGTGGGGCCAGGCCTCTTGGGAGGGGCTCCTCGTGGGCGGACCTAGGTTTAGAGTTAGCACCCAGGAGGCCAGCAGGCCCAATCCTCTGGCTGGGCGGCGAGAGGTGGGCGGCCCGAGGTAAAGGCGCTGGCGATCGGGAGCGTGGGCCCCTGCATTTTGGCGCAGGAGGCTTCAAATATCGCCGGTTTCTCCAGGGCCCTGTCCCTTCTCCCGCCCTGAATGACGGGCGGCGCCACTAGCGTCCCGGGTGGCGACGTGGCGGCAGGGTGAGTCTGGCTCTGGGTCTTGGGGTCCCTGATCTCCAGTGTAGCGGCACCAGGACCCTTGGGAGGGGCCCCTGGGTGGCTGACCTAGGGTTAGGGTTAGCCCCCAGGAGGCCGGCAGGTGGGATCCGGCCACTGTCCGGGGAGCGGAGGGCGGGGCCGAGGTGAGGGCGTTGGGAAGCGGGAGCGTGGGCACCAGCGTTTTGGCACGGGGAGCCTTTGAAGGCCACCGGGGGCTCGGAAGGCCCTGCCCCTTCTCTCGCCCTGAATGACCCGCAGTGCTCCTAGCGGCCTGGGTGGCGGCGTTGCGGTAGGGTGAGTGTGGCTCTGGGGCTTGAGGTTCCCGATCCCCGGCGAAGCGGCACCAGGACCCTTGGGAGGGGCCCCTGGGTGGCCGACCTAGGGTTAGGGTTAGCACCCGGGAGGCCGGCAAGCGGGATCCGCCCGCTGTGCGTGGAGCGGAGGGGCGGGCCGAGGTGAGGGCGCTGGCGAGCAAGAGCCTGGGCCCAAGCGTTTTGGCACCGGGGGCCTTCGAATGTCTCTGGGGACTCGGCGGGCCCTGCCCATTCTCCTCCCTGAATGACCGGCGGCGCCCCTAGCAGCCCAGGTGGCGGCGGGGCGGCATGTAAGTCCGGGCATAGGGCTCGGGGGCCCCAGTCCACCGCGTTGCGGCGCCAGGCCCCTTGGGAGGGGCCCCTCGGAGGCTGACCTAGGGTGAAGTTTTGCCCCTAGGATGCCGGCAGGCCCTATTCGCCAGCCGTGTGGAGACTGGAGTGGCGGACCGAGGTGAGGGCACTGGTGAGCGGGAGCGTGGGCCCGGGTGTTTTGGCGCGGGGGGCCTTTGAAGGTCGCCGTGTCTTGGAGGGCCCTGCCCGTGCTCCCGCCCTGAATGAACGGCACCACCCCAAGCCCCCGGGTGGCGGCTGGGTGGCAGGGTGAGTCCAGTGCTGAGGCTCGGGGGTCCCCAATCCCCAGCGTTGCGGCGCCAGATCCCTTGGGAGGGGCCCCTCGGGGGTCGATCTAGGGTTGCGGTTAGCCCCCAGGAGGCCGGTGGACCCGATCAGCGGCTGTGCGGCACGCGGAGGGTTGGGCCGAGGTGAGGGCGCTGGCGAGACTGAGCATGAGCCCAAGCGTTTTAGTGCGGGGGCCCTTCGAAGGTCAGTGGGGGCTCGGAGGGACCTGCCCGTTCTCCCGCTCTGAATGACCGGCGGGGCCCCTAGAGGCTCCGGTGCCTGAAGGGCAGCAGGGTGAGACCGGCACTTGGGTTGGGGTCCCCATTCCCGGCGTTGTGGCGCCAGGCCACTTGGGAAGGGCCCCTCCGTGGCCGAACTACAGTTAGGGTTAGCCCCCAGGAGGCCAGCAGGCCCGATACACCGCCTGTGCGTCGAGCGGAGCGTTGGGCCGAGGTGAGGGTGCTGGTGAACATGAGCCCGGGCCCAAGCGTTTTGGTTCGGGGCGCCTTCGAAGGTCGGCGGGGGTTCGAAGGGCCCTGCCCGTTCTCCCACCCTGAATGAATGGCGGCGCCCCTAGCGGCACGTGTGGGGCAGGGCGGCAGGGTGCATCCAGCGCTGGGGCTTGGGGGTTCCCAATCCCCGGCGTTGCGGCGCCAGGCCCCTTAGGAAGCGACCCTCGGGGCCGTCCTAGGGTTAGGGTTAGCGCCCAGGAGGCCGGCAGGCCCGATCCGCCGGCTGTGCGAGGAGTGGAGATGCAGGCCGAGTTGAGGGCGATGGCGAGCGGGAGCTGGGCCCCAGCGTTTTGGCGTCCTGTGCCTTTGAATGTTGCCATGGCTCGGAGGGCCCTGCCCTTTCTCCTGCCCTGAAGAACCAGCAAGGCCCCTAGCGGCTCCGTTGGCAGTGGGGCGGCAGGGTGAATCCCAGGCTGCGGCTCGGGGATCCCCAATCCCCGGCGTTGTGGTGCCAGGCCCCTTGGGAGGGGCTCCTCGTGGGCCGACCCAGGGTTAGAGTTAGCCCCCATAAGGCCGGCAGGCCAGATCCTCTGGCTGGGCGGTGAGAGGTGGGCGGGCCGAGGTAAAGGCGCTGGGGTGCGGGATTGTGGGCCCCTGCATTTTGGGGTGGGAGGCTTCAAATGTCGCCGGTTTCTCCAGGGCCCTGTCAGTTCTCCCGCCCTGAATGACCGGCGGCGCCCCTCGCGGCCCGGGTGGCAGCGTTGTGGGAGGGTGAGTCTGGCTTTGGGGCTTGGGGTTCCAGATCCCTGGCGTAGTGGCACCAAAACCCTTGGGAGGGGCCCCTGGGGGGCCGACCTAGGGTTAGGGTTAGCCCCCAGGAGACCGTCAGGCCCAACCACACACTGTGCGGCGAGCTGAGGTGCGGCCCGAGGTGAAGGCGCTGGGGAGCGGGAGCGTGGGCACCAGCGTTTTGTCCTGGGGAGCCTTTGAAGGTCACCTGGGCCTCAGAAGGCCCTGCCCTTCTCTCGCCCTCTATGACTCGCGGCGCCCCTAGCGGCCCAGGTGGGGACAGTGCGGCAGGGTGAGTCCGGCTCTGGGGCTCTGAGTCACCAATCCCCAGCATTGCAGAGCCAGGCCGCCCGGGATGTCCCCTCAGGGCTGACCTAGGGTTTTGGTTAGCTGCCAAGAGCCCGGCAGGCCCTATCCACCGGCTCTGAAGCAAGCGGTGGGGTGGGCCTAGGTGAGGGCGCTGGCGAGCAGGATCCTGGGAGCCAACGTTTTTGCGCGGGGAGCCTTCAAAGGTCAGTGTGGACTCGGAGGGCCCTGCCCGATCTCTTGCCCTGATTGACCGGCGGGGCCTCTAGCGGCTCGGGTGGCTGAAGGGCAGCAGGGTGAGTGCGGCACATGAGCTCGGGGTCCCCATCCCCAGCGTTGCGACGCCAGGCCCCTTGGGAAGTGCCCCTCGGTGGCCGACCTATGGTTAGGGTTAGCCTCCAGGAGCCCCGCAGGCCCGATACACCACCTGTGCGTCGAGCGGAGAGTTGGGCCGAGGTGAGGGTGCTGGTGAACCTGAGCCTGGGCACAAGCGTTTTGGTTCGGTGCGCCTTCGAAGGTCGGCAGGGGTTCGGAGGGCCCTGCCAGTTCTCCCACCCTGAATGAATGGCGGCGCCCCTAGCGGCCTGTGTGGGTTGGGGTGGCAGCGTGCATCCGGCGCTGGGGCTTGGGGGCCCCCAATCCCTGGCGTTGCGGCGCCAGGCCCCTTAGGAAGGGACCTTCAGGGTCTGTCCTAGGGTTAGGGTGAGCTCCCAGGAGGCCGGCAGGCCCGAGTCGCTGGCTCTGCGAAGAGCGGAGGTGTGGGCCGAGTTGAGGGTGATGCAGAGCGGGAGCGTGGTCCCCAGCGTTTTGGCGCCCTGGGCCTTCGACTGTTGCCATGGCTCAAAGGGCCCTGCCTGTTCTCCTGCCCTGAAGAACCAGCGGCGCCCTTAGCAGCTCCCTTGGCGGTGGAGCGGCAGGGTGAGTCCATGCTGCGGCTCGTGGATCCCCAATCCCCAGCGTTGTGGGGCCAGGCCTCTTGGGAGGGGCTCCTCGTGGGCGGACCTAGGTTTAGAGTTAGCACCCAGGAGGCCAGCAGGCCCAATCCTCTGGCTGGGCGGCGAGAGGTGGGCGGCCCGAGGTAAAGGCGCTGGCGATCGGGAGCGTGGGCTCCTGCATTTTGGCGCAGGAGGCTTCAAATATCGCCGGTTTCTCCAGGGCCCTGTCCCTTCTCCCGCCCTGAATGACGGGCGGCGCCACTAGCGTCCCGGGTGGCGACGTGGCGGCAGGGTGAGTCTGGCTCTGGGTCTTGGGGTCCCTGATCTCCAGTGTAGCGGCACCAGGACCCTTGGGAGGGGCCCCTGGGTGGCTGACCTAGGGTTAGGGTTAGCCCCCAGGAGGCCGGCAGGTGGGATCCGGCCACTGTCCGGGGAGCGGAGGGTGGGGCCGAGGTGAGGGCGTTGGGGAGCGGGAGCGTGGGCACCAGCGTTTTGGCACGGGGAGCCTTTGAAGGCCACCGGGGGCTCGGAAGGCCCTGCCCCTTCTCTCGCCCTAAATGACCCGCAGTGCTCCTAGCGGCCTGGGTGGCGGCGTTGCGGTAGGGTGAGTGTGGCTCTGGGGCTTGAGGTTCCCGATCCCCGGCGAAGCGGCACCAGGACCCTTGGGAGGGGCCCCTGGGTGGCCGACCTAGGGTTAGGGTTAGCACCCGGGAGGCCGGCAGGCGGAATCCGCCCGCTGTGCGTGGAGCGGAGGGGCGGGCCGAGGTGAGGGCGCTGGCGAGCAAGAGCCTGGGCCCAAGCGTTTTGGCACCGGGGGCCTTCGAATGTCTCCGGGGACTCGGCGGGCCCTGCCCATTCTCCTCCCTGAATGACCGGCGGCGCCCCTAGCAGCCCAGGTGGCGGCGGGGCGGCATGGAAGTCCGGGCATAGGGCTCGGGGGTCCCCAGTCCACCGCGTTGCGGCGCTAGGCCCCTTGGGAGGGGCCCCTCGGAGGCTGACCTAGGGTGAGGTTTAGCCCCTAGGATGCCGGCAGGCCCTATTCGCCAGCCGTGTGGAGACTGGAGTGGCGGACCGAGGTGAGGGCACTGGTGAGCGGGAGCGTGGGCCCGGGTGTTTTGGCGCGGGGGGCCTTTGAAGGTCGCCGTGTCTTGGAGGGCCCTGCCCGTGCTCCCGCCCTGAATGAACGGCACCACCCCAAGCCCCCGGGTGGCGGCTGGGTGGCAGGGTGAGTCCAGTGCTGAGGCTCGGGGGTCCCCAATCCCCAGCGTTGCGGCGCCAGATCCCTTGGGAGGGGCGCCTCGGGGGTCGATCTACGGTTGCGGTTAGCCCCCAGGAGGCCGGTGGACCCGATCAGCGGCTGTGCGGCACGCGGAGGGTTGGGCCGAGGTGAGGGCGCTGGCGAGACTGAGCATGAGCCCAAGCGTTTTAGTGTGGGGGGCCTTCGAAGGTCAGTGGGGGCTCGGAGGGACCTGCCCGTTCTCCCGCTCTCAATGACCGGCGGGGCCCCTAGAGGCTCCGGTGCCTGAAGGGCAGCAGGGTGAGACCGGCACTTGGGTTGGGGTCCCCATTCCCGGCGTTGTGGCGCCAGGCCACTTGGGAAGGGCCCCTCCGTGGCCGACCTACAGTTAGGGTTAGCCCCCAGGAGCCCAGCAGGCCCGATACACCGCCTGTGCGTCGAGCGGAGAGTTGGGCCGAGGTGAGGGTGCTGGTGAACATGAGCCCGGGCCCAGGCGTTGTGGTTCGGGGCGCCTTCGAAGGTCGGCGGGGGTTCGAAGGGCCCTGCCCGTTCTCCCACCCTGAATGAATGGCGGCGCCCCTAGCGGCACGTGTGGGGCAGGGCGGCAGGGTGTATCCAGCGCTGGGGCTTGGGGGTTCCCAATCCCCGGCGTTGCGGCGCCAGGCCCCTTAGGAAGCGACCCTCGGGGCCGTCCTAGGGTTAGGGTTAGCGCCCAGGAGGCCGGCAGGCCCGATCCGCCGGCTGTGCGAGGAGTGGAGATGCAGGCCGAGTTGAGGGCGATGGCGAGCGGGAGCTGGGCCCCAGCGTTTTGGCGTCCTGGGCCTTTGAATGTTGCCATGGCTCGGAGGGCCCTGCCCTTTCTCCTGCCCTGAAGAACCAGCAAGGCCCCTAGCGGCTCCGTTGGCGGTGGGGCGGCAGGGTGAATCCCAGGCTGCGGCTCGGGGATCCCCAATCCCCGGCGTTGTGGTGCCAGGCCCCTTGGGAGGGGCTCCTCGTGGGCCGACCCAGGGTTAGAGTTAGCCCCCATAAGGCCGGCAGGCCAGATCCTCTGGCTGGGCGGTGAGAGGTGGGCGGGCCGAGGTAAAGGCGCTGGGGTGCGGGATTGTGGGCCCCTGCATTTTGGGGTGGGAGGCTTCAAATGTCGCCGGTTTCTCCAGGGCCCTGTCAGTTCTCCCGCCCTGAATGACCGGCGGCGCCCCTCGCGGCCCGGGTGGCAGCGTTGTGGGAGGGTGAGTCTGGATTTGGGGCTTGGGGTTCCAGATCCCTGGCTTAGTGGCACCAAAAGCCTTGGGAGGGGCCCCTGGGGGGCCGACCTAGGGTTAGGGTTAGCCCCCAGGAGACCGTCAGGCCCAACCACACACTGTGCGGCGAGCTGAGCTGCAGCCCGAGGTGAAGGTGCTGGGGAGCGGGAGCGTGGGCACCAGCATTTTGGCACGGGGAGGCTTTGAAGGTCACCGGGGCCTCAGAAGGCCCTGCCCTTCTCTCGCCCTCTATGACCCGCAGCGCCCCTAGCGGTCCAGGTGGGGACAGTGCGGCAGGGTGAGTCCGGCTCTGGGGCTCTGAGTCACCAATCCCCAGCATTGCAGAGCCAGGCCGCTTGGGATGTCCCCTCAGGGCCGACCTAGGGTTTTGGTTAGCTGCCAGGAGCCCGGCAGGCCCTATCCACCGGCTCTGAAGCAAGCGGTGGGGTGGGCCTAGGTGAGGGCGCTGGCGAGCAGGATCCTGGGAGCCAACGTTTTTGCGCGGGGAGCCTTCAAACGTCAGTGTGGACTCGGAGGGCCCTGCCCGATCTCTTGCCCTGATTGACCGGCGGGGCCTCTAGCGGCTCGGGTGGCTGAAGGGCAGCAGGGTGAGTGCGGCACATGAGCTCGGGGTCCCCATCCCCAGCGTTGCGACGCCAGGCCCCTTGGGAAGTGCCCCTCGGTGGCCGACCTATGGTTAGGGTTAGCCTCCAGGAGCCCTGCAGGCCCGATACACCACCTGTGCGTCGAGCGGAGAGTTGGGCCGAGGTGAGGGTGCTGGTGAACCTGAGCCTGGGCACAAGCGTTTTGGTTCGGTGCGCCTTCGAAGGTCGGCAGGGGTTCGGAGGGCCCTGCCAGTTCTCCCACCCTGAATGAATGGCGGCGCCCCTAGCGGCCTGTGTGGGTTGGGGTGGCAGCGTGCATCCGGCGCTGGGGCTTGGGGGCCCCCAATCCCTGGCGTTGCGGCGCCAGGCCCCTTAGGAAGGGACCTTCAGGGGCTGTCCTAGGGTTAGGGTGAGCTCCCAGGAGGCCGGCAGGCCCGAGTCGCTGGCTCTGCGAAGAGCGGAGGTGTGGGCCGAGTTGAGGGTGATGCAGAGCGGGAGCGTGGTCCCCAGCGTTTTGGCGCCCTGGGCCTTCCACTGTTGCCATGGCTCAAAGGGCCCTGCCTGTTCTCCTGCCCTGAAGAACCAGCGGCGCCCTTAGCAGCTCCCTTGGCGGTGGAGCGGCAGGGTGAGTCCATGCTGCGGCTCGTGGATCCCCAATCCCCAGCGTTGTGGGGCCAGGCCTCTTGGGAGGGGCTCCTCGTGGGCGGACCTAGGTTTAGAGTTAGCACCCAGGAGGCCAGCAGGCCCAATCCTCTGGCTGGGCGGCGAGAGGTGGGCGGCCCGAGGTAAAGGCGCTGGCGATCGGGAGCGTGGGCCCCTGCATTTTGGCGCAGGAGGCTTCAAATATCGCCAGTTTCTCCAGGGCCCTGTCCCTTCTCCCGCCCTGAATGACGGGCGGCGCCACTAGCGTCCCGGGGTGGCGACGTGGCGGCAGGGTGAGTCTGGCTCTGGGTCTTGGGGTCCCTGATCTCCAGTGTAGCGGCACCAGGACCCTTGGGAGGGGCCCCTGGGTGGCTGACCTAGGGTTAGGGTTAGCCCCCAGGAGGCCGGCAGGTGGGATCCGGCCACTGTCCGGGGAGCGGAGGGCGGGGCCGAGGTGAGGGCGTTGGGGAGCGGGAGCGTGGGCACCAGCGTTTTGGCACGGGGAGCCTTTGAAGGCCACCGGGGGCTCGGAAGGCCCTGCCCCTTCTCTCGCCCTGAATGACCCGCAGTGCTCCTAGCGGCCTGGGTGGCGGCGTTGCGGTAGGGTGAGTGTGGCTCTGGGGCTTGAGGTTCCCGATCCCCGGCGAAGCGGCACCAGGACCCTTGGGAGGGGCCCCTGGGTGGCCGACCTAGGGTTAGGGTTAGCACCCGGGAGGCCGGCAGGCGGGATCCGCCCGCTGTGCGTGGAGCGGAGGGGCGGGCCGAGGTGAGGGCGCTGGCGAGCAAGAGCCTGGGCCCAAGCGTTTTGGCACCGGGGGCCTTCGAATGTCTCCGGGGACTCGGCGGGCCCTGCCCATTCTCCTCCCTGAATGACCGGCGGCGCCCCTAGCAGCCCAGGTGGCGGCGGGGCGGCATGGAAGTCCGGGCATAGGGCTCGGGGGTCCCCAGTCCACCGCGTTGCGGCGCCAGGCCCCTTGGGAGGGGCCCCTCGGAGGCTGACCTAGGGTGAGGTTTAGCCCCTAGGATGCCGGCAGGCCCTATTCGCCAGCCGTGTGGAGACTGGAGTGGCGGACCGAGGTGAGGGCACTGGTGAGCGGGAGCGTGGGCCCGGGTGTTTTGGCGCGGGGGGCCTTTGAAGGTCGCCGTGTCTTGGAGGGCCCTGCCCGTGCTCCCGCCCTGAATGAACGGCACCACCCCAAGCCCCCGGGTGGCGGCTGGGTGGCAGGGTGAGTCCAGTGCTGAGGCTCGGGGGTCCCCAATCCCCAGCGTTGCGGCGCCAGATCCCTTGGGAGGGGCGCCTCGGGGGTCGATCTACGGTTGCGGTTAGCCCCCAGGAGGCCGGTGGACCCGATCAGCGGCTGTGCGGCACGCGGAGGGTTGGGCCGAGGTGAGGGCGCTGGCGAGACTGAGCATGAGCCCAAGCGTTTTAGTGTGGGGGGCCTTCGAAGGTCAGTGGGGGCTCGGAGGGACCTGCCCGTTCTCCCGCTCTGAATGACCGGCGGGGCCCCTAGAGGCTCCGGTGCCTGAAGGGCAGCAGGGTGAGACCGGCACTTGGGTTGGGGTCCCCATTCCCGGCGTTGTGGCGCCAGGCCACTTGGGAAGGGCCCCTCCGTGGCCGACCTACAGTTAGGGTTAGCCCCCAGGAGCCCAGCAGGCCCGATACACCGCCTGTGCGTCGAGCGGAGAGTTGGGCCGAGGTGAGGGTGCTGGTGAACATGAGCCCGGGCCCAGGCGTTGTGGTTCGGGGCGCCTTCGAAGGTCGGCGGGGGTTCGAAGGGCCCTGCCCGTTCTCCCACCCTGAATGAATGGCGGCGCCCCTAGCGGCACGTGTGGGGCAGGGTGGCAGGGTGTATCCAGCGCTGGGGCTTGGGGGTTCCCAATCCCCGGCGTTGCGGCGCCAGGCCCCTTAGGAAGTGACCCTCGGGGCCGTCCTAGGGTTAGGGTTAGCGCCCAGGAGGCCGGCAGGCCCGATCCGCCGGCTGTGCGAGGAGTGGAGATGCAGGCCGAGTTGAGGGCGATGGCGAGCGGGAGCTGGGCCCCAGCGTTTTGGCGTCCTGGGCCTTTGAATGTTGCCATGGCTCGGAGGGCCCTGCCCTTTCTCCTGCCCTGAAGAACCAGCAAGGCCCCTAGCGGCTCCGTTGGCGGTGGGGCGGCAGGGTGAATCCCAGGCTGCGGCTCGGGGATCCCCAATCCCCGGCGTTGTGGTGCCAGGCCCCTTGGGAGGGGCTCCTCGTGGGCCGACCCAGGGTTAGAGTTAGCCCCCATAAGGCCGGCAGGCCAGATCCTCTGGCTGGGCGGTGAGAGGTGGGCGGGCCGAGGTAAAGGCGCTGGGGTGCGGGATTGTGGGCCCCTGCATTTTGGGGTGGGAGGCTTCAAATGTCGCCGGTTTCTCCAGGGCCCTGTCAGTTCTCCCGCCCTGAATGACCGGCGGCGCCCCTCGCGGCCCGGGTGGCAGCGTTGTGGGAGGGTGAGTCTGGATTTGGGGCTTGGGGTTCCAGATCCCTGGCTTAGTGGCACCAAAAGCCTTGGGAGGGGCCCCTGGGGGGCCGACCTAGGGTTAGGGTTAGCCCCCAGGAGACCGTCAGGCCCAACCGCACACTGTGCGGCGAGCTGAGCTGCAGCCCGAGGTGAAGGTGCTGGGGAGCGGGAGCGTGGGCACCAGCATTTTGGCACGGGGAGCCTTTGAAGGTCACCGGGGCCTCAGAAGGCCCTGCCCTTCTCTCGCCCTCTATGACCCGCAGCGCCCCTAGCAGTCCAGGTGGGGACAGTGCGGCAGGGTGAGTCCGGCTCTGGGGCTCTGAGTCACCAATCCCCAGCATTGCAGAGCCAGGCCGCTTGGGATGTCCCCTCAGGCCCGACCTAGGGTTTTGGTTAGCTGCCAGGAGCGCGGTAGGCCCTATCCACTGGCTCTGAAGCAAGCGGTGGGGTTCGCCGAGGTGAGGGCGCTGTCGAGCAGGATCCTGGGAGCCAACGTTTTTTGTGGGGAGCCTTCAAAGGTCAGCGTGGGCTCGGAGGGCCCTGCCCGATCTCTTGCCCTGATTGACCGGCGGGGCCTCTAGTGGCTCGGGTGGCTGAAGGGCAGCAGGGTGAGTGCGGCACGTGAGCTCGGGTCCCCATCCCCAGCGTTGCGACGCCAGGGCCCTTGGGAAGGGCCCCTCGGTGGCCGACCTATGGTTAGGGTTAGCCTCCAGGAGGCCAGCAGGCCTGATACACCGCCTGTGCGTCGAGCGGAGAGTTGGGCCGAGGTGAGGGTGCTGGTGAACATGAGCCTGGGCCCAAGACTTTTGGTTCGGTGCGCCTTCGAATGTCAGCGGGGATTCGAAGGGCCCTGCCCGTCCTCCCACCCTGAATGAATGGCGGCACCCCTAGCGGCCTGTATGGGTTGGGTGGCAGCGTGCATCCGGCGCTGGGGCTTGGGGGCTCCCAATCCCTGGCGTTGCGGCGCCAGGCCCCTTAGGAAGGGACCTTCAGGGGCTGTCCTAGGGTTAGGCTTAGCTCCCAGGAGGCTGGCAGGCCCGAGTCGCTGGCTCTGCGAAGAGTGGAGGTGCGGGCCGAGTTGAGGGTGATGCAGAGCGGGAGCGTGGTCCCCAGCGTTTTGGCGCCCTGGGCCTTCGACTGTTGCCATGGCTCAAAGGGCCCTGCCCGTTCTCCTGCCCTGAATAACCAGCGGCGCCCTTAGCAGCTCCCTTGGCGGTGGAGCGGCAGGGTGAGTCCATGCTGCGGCTCGGGAATCCCCAATCCCCAGCGTTGCGGGGCCAGGCCTCTTGAGAGGGGCTCCTCGTGGGCGGACCTAGGTTTAGAGTTAGCACCCAGGAGGCCAGCAGGCCCAATCCTCTGGCTGGGCGGCGAGAGGTGGGCGGCCCGAGGTAAGGGCGCTGGCGATCGGGAGCGTGGGCCCCTGCATTTTGGCGCAGGAGGCTTCAAATATCGCCGGTTTCTCCAGGGCCCTGTCCCTTCCCCCACCCTGAATGACGGGCGGCGCCACTAGCGGCCCGGGTGGCAACGTTGCGGCAGGGTGAGTCTGGCTCTGGGTCTTGGGGTCCCTGATCTCCAGTGTAGCGGCACCAGGACCCTTGGGAGTGGCCCCTGGGTGGCTGACCTAGGGTTAGGGTTAGCCCCCAAGGAGACCGTCAGGCCCAACCGCACACTGTGCGGCGAGGTGAGGTGCGGCCCGAGGTGAAGGCGCTGGGGAGCGGCATCGTGGGCACCAGCGTTTTGGCACGGGGAGCCTTTGAAGGTCACCGGGGACTCAGAAGGCCCTGCCCTTCTCTCGCCCTCTATGACCCGCGGCACCCCTAGCGGCCCAGGTGGGGACAGTGCGGCAGGGTGAGTCTGGCTCTGGGGCTCTGAGTCACCAATCCCCAGCATTGCAGAGCCAGGCCACTTGCGATGTCCCCTCAGGGCCCACCCAGGGTTTTGTTTAGCTGCCAGGAGCCTGGCAGGCCCTATCCACCGGCTCTGAAGCAAGTGGTGGGGTGGGCCTAGGTGAGGGCGCTGGCGAGCAGGATCCTGGGAGCCAACGTTTTTGCGCGGGGAGCCTTCAAAGGTCAGCGTGGGCTCGGAGGGCCCTGCCCGATCTCTTGCCCTGATTGACCGGTGGGGCCTCTAGTGGCTCGGGTGGCTGAAGGGCAGCAGGGTGAGTGCGGCACGTGAGCTCGGGGTCCCCATCCCCAGCGTTGCGACGCCAGGCCCCTTGGGAAGGGCCCCTCGGTGGCTGACCTATGGTTAGGGTTAGCCTCCAGGAGGCCAGCAGGCCCGATACACCGCCTGTGCGTCGAGCGGAGAGTTGGGCCGCGGTGAGGGTGCTGGTGAACATTAGCCTGGGCCCAAGCCTTTTGGTTCGGGGCGCCTTCGAAGGTCGGCGGGGGTTCGAAGGGCCCTGCCCGTTCTCCCACCCTGAATGAATGGCGGCGCCCCTAGCGGCACGTGTGGGGCGGGGCGGCAGGGTGCATCCAGCGCTGGGGCTTGGGGGTTCCCAATCCCCGGCGTTGCGGCGCCAGGCCCCTTAGGAAGTGAAGCTCGGGGCTGTCCTAGAGTTAGGGTTAGCGCCCAGGAGGCCTGCAGGCCCAATCCACCGGCTGTGCGAGGTGTGGACATGCAGGTCGAGTTGAGGGCGATGGCGAGCGGGAACGTGGGCCCCAGCGTTTTGGCGTCCTGGGCCTTTGAATGTTGCCATGGCTCGGAGGGCCCTGCCCTTTCTCCTGCCCTGAATACCCAGCAACGCCCCTAGCGGCTCCGTTGGCGGTGGGGCGGCAGGGTGAATCCCAGGCTGCGGCTCGGGGATCCCCAATCCCCGGCGTTGTGGTGCCAGGCCCCTAGGGAGGGGCTCCTCGTGGGCCGACCCAGGGTTAGAGTTAGCCCCCATAAGGCCGGCAGGCCAGATCCTCTGGCTGGGCGGTGAGAGGTGGGCGGGCCGAGGTAAAGGCGCTGGGGTGCGGGATTGTGGGCCCCTGCATTTTGGGGTGGGAGGCTTCAAATGTCGCCGGTTTCTCCAGGGCCCTGTCAGTTCTCCCGCCCTGAAGGACCGGAGGCGCCCCTCGCGGCCCGGGTGGCAGCGTTGTGGGAGGGTGACTCTGGCTTTGGGGCTTGGGCTTCCAGAACCCTGGCGTAGTGGCACCAAAACTCTTCGGAGGGGCCCCTGGGGGGCCGACCTAGGGTTAGGGTTAGCCCCCAGGAGACCGTCAGGCCCAACCGCACACTGTGCGGCGAGCTGAGGTGCGGCCCGAGGTGAAGGCGCTGGGGAGCGGGATCCTGGGCACCAGCGTTTTGGCACGGGGAGCCTTTGAAGGTCACCGGGGACTCAGAAGGCCCTGCCCTTCTCTCGCCCTCTATGACCCGCGGCGCCCCTAGCGGCCCAGGTGGGGACAGTGCGGCAGGGTGAGTCCGGCTCTGGGGCTCTGAGTCACCAATTCCCAGCATTGCAGAGCCAGGCCGCTTGCGATGTCCCCTCAGGGCCCACCCAGGTTTTTGGTTAGCTGCCAGGAGCCCGGCAGGCCCTATCCACCGGCTCTGAAGCAAGCGGTGGGGTGGGACTAGGTGAGGGCGCTGGCGAGCAGGATCCTGGGAGCCAACGTTTTTGCGCGGGGAGCCTTCAAAGGTCAGCGTGGGCTCGGAGGGCCCTGCCCGATCTCTTGCCCTGATTGACCGGCGGGGCCTCTAGTGGCTCGGGTGGCTGAAGGGCAGCAGGGTGAGTGCGGCACATGAGCTCGGGGTCCCCATCCCCAGCGTTGCGACGCCAGGCCCCTTGGGAAGGGCCCCTCGGTCGCCGACCTATGGTTAGGGTTAGCCTCCAGGAGGCCAGCAGGCCCGATACACCGCCTGTGCGTCGAGCGGAGAGTTGGGCCAAGGTGAGGGTTCTGGTGAACATGAGCCCTGGTCCAAGCCTTTTGGTTCGGGGCGCCTTCGAAGGTCGGCAGCGGTTCGAAGGGCCCTGCCCGTCCTCCCACCCTGAATGAATGGCGGCACCCCTAGCAGCCTGTATGGGTTGGGGGTGGCAGCGTGCATCCGGCACTGGGGCTTGGGGGCTCCCAATCCCTGGTGTTGCGGCGCCAGGCCCCTTAGGAAGGGACCTTCAGGGGCTGTCCTAGGGTTAGGCTTAGCTCCCAGGAGGCTGGCAGGCCCGAGTCGCTGGCTCTGCGAAGAGCGGAGGGGCGGGCCAAGGTGAGGGCGCTGGCGAGCAACAGCCTGGGCCCAAGCGTTTTGGCACCGGGGGCCTTCGAATGTCTCCGGGGACTCGGCGGGCCCTGCCCATTCTCCTCCCTGAATGACCGGCGGAGCCCCTAGCAGCCCAGGTGGCGGCGGGGCAGCATGTAAGTCCGTTCATAGGGCTCGGGGTCCCCAGTCCACCGCTTTGCGGCGCCAGGCCCCTTGGGAGCGGCCCCTCGGAGGCTGACCTAGGGTTAGGTTTAGCCCATAGGAGGCCGGTAGGCCCTATTCGCCAGGTGTGTGGAGACAGTGTGGCGGACCGAGGTGAGGGCACTGGTGAGCGGGAGCGTGGGCCCGGGTGTTTTGGCGCGGGGGGCCTTTGAAGGTCGCCGTGTCTTGGAGGGCCCTGCCCGTGCTCCCGCCCTGAATGAACGGCACCACCCCAAGCCCCCGGTTGGCGGCTGGGTGGCAGGGTGAGTCCAGTGCTGAGGCTCGGGGGTCCCCAATCCCCAGCGTTGCGGCGCCAGATCCCTTGGGAGGGGCGCCTCGGGGGTCTATCTAGGGTTACGGTTAGCCCCCAGGAGGCCGGTGGACCCGATCTGCGGCTGAGTGGCACGCAGAGGGTTAGGCCGAGGTGAGGGCGCTGGCGAGACTGAGCGTGAGCCCAAGCGTTTTAGTGCGGGAGGCCTTCGAAGGTCGATGGGGGCTCGGAGGGACCTGCCCCTTCTCCCGCTCTGAATGACCGGCGGGGCCCCCAGAGGCTCCGGTGTCTGAAGGGCAGCAGGGTGAACCCGGCACTTGGGTTGGGGTCCCCATTCCCGGCGTTGTGGCGCCAGGCCACTTGGGAAGGGCCCCTCTGTGGCCGACCTACAGTTAGGGTTAGCCCCCAGGAGGCCAGCAGGCCCGATACACCACCTGTGCGTCGAGGGGAGAGGTGGGCGAAGTGAGGGTGCTGGTGAACATGAGCCCGGGCCTAAGCCTTTTGGTTCAGGGCGCCTTCGAAGGTCGGCGGGGTTTCGAAGGGCCCTCCCCGTTCTCCCACCCTGAATGAATGGCGGCGCCCCTAGTGGCACCTGTGGGGCGGGGCGGCAGGGTGTATCCAGCGCTGGGGCTTGGGGGTTCCCAATCCCCGGCGTTGCGGCGCCAGGCCCCTTAGGAAGCGACCCTCGGGGCCGTCCTAAGGTTAGGGTTAGCGCCCAGGAGGCCTGCAGGCCTGATCCGCCGGCTGTGCGAGGAGTGGAGATGCAGGCCGAGTTGAGGGTGATGGCGAGCGGGAGGGTAGGCCCCAGCGTTTTGGAGTCCTGGGCCTTTGAATGTTGCCATGGCTCGGAGGGCCCTGCCCTTTCTCCTGCCCTGAATAACCAGCAACGACCCGAGCGGCTCCATTGGCGTTGGGGCAGCAGGGTGAATCCCAGGCTGCGGCTCGGGGATCCCCAATCCCCGGCGTTGTGGTGCCAGGCCCCTTGGGAGGGGCTCCTCGTGGGCCGACCCAGGGTTAGAGTTAGCCCCCATAAGGCCGGCAGGCCAGATCCTCTGGCTGGGCGGTGAGAGGTGGGCGGGCCGAGGTAAAGGCGCTGGGGTGCGGGATTGTGGGCCCCTGCATTTTGGGGTGGAGGCTTCAAATGTCGCCGGTTTCTCCAGGGCCCTGTCAGTTCTCCCGCCCTGAAGGACCGGAGGCGCCCCTCGCGGCCCGGGTGGCAGCGTTGTGGGAGGGTGAGTCTGGCTTTGGGGCTTGGGCTTCCAGAACCCTGGCGTAGTGGCACCAAACCCCTTCGGAGGGGCCCCTGGGGGGCCGACCTAGGGTTAGGGTTAGCCCCCAGGAGACCGTCAGGCCCAACCGCACACTGTGCGGCGAGCTGAGGTGCGGCCCGAGGTGAAGGCGCTGGGGAGCGGGATCCTGGGCACCAGCGTTTTGGCACGGGGAGCCTTTGAAGGTCACCGGGGACTCAGAAGGCCCTGCCCTTCTCTCGCCCTCTATGACCCGCGGCGCCCCTAGCGGCCCAGGTGGGGACAGTGCGGCAGGGTGAGTCTGGCTCTGGGGCTCTGAGTAACCAATTCCCAGCATTGCAGAGCCAGGCCGCTTGCGATGTCCCCTCAGGGCCCACCCAGGTTTTTGGTTAGCTGCCAGGAGCCCGGCAGGCCCTATCCACCGGCTCTGAAGCAAGTGGTGGGGTGGGCCTAGGTGAGGGCGCTGGCGAGCAGGATCCTGGGAGCCAACGTTTTTGCGCGGGGAGCCTTCAAAGGTCAGCTTGGGCTCGGAGGGCCCTGCCCGATCTCTTGCCCTGATTGACCGGCGGGGCCTCTAGTGGCTCGGGTGGCTGAAGGGCAGCAGGGTGAGTGCGGCACGTGAGCTCGGGGTCCCCATCCCCAGCGTTGCGACGCCAGGCCCCTTGTGAAGGGCCCCTCGGTGGCAGACCTATGGTTAGGGTTAGCCTCCAGGAGGCCAGCAGGCCCGATACACCACCTGTGCATCGAGCGGAGAGTTGGGCCGAGGTGAGGGTGCTGGTGAACATGAGCCCGGGCCCAAGCCTTTTGGTTCGGGGCGCCTTCGAAGGTCGGCAGGGGTTCGAAGGGCCCTGCCCGTCCTCCCACCCTGAATGAATGGGGGCACCCCTAGAGGCCTGTATGGGTTGGAGTGGCAGCGTGCATCTGGTGCTGGGGCTTGGGGGCTCCCAATCCCCGGCGTTGCGGCGCCAGACCCCTTAGGAAGCGACCCTCGGGGCCGTCCTAGGGTTAGGGTTATCGCCCAGCAGGCCTGCAGGCCCGATCCGCCGGCTGTGCGCGGAGTGGAGATGCAGCCCGAGTTGAGGGCGATTGCGAGCGGGAGCGTGGGCCCCAGCGTTTTGGCGTCCTGGGCCTTTGAATGTTGCCATGGCTCGGAGGGCCCTGCCCTTTCTCCTGCCCTGAATACCCAGCAACGCCCCTAGCGGCTCCGTTGGCGGTGGGGCGGCAGGGTGAATCCCAGGCTGCGGCTCGGGGATCCCCAATCCCCGGCGTTGTGGTGCCAGGCCCCTTGGGAGGGGCTCCTCATGTGCCGACCCAACGTTAGAGTTAGCCCCCATAAGGCCGGCAGGCCAGATCCTCTGGCTGGGCGGTGAGAGGTGGGCGGGCCGAGGTAAAGGCGCTGGGGTGCGGGATTGTGGGCCCCTGCATTTTGGGGTGGGAGGCTTCAAATGTCCCCGGTTTCTCCGGGGCCCTGTCATTCTCCCGCCCTGAAGGACCGGCGTCGCCCCTCGGGGCCCGGGTGGCAGCGTTGTGGGAGGGTGAGTCTGGCTTTGGGGCTTGGGGTTCCAGATCCCTGGCGTAGTGGTACCAAAACCCTTCGGAGGGGCCCCTGGGGGGCCGACCTAGGGTTAGGGTTAGCCCCCAGGAGACCGTCAGGCCCAACCGCACACTGTGCGGCGAGCTGAGGTGCGGCCCGAGGTGAAGGCGCTGGGGAGCGGGAGCGTGGGCACCAGCATTTTGGCACGGGGAGCCTTTGAAGGTCACCGGGGACTCAGAAGGCCCTGCCCTTCTCTCGCCCTCTATGACCCGCGGCGCCCCTAGCGGCCCAGGTGGGGACAGTGCGGCAGGGTGAGTCCGGCTCTGGGGCTCTGAGTCACCAATCCCCAGCATTGCAGAGCCAGGCCGCTTGGGATGTCCCCTCAGGGCCGACCTAGGGTTTTGGTTAGCTGCCAGGAGCCCGGCAGGCCCTATCCACCGGCTGTGAAGCAAGTGGTGGGGTGGGCCTAGGTGAGGGCGCTGGCGAGCAGGATCCTGGGAGCCAACGTTTTTGCGCGGGGAGCCTTCAAAGGTCAGCGTGGGCTCGGAGGGCCCTGCCCGATCTCTTGCCCTGATTGACCGGCGGGGCCTCTAGTGGCTCGGGTGGCTGAAGGGCAGCAGGGTGAGTGCGGCACGTGAGCTCGGGATCCCCATCCACAGCGTTGCGACGCCAGGCCCCTGTGAAGGGCCCCTCGGTGGCCGACCTATTGTTAGGGTTAGCCTCCAGGAGGCCAGCAGGCCCGATACACCGCCTGTGCGTCGAGCGGAGAGTTCGGCCGCGGTGTGGGTGCTGGTGAACATGAGCCTGGGCCCAAGGGTTTTGGTTCGGGGCGCCTTCGAAGGTCGGCGGGGGTTCGAAGGACCCTGCCTGTTCTCCCACCCTGAATGAATGGCGGCGCCCCTAGCAGCAGGTGTGGGGCGGGGCGGCAGGGTGCATCCAGCGCTGGGGCTTGGGGGTTCCCAATCCCCGGCGTTGCGGCGCCAGGCCCCTTAGGAAGCGACGCTCGGGGCCGTCCTAGGGTTAGGGTTAGCGCCCAGGAGGCCTGCAGGCCCGATCCGCTGGCTGTGTGAGGAGTGGAGATGCAGGCCGAGTTGAGGGCGATGGCGAGCGGGAGCGTGGTCCCCAGCGTTTTGGCGCCATGGGCGTTTGACTGATGCCATGGCTCAAAGGGCCCTGCCTGTTCTCCTTCCCTGAAGAACCAGCGGCGCCCTTAGCAGCTCCCTTGGCGGTGGAGCGGCAGGGTGAGTCCATGCTGCGGCTCGGGGATCCCCAATCCCCAGCGTTGCGGGGCCAGGCCTCTTGGGAGGGGCTCCTCGTGGGCGGACCTAGGTTTAGAGTTAGCACCCAGGAGGCCAGCAGGCCCAATCCTCTGGCTGGGCGGCGAGAGGTGGGCGGCCCGAGGTAAAGGCGCTGGCGATCGGGAGCTTGGGCCCCTGCATTTTGGCGCAGGAGGCTTCAAATATCGCCAGTTTCTCCAGGTCCCTGTCCCTTCTCCCGCCCTGAATGAGCGGCGGCGCCCTAAGCGGCCCGGGTGGTGATGGTGCTGCAGGGTGAGTCTGGCTCTGTGGCTCTGAGTCACCAATCCCCAGCGTTGCAGAGCCAGGCCCCTTGGGTTGTGCCCCACGGGTCCTACCTAGGATTTCAGTTAGCCCCCAGGAGCCTGGCAGGCACTATCCACTGGCTCTGCAGCAAGCGGAGGGGCTGGCCGGGCTGAGGGCGCTGGGGAGCAGGAGGAATGGAGCCAATTTTTTTGCGCGGGGGGTCTTTGAAGGTCAGCGGGGATTCCGGGGGCCCTGCCCATTCTCCCACCCTGATTGACCAGTGGTCTCTAGCGGCTCGGGTGGCTGAAGGGCAGCAGGGTGAGACTGGCACTTGGGCTCGGGGTCCCCATCCGCAGCGTTGTGACACCAGGCCCCTGGGAAGTGCCCCTCGGGGGCCGAACTATGGTTAGGGTTAGCCCCCAGGAGGCTGGCAAGCCCGATACACCACCTGGGCATCGAGAAGAGAGTTGGGCTGAGGTGAGGGTGCTGGTGAATATGAGCCTGGGCCCAAGTGTTTTGATTTGGGGCGCCTTTGAAAATTGGCGGGGATTCGGAGGGCCCTGTCCATCCTTCCAAGGTGAATGAAGAGCGGCGCCCCTAGCGGCCCAGGTGGGGAGGGGCGGCAGGGTGCATCGGGCGCTGGGGCTTGGGGGTCCCCAATCCCTGGCGTTGCGGCACCAGGCCCCTTGGGAGGGGCCCTTCGGGGGCCAACCTAGAGTTAGGTTTAGCCCCTAGGAGGCAAACAGGCCCTATTCGCCAGCTGTGTGGAGAGCAGAGTGGCAGACCTAGGTGAGGGCGCTGGTGAGTGGGAGGGTGGGCCTGGGCGTTTTGGCCTGGGGGGCCTTTGAAGGTCCCCATGTCTCGGAGGGCCCTGCCCGTTCTCCTGCCCTGAATGAACGGCAGTACCCCAAGCCCCCGATTGTCGGCTGGGCGGCAGGTGAGTCAGGTGCTGAGGCTTGGGGTCCCCAATCCCCGGCATTGTGGCGTCAGGCCCCTTGGGAGGGGCCCCTCGGGTCAGACCTAGGGTTAGGGTTAGCCCCCAGGTGGCTGGCAGGCCCGATCCGCCTGCTGTGCGGGGAGCGGAGGGGCGGGCCGAGGTGAGGGCGCTGGGGAGTGGAAGCATGGGCACCAGTGTTTTGGCTCCAGGAGCCTTTGAAGGTCACCGGGAACTCGGAAGGACCTGCCACTTCTCTCACTCTGAATGACCAGCGGCGCCCCTAGCTGCCCAGGTGGCGACAGTGTGGAAGGGTGAGTCCGGCTCTGGGGCTCTGAGTCACCAATCCCAAGCATTGCAGAGCCAGAACCCTTGGGATGTGCCCCACAGGGCTGACCTAGGTTTTCAGTTAGCCCCCAGGAGCCCGGCAGGCACTATCCACTGGCTCTGCAGCAAACGGAGGGGCGGGCCGAGGTGAGGGCGCTGGGGAGCGGGAGCGTGGGCACCAGCATTTTGGCGAGGTGAGCCTTTGAAGGTCACCGGGGACTCCGAAGGCCCTTCCCTTCTCTCGCCCTGAATGACCGGCGGTGCCCCTAGAGGCCCGGGTGGCGACAGTGCGGCAGGGTGAGTCTGGCTCTGGGGTCTGAGTCACCAATCCCCAGCGTTGCAGAGCCAGGCCCCTTGGGATGTGCCCCACGGGGCCGACCTAGGGTTTTCATTAGAACCAAGAGCCCGGCAGGCCCTATCCAATGGGTCTGAATCAAGGGGAGAGTTGGGCCAAGGTGAGGATGCTGGTGATCATGAGCCTGGGCCCAAGCGTTTTGGTTCAGAACACCTTCAAAGGTCGGCGGGGGTTCAAAGGGCTCTGCCCGTTCTCCCACCCTGCATGAACGGCGGCGCCCCTAGCAGCCCGGGTCGTGAGGGGTGGCAGGGTGAGTGAGGCCCTGCGGCTCAGGTATCTCCAATCCCCAGCGATGCGGCGCCAGGCCCCTTGGGAGGGGCCCCTTGGATGACAACTTAGGTTTAGGTTTACCCCCTAGGATCTCGGCAGGTCCTATTCGCCAGCTGTGTGGAGAGTGGAGTGGCGGACCCAGGTGAGGGCACTGGTGTTTGGGAGCGTGGGCTCGGGCGTTTTGAGCGGGGGGGATTCGAAGTTCACCGTGTCTCGGAGGGCCCTGCCCGTTCTCCCGCCCTGATTGAATGGCAGCACCCCAAGCCCCTGGGTGGCGGCTGGGTGGCAGGGTGAGTCGGGTGCTGAGGCTCAGGGTCCCCAATCCCCGGCGTTGCAACGCCAGGCCCCTTGGGATGGGCCCCTCGGGGGTCGATCTAGGGTTACAGTTAGCCCCCCGGAGACCGGTGGACCCGATCAGCGTCTGTGCGGCACACGGCAGGGTGGGCCGAGGTGAGGGCGCTGGCGAGCCTGAGCATGAGCCCAAGCGTTTTAGCGTGGGGGGCCTTTGAAGGTCGGTGGTGGCTTGGAGGGACCTGCCCATTCACCCGCTCTGAATGACCAACGGGGCCCCTAGTGGCTCAGGTGGCTGAAGGGCAGCAGGGTGAGTCCAGCACTTGGGCTCAGTTGCCCCATCCCCGGCGTTGGGGCGCCAGGCCACTTGAGAAGGGCCCCTCGGGGGCCGACCTACAGTTACGGTTAGCACCCAGGAGGCTGGCAGGCCCTATACACCGCCTGTGCGTGGAGCGGAGAGTTGGGCCGAGGTGAGGACGCTGGTGAACATGAGCCTGGGCACAAGCATTTTGGTTCTGGGCGCCATCGAAGGTGGGCGGGGGTTCGGAGGCCCCTGCCAGTTCTCCCACCCAGAATGAATGGCGGCGCCCCTAGCGGGCCCTGTGGGGCAGGGTGGCAGGGTGCACTCGGCCCTGGGGCTTGGGGGTCGCCAATCCCCGGCATTGCGCTGCAAGACTCCTTAGGAAGGGACCCTCAGGGGCCGTCCTAGGGTTAGGGTTAGTGCCCAGGAGGCTGGCAGGCCCGATCCGCCAGCTGTGCGAGGAGTGGAGGTGTGGGCTGAGTTGAGGGGGATGCAGAGCGGGAGCGTGGGCCCCAGCGTTTTGGCACCCTGGGCCTTCGAATGTTGCCATGTCTCGAAGGGCCCTGCCCATTCTCCTGCCCTGAATAACCAGTGGCGCCCCTAGCGGCTCCATTGGCAGTGGGGCTGCAGGGTGAGTCCTGAGCTGTGGCTCAGGGATCCCCAATCCCCAGCATTGTAGGGCCAGGCCTCTTGGGAGGGGCTTCTCATGGGCCGACCTAGGGTCAGAGTTAGCACCCAGGAGGCCAGCAGGCCCAATCCTCTGGCTGGGCGGCAAGAGGTGGGCGGGCCGAGGTAAAGGCACTGGTGAGTGGGAGCATGGGCCCCTGCATTTTGGCGCGGGAGGCTTCAAATGTCGCCGGTTTCTCCAGGGCCCTGTCCGTTCTCCCGCCCTGAATGAGCGGCCACGCCCCTAGCGGCCCGGGTGGCGGCGTTGCGGCAGCTTGAGTCTGGTTCTGGGGCTTGGGGTCCCAGTTCCCTGGCGTATAGGCACCAGAATCCTTGGGAGGGACCCTGGAGGGCCGACCTATGGTTAGGGTTAGCCCACACAAGGCCGGCAGGCCGGATCCGCCCTCTGTGCAGGGAGCAGAGGGGCGGGCCAAGGTGAGGGCGCTGGGGAGCGGGAGCGTGGGCACCAGGGTTTTGGCGCGGAGAGCCTTCGAAGGTCGCCAGTGGCTCAGAGGACCCTGTCCATTCTTGCGCCCTGAATGACCAGCGGCGCCCCTAGTGGCCCGAGTGGCAGCAGGGAGGCAGGGTGAGTCTGGCGATGGGGCCTATGGTCCTAGTCCCAGGCTTGGTGGCGCCAGGCCCCTTGGGAGGGGCCCCTCTGGTTCCTGCCTAGCTTTAGGGTTACCCCCAGGAGTCCGGCGGCCTGATCCGCTGGCTGTGCATTGAGCGGAGGGGCGGGCCGACGTGAATGCGCTGGGGAGCGGGAGTGTGGGCCCAAGTGTTTTGGCGCGGGGAGCCTTCGAAGGTCACCGGGGGCTCAGAGGGCCCTGCCTATTCTCTCGCCCTGTGAGGACGTTGCCCCTACCGGGCCGGGTCATGGCGGGGTGGCAGGGTGAGTCTGGAGCTAGGGCTCGTGGGTCCCCAATCCCCAGCGTGGCGTCGCCAGGCACTTGGGAGTGGTACCTTGGGGGCCTACCTAGGGTTAGGGTTAGCCCAAAGGAGGCCGGCAGGCCCATTCTGCCGGCTGTGCGGCGAGAGGAGTGGTGGGCAGAGGTGAGGGTGCTGGCGAGCGGGAGCGTGGGCCCCAGCGTTTTGGCGTGGGGGGCCTTCGAAAGTCGCCGGGGGCTCAGAGATCCATGCCCCTTCTCCCGCCCTGAATGAGTGGCGGTGCCCCTAGCAGCCCGGGTGGCGGCGGGGCGGCTGGGTGAGTCTGGTGCTCATGCTCGTGGGTCCCCAATCCCCGGCGTGGCGGAGCCAGGACCCTTGGAAAGGGCCCCTCGGGGGCCGACCTAGGTTTAGGGTTAGCCCCCAGGAGCCCAGCAGGCCCTATCCGCCAGCTGTGTGTTCGAGCGGAGGGGCGGGCTGAGGTGAGGGCAATGGTGAGCGGGAGCGTGGGCCCAAGCCTTTTGGCACAGGGGGCCTTCGAAGGTCACGGGGGGCTCAGAGGGCCCTACCCCTTCTCCTGCCCCGAAGGACCGGCAGCGCCCCTAGCAACCCGGGTGGAGGCGGGGTGGCAGTGAAAGTCCAGCACTGGGGCTGGATTGTCCCCAATCCCCGGCGTGATGGCGCCAGTCCCCTTGGGAGGGGCTCCTCAGGGGCTGAACTAGGGTTAGGGTTAGCCCCCAGGAGGCTGGCAGGCCCAATCTGACGGCTGTGTGGCGAGCGGAGGGTGGGTCCCAGGTGAGGGCAATGGTGAGCGGGAGCGTGGGCCCTAGCATTTTGGCGTGGGTTGCCTTCGAAGGTCGCAGGGGGCACGGAGGGCCCTGCAAGTTCTCCCACTCTGAATGAGGATGGCGACCCTAGCGGGCCGGGTCTCAGCAGGGCAGCAGGGTGAGTCCGGCGTTGGTGTTTGGGGGTCCCCAATCCCCAGCGTGTTGGTGCCAGACCCCTTCGGAGGGGCCCCTTGACAGCCAACCTAGGGTTAGGGTTAGACCCCAGGAGGCCGCCAGGCCCGATCTGCTGGTTGTGCGGCTTGCGGAGGGGCTGGCCGAGGTGAGGGCACTGGTGAGCAGAAGCGTGGGCCGAAGCATTTTGGCACGGGGGGCCTTCAAATGTCACCGGTGGCTCGGATGGCCCTGCCCATTCTCCCGCCCTGAATGACCGGCGGTGCCCATAGTGACCCGGGTGGCAGCGGGGGGCATGGTGAGTCCGGCGCTGGGGCTCAGGAGTCCCCTTTCCCCATCGTTGCGGCACCAGGCCCCTTGGGAGGGGCCACTAGGGGGCCGACATAGGTTTAGGGTTAGCCCCCAGAAGGCCCACAGGCCCGATCCGCCAGCTGTGCGGCGAGCGGAGGGGAGGGCCGAGGTAAGGGCGCTGGCCAGCGGGAGCGTGGGGCCAAGCGTTTTGGTGCGGGGGGCCTTCGAAGGTCGCAGGTCGCTAGGAGGGCCCTGCCTGTTCTCCCTCCCTGAATGAACGGCGGCGCCCCTAGCGGCCCAGGTGGCGGTAGGGCGGGAGGGTGAGTCCGGCGCTTGGGCTCGGGATTCCCCAATCCCTGGTGTTGCGGCAATAGGAACCTGGATGGGCCCCTCGGGGGCCCACCAATGGTTAGGGTAACACCCAGGAGGGCTGCAGTCCAGATCCACTGGCTCTACAGCGAGTGGAGGGGCGGACCGAGGTGAGGGCGCAGGCGAGCGGGAGCATGGGCCCAAGCATTTTGGCATGGGGGGCCTTCGAATGTCACCAGGGGCTCGGAGGAATCTGCCCGTTCTCCCTCCCTGAATGACCGACGGTGCTCCTAGCGGCCCGGGTGGCGGGGGGGGCGACATGGTGAGTCCGGCGCTGGGGCTCGGGGGTCCCCAATCCCAGGCATTGCGGTGCCAGGCCCCTTCGGAGGGGCACCTAAGGGGACAACCTAGGGTTCTGTGTAGCCACCAGGAGGAGTGCAGGCCTCATCCGCCGGCTCTGTGGCGAGCGGAGGGGTGGGCCGAGGTGAGGGCGCTGAGGAGCAGGAGCGTGGGCTCGAGCGTTTTGGATGGGGGGGCCTTCGAAGTTCGCCACGGGTTCAGAGGGCCCTGCCCGTTCTACCGCCCTGAATGACCAGCGGCACCCCTAGCGGCCCGGGTGGTGATGGGACGGCAGGGAGACTCTGGCGCTGGGGATCAGGGCTCCCTAATACCCGGCGTTGCAGCCTCAGGCCCCTTGGGACGGGCCCCTCGGTGGCAGACCTAGGGTTAGGGTTAGCCCCCAGGAGGCTGCCAGGCTCGTTCCGCCCATGTGCGGTGAATGGAGGTGTGGGTTGAGGTGAGGTAGCTGGCGAGTGGGGGCATGGGCCAGAGCATTTACGCTTTGGCTTGGGGTGCCTTCGAAGGTCGCAGGAGGCTTGGAGGGTCCTGCCCGTTCTGTCGCCCTGAAGGACTGGTGACGCCCCTAGTGCCCCATGTGGCGGCAGGGTGGCACGGTGCATCCGGCGGTGGGAGTTGGGGGTCCCCAATCCCTGGCATGCAGCGCCAGGCCACTTGGGAGGGGCCCTTCGGGGGCAACTTGGCATAGGGTTAGCCCCCAGGAAGCCAGCAGGCCCGATCCGCCAGCTCTGCCGCGAGAGGACGGGTGGGCCGAGGTTAGGGCGCTGGGGAGCAGGAGCGAAGGAGCCAGAGTTTTTGCACAGGGGCCTTTGAAGGTCACAGGGGGATCGGAGGGCCTTGCCCATTCTCCCTTCTTGAATGACTGGCAACACCCGTAGCGCCCTGGGTGCTTGCGGGGTGGCAGAGTGAGTCCAGCACTGGGGCTCGGGGGTCCCAAATCCCCGGCATTGTGGTGCCAGGCTCCTTGGGAGGGGCCCCTCGGGGGCCGACCTCGGGTTAGGGTTCTTCCACAGGAGGCCGGCAAGCCCGGCGCTAAGAGGCTCTGGCAATGTAACAAAAATGCCATACACTTATCTGAAAGAAATAACAGTGTACAGGAACCCTCTTAGCCCTAACATCATCCTTTGTGAATATGGAAGCCAACCCCAAAGTGCTCGTGGAAGTCTGACGAAAGGGCTAAGCACTTTTCTCTGAGTTACCACACTGTACAGGGAAAGACCAATGTACATCATCTTTCACGAGTAGGAAGCATTAATGAAAACGTTCTGGAATTTCGAGGACTCTGACCCATCCTTATTGGTAATAAACCATCGTGTACAGGAAAACACCTTCAACTCTCATCAGCCACCTCAATCCTGATTCCGATTCAACTTTGGGTGTGTAGGACTAGGGAAATGTCCACATCTTATTGCTAAGAAAAACGATGTCAGGGTAATGCCCTTCAAGTCACCTCAGCCTTCCTGAAGACGGAAGCAGGAATCAAGGTGGTTATGTTACCATGAGGTAAGGAAGATGAGCATATAAGTGAGAAACAACAGTGGGCAGGACCTCTCTTCCAATGAACAGTATCTTTGCTTAATGTTGAATCCCTATGGTAAGTGGTTGTGGGCATTTGTGAGGTCAAAATCTTAAGTGTTTTGTAAAACCTCTTGGTCATTCACAGATGAGACTAAGGTAGTTGGGGACTCCTAGGCAGTGATTTGTCCACTGTCAAAAATATGAAAAGATAAAAGAGACAGATGAGGTCTCCTCAGGCATTGTCCTTTATCCTCATCCTCCGTGAGGATGGCCATCTCTGGACAGCTCAGTGGCAGGGTCTCATTCACAGTGGGGGCATCTGTTCCTCACAGACATCAGGCAGGGAAATGGATTTGGTTCTCTGTGCCAGCCCAGCCACAGCTGAGTGTCACAGCACCCTCTCGTGGGCTCATAAGAGTTTCACTGTCACCAGGCAGGTCATTGTATTTGATAAACCACTGTGAGAGTTTGCAATGGCCTTCATCTGCAACCTCCTAGAAGCAAATGCAGGTCTCTGGTACCATGTGAAGTCATGTGAAGGCATTGTGAGAAAGTGTCCTTTTGCTTAAGGAAAACATGACTGGGGCTCCTGGCTGACTCAGCCAGTTAAGCATGTGCCTTTGGCTCAGGTTATGATCCCAGGGTTCTGGGATCGAGCCCGGGCTCCCTGCTCAGCAGGAAAGGAGGTAGGGAAATAGCTTAAAACCCACAGAGAATGTGAATAAACGGGAGTGAGATGGAACTTGGTCTGTGTTTTGCTTTAGGGATTGGAAGTTAGTTTTTTCTCAATTGTGATTGTTCTTGAAACTGAAAAGCTGTATTGGTTTTTTTTTTTTTACCTTTAATTTTTTTCTAATAATAATTTTTTATTTTGATATGTTAGTCACTATACAGTATTTCCTTAGTTTTTGATGTAGTGTTCCCTGATTCATTATTTGCATATAACACCCAGTGCTCCATGCAATATGTACCTTCCTTAATACCCATCACTGGCCCATCCCAATCCCCCACCCCTCTCCCCTCTGAAGCCCTCAGTTTGTTTCCCAGAGTCCATAGTCTCTCGTGGTTCATTCCCCCTTCTGTTTAGGGTCCATTGTCTAAAGGGACAGACAATGGAAGTTCACCAAATATAAGATCGAAATTTCATTGTTCATTATAGATGCCGCCAAGTAGTTCCCAGACATTTCATTCTACTGTAGTAATTCATTATACCTGTGCAGGTGCACGTGGAAGACAATTGATGCATGTAGAGTGGTAATAAAACACGCCCCTCAGTAGTAGAATAATAGAGGATGCACATGTGTAAAATTATTCGACTACAGCTTCCATGCTTTCCCTTTGGTTCCTTATTATCTGTGAAATTGGACAATTTTTGTTCTCTAGGCCTAAAACTCATTGTCAGTATTCAGAGTTTTTCAATGCTGATCTTCTCCTGTAAAAGTTACCAAAAACCTAAAATATGTATGAACTTTAAAAAATGCTATATTGAAAATTACAGCAGGGAAGTTCAATTTTGTGAATATTGTGTCAATGGATCTCTATTTTGACATCAGTGTTCATTAGAAATGATGACATTTCATATGAGTATAAATATCAATGTGTAAAAGAAAAGGTAGGAAGAACCTTGAATGTTTAAGTAATTGGTGAAATGACAGGTGTGTGTGTGTGTGTGTGTGTGTGTGTGTGTGTGTGTGTAATTGATTTTCAGTGAATGGTTCAGCTTCTTGTAGGACCTCCGAGAGAGCCCAGGTGAACCTTTCAATGGGTTGGTATCTGTTTTCAGAACATGGGAATCTCTTAGTCCAATAGTCAATCAGGCAAGCTTTGAGGTCTTGAAGAGTTTCAGTTCTCAGCGATGGTGTTGCAGACCCTTGTGAGCAAACCCTAGGGTATGCTCAGAGCCCTCATTAGCTGGTACCACGGTGTGACGATGTCAGACAGCATTTCCCAAAGAAGTACCTCTTGAGTCTCTGTCCTTGTCAGTTCCCTACACTTCCTTACACTAGTTATGTGATCAGTGTGTTTCAGGATAATCCCCACATGTGAGTTTTGCTATTTCCTACTAGTCCTATCTGTTTCTCATCTTCTTCTTTTATGGTAGGGGTTGGGAAGCAACCTGTGTGGTGTAGGAAGGGGTGTGGTAGTTGTCTGCCTTCAGAGAACCGAATGATGCCTAGAAATTGTACTGTAGTTTGAGGTCAATTGTCCACCCTCTGAGTGTCAGGAATTCCATCACTTTACTTTGATGCTAGTCTGTTCTTCAAGCTTCCTCAGAAATAAGGACGTCATCCATCTAGGGAATACTGGTTTGTGTGTATGTTTTCATTTTAGGAAAGGCCTTGCTGTTCCTGAAAATAATACTGCAGAGCACCCTTTCCTGTTCTTATTGGCCATCAGTCAATCTTTTGTGAAATATTCGTTTATAAATAGACTTTCTATGGTTGATGAGCAGGAATTCTTTATTGACAAGTCTTTGTCAGTGTGTGTATTGCAAATCTTTACTTCCCAGAATGCGGTTCACTTTTTCATTTTCTTATGGTCATAAGATAAGGAGAAATGTCACATTTTTATGAAGTCCCACTGAATTCTTTTAAATGGTTAGTGCACCCTATGTCCTACCCAAAGATTGACAGGTTCTACGTTTTCTTTCAGAAACTGTCCAATGGGAAGCTACAATCCATCTCAAATTTATAAATTGCATTTTTAATTCTAATAGGGTATTTATAGACTGTTTTGGATTTTCTATGTACACAATCGTATTATCTGTGAATAATCACAATTATCCCCTCAATTCTTATACTTTTTGTTTTTCTTGCCTTCTAACACTGGTAAATTCTCCGATGCACCGTTGAATAGAGCAGCATTGTTTGAAGATTTTAATATACCTTTCTCAATATCTGACAGAAAAAGCAGACAAAACATTGGTAAAAAATGTGACCTAATTGACATATAGGGAACATTCCATAATAAGTGCAGAATACATTATTTTCAAGTGGTCATAGACTCTTTACCCAAATAGATGATAGGTGGGGCCACGAATCAAGTCTACAAATGTTAAACCCTGAAATTAACTAGATTCTATTCTTAGACCACAGGGGAATTGAGCCACAGTCATAGAGAAAAGAAAACCAAGAAGTCCTTCAATGTTTAAAATTAAATGGAAATTTTCTACATATCCTAAATGTCAGAGAGGGAATCTCAATGGAAATTCTGAACCTTTTCTACATGAGGGCTCACACACAATGATACTTTATTTGTGAAGAGCATTATAATAATCTAGATAGGAGTTGAGCCTTAAGTCAGAGTTCTGCCTGCCCCAGCCACACCTGGCCGCATTGGCCTGTGGTCCCCCTCAGCTGTCCTTTCTGGTGGCCCTGAGCTAAGGGGGTCAACATGGCCATATGGAAATGGGAAGCTCCCCACTCATAGTGATGACGGTGCCCCCTTCCCAGCTGCCCTTTTTTGGTGGCTCTGAGCTAAGGGGGTCAACATGGCCGTATGGAAATTAGAAGCTCCCCACTCTTAGTGATGACGTTGCTATCGTATCATACTCACCAGTCCAACATGATTTCTGAGTGAACTATGACACAAGAGTGACTTCTTGTCCTTCCTTCAGGTTTGAAAATCATCTGGTGAGTCATCTATTAGGAATGTGGATTCAACATGTGTTCTTTCTTCTGGAAAAGAAATAGACCCAATAGCAATTTTGGCTTCCTGAGCACCTGATCTTGAGAGACATCATACTGGCTCTTTGTAGCATTCTGCCTCTTAAACTTCAAACTAGGTATAGATATTTTTAGGCACATTTTCAGGTGGTTAGACAGGGACTCGGATGATATGAGTCACAGAGGATTTTAGTGTCAGAAACCTAAGTGGGATCCCCAAATTGACTCCAAATCCCTTGTTGTTCCATACAGGGTACTATTTCCCTCTTATCTCTGGTCTTCTCGATCTGGAAACCTATCAAGTATCAGGATTTTCTTGTCATGTGGACAACTGGAACAAATTCAGCGGGCCTTTTCACCTCTGCCCATGGTGATCATTAAGATCATTATCTCAGTGGAGGACCTCTGGGTAAGATACTCAAAGATCCTTAGGGATAGAGACAGTATAATATTTTTCTGGTATTAAAGTTACTGAAAACAACTATCTTTTTTAGTCGATTCAGGCTCTGGTATGTTCAGAGGGTGCTGTAAAACTGGTCTGAAATAGTGTTTAAAAACACTCAGCTCAGCCTCTTTACAACAGGAGCCAATGCTTATAAACATGGCTAAAATATTGTCTTATCTATGATGACTTCACAGCCATCGTAGTGTTTATATGGTATGACTGTGACTTACATTAGTCAACATTTGCAGAGAAAGAACTTAGGGCATCCAGGGGGCACTTCATGTTGAAATTAGTTTGTGACAACGAGCTACTGTGTTTTATTCTGCAGTCCAAGGGAATGGTGCCAGACATCTCTAAGGTGTCTAGCAGTTCTACAATTCTGATTTTAAGTGGTCTGTGTGCTTCAGCGATTTGGGCAGGAGAAGGGCAGGAGTCCAGAGACTGTGAACATTTCTGTTACCTGTGCTGACCATGGAGCAGGCAGGCTTTTGTGGGTATCATTTTGATTTCTTGGTACTCTTGTGAAAGGTGTTTTTGTCTCAAATTCCTCCATTTAGGAGTAATTACAATGATAAAAGGAATTTTTATCTTATATCATCTTTGGGCCCTGATCCTGGGCTCCCAAGGAAGCTATCCTTCAACATTTTACCAGCTCAAAATGGCTGGGCAAAAACCTCAAAGCATGGGCCCTATTTCTACCCCAAGCACATGTTGTACATCTGCTTCGAGGAGAAAACAATAACCAAAAAATGCCAACATAAATATAAGAAAAAATAAAGAACCTCTTTGGCTCCCATAAGATTAAGGTCATACTGACATGTACATACTGAAAACATAAGAAAGAATCTGTCACTTTCTGGATCTAAGAAAATCCTCATTGTGGTGTGTAACTCTGTATGTAAAACAAAACAGAAAAAAATATATAAGCCTGCCCCAAATGTTCCTTCCCCGGAGCACTCCCTTCTTGGTGAAGATTGTGTCTCCCAGACAGTTGTCCTGACTTGGGTTTGAATAAAGGTCTCTTCCTTTCTCTCTAAAATGTTTTTAAAAGTTCATTCACGCAGTGTCGACAATAACAGTGTTTTCTATTTAAGTGAGAAATAAATGTTTCACTCTAGTTGCATTGGGAATAGACGAATTGAGGGTTTCTTTAGAAGAGTAAGTCTGCTTTCCAGAAAAGGCAAGCTCATTGGTCTATTGAGAATGAAGATAATTACTGCTAAACAACAAGTATGTGTTGCCCCTTCGCCCAGAAACCAAAGCAGGTGTGCAGGCTTTAGGTCAGAGGTGCCTTCTTCTCCCAGCTGACAGCACTTCTTGCTCTGGCTCCAAGACACCCGAGGTTTTGAAGGTCAGCATCAGAGTCAGCGAGGCAGCTTGTCACAGGACGCCAGTGTTTAGAGAAAGCACAGGTATGTTTAGCAAAATGTCCTAACTATGTCAGGGCTGGAGGTAAAACCTCTCATTATCCCAAAACCTCCTGGGCTTTTCTCTTTTCTCTAGTGGAGCCACAAAGTAAAATTGAAGTAGCTGTCAGCATTCTGGGTTTGGTGCAAGAATTACTTAGTTTCCGTGCTGGTAGAACTTTGCAGGGAATCACAATTTCTCTGTCCATTTATTGCTTACAAATGTATTTTGACCATCTGTTTCCTAAGAACCCTCTTTTATTAGAAAGGGGAGGTGAGATTCACTCTGTGCCTGTTTGTAACATCTAATTTGTTCCTTCATCTAACAGTGTTTATTCAGTTGGGCCTAAGATATGGTTGAGTGGCCAGCATCTAGGGTTAGGTGGCTTTTTTTCATCTGATACAGACTTGGATGATGTCATTTGACAAAGGTGATGTTTCATCATTGATTAGTTTATTCATCAGAAGAGTTAAAATTAGGGTGGTGGGAAAATTGAAAATTATCCAAGGCGGCCTATTCCTGTTTAAAAGTTGAGCTTGACTTTCTAGTTTTACTAAATGTATTATCTCAATATTTTGAGGTGCCATATTCTCTCTGTAGTTTCTTTGGCGGTGGAGTCAGAAGGAGAGTCTGGGAATTCTTTTGAATAGTGGCATGCTGGTGGCTTCAAGGGGCTTGGCGTCAGGAGCCTTGGGGTGAAGTCTGCAACTGCTTGCCTGACCCTGGGTGCATCTCCCAGAGGTTTTGTTTCCTCTTATGAAATTGCCGGCAGATAATGTTCTGCTTAAAGGGGAACCCTCCCATCCTGTTGGTGGGAATGCAAAGTTGTGCAGCCAGCCTGGGAAACAGTGTGGGGGTTCCTCAAAAAGTTAAACATTGAACAACCACATGATCCAGCAATTGCTCTCCTAGGTATTTACCCAAAGGATACAGAAATGCAGATTCAAAGGGGGAACATGCACTATGATGTTTATAGCACCAATGTCCACAGTAGCCAAACTATGGAGAGAAACCCAAAGTCCATGCACTGATGATTGGATAAAGCAGATGTGGGATACATATATATATATATATATATGTATATATATAATGGATTATGACCCAGCTTCAAAAAGAATGAAATCTTACCATTTGCAAGGATGTGGATGGATCTAGAGTATATTAAGCTAAGCAAAATCAGTGAGGAAAGACAAATATCCTATCTCTCACACTTGTGGAATTTCAGACAGAAAATAGATGAACAGAGTTGAGGGGTGATGAGAGAGGCAAACAAGGAAATAGACTCAACCTTGGAGAAGAAACTGAGTGTTGCTGCAGGACAGGGACATGGGAGGAAGAGTTAAATGGGTGAGGGGTATTAAGGAGGGCACTTGTGATGAGCACTGGGTACTGTATGCAGATGAGGAATCACTAAATCCTACCCCTGAAGCGAATATTCCATGGCATGTGAACTAACTGGAATATAAGTAAGAGAAGAAAGCAAAAAAGTGTTCTGCTTCATGAAGTGTGAGGTAAAATTGTAGTGATTTGGGCTGTACTATTCTATAGAGGATAGATGGAAAACACCCTGTTGTAGGATACACTAGTTTCTTATCACATAAGGAGTCCTCAGAAAGCTGCAATGAAAGATACAGATCTCAGAGCATGTTCATGTTCCACTGGTATGTTACAGTTTGCACAGGTAGGAAAGAAGGTGGAGAGAAAGGCAACAGAAGGGGAAAGTAGGTGTGAACCTTTCATTAGTTAGCATTATAGCTTTCTCATGAAAGCCTTGCACCAGTGTTATTTTGGAAGAAGAGGAGGAATCCGGGAGCTTTGCAGGAGACAGGGGAGTTCCAGGTCTGGGTAAAGCTGACAGGGGTCTCAGAGGAGAGCTGAATGCATTCTGCAGCAGGGTGTGGGCAGGGTGGGCTCCAGGGGTGGATGTTGGTCTCCTGGATGAGAGTTGTGGCAGGTGAGGGCTGTGTGCAAGTTCCTGGTTGAGGACAAGTGAGGCACAGGCGGAGAGCTGGCAGAGAACCTTCTTCTGGGCCACCAGCCTCACCCAACACACAGCCTCATCTTCTGTCCCTGTCACTCCAATTCACACTTCTCGAAAGGTGAGTGAGAACACATGAAGAGCATTCTGAACAGAAGGGAAAGCATGTGCAAAGTCTCTGGGGCAGGAGAATTCCTGTTATGTCCAGGAGCAACAAGAAGACCCTGTGGCCACAGGAGACAGCTTAGGACATGAGCTCAGAGAGGTGAAAGAGTGTGACAGAAAGCTATTCCAGGGCTATAACCCCTTGAGATGCTGTTTCACTGGGCCATCCTGGCTACAGTGTTGAGAACAGATGACAGAGGGTTGAAGATGGCAAGGCAGGTCAATGACGAAGCTTTTCCAGGAACTCAGGCACTTGGGACCAGACAGGTGGCCTTGGATGGAGTGGTTAGAACTATTCTGGGTCCATTTTGAAGATGGAGCTCACAGGATTTGCTGATGGGATAACTATTAGGAGCAGGAGAACAGAGGAATTGGGGTAACTCTCAGGTGTTGTGGGTTGTCCTGATCGAGAGGAAGGAGAGGGTTTCTCAGGGGGTAGGAGGTAGTCCGTGTTCTGCATGCTGAGGAAGGTGCCTTTCCCGGTGGATCTGCTGAGGTTTGTGTCTGGGAGAACCTTTCACATCTCCTCCCTCAGCAATGCTCAAGTACAAGTATACCCCACTTTTTAAACGTTCACAGTAAGACACTGGGCTTTCTTGAAAGAACTATGTTATTACCCAGCTTCAGTAAGAGGAAGAGACCTGAAGAGGATTTCCCTCTTATGAAAAAAGGTGAACAGTGAGAATCGTGTTCAACATCTGTTTTGGGGAGAAGCACAACAGAGGCGGCGTGCACCCCAACCAGCTCCTTCCTCTGGGAACCGCTCTCCGCATCCAGCCACCAGCACTTTGAATTGTGTCTGTAAGCTTCTGCTGTGCTTCATCATCATTTATGCTGGGCCTCTGTTAGAAACTTGTGTGCTGAGGCCTATGAAAAGCCAAAGAGAAGGAATTTTGGAGTCTGAGCACACTGTCTAATTGTTCGTTTAAATTAATGGTCATTCCTTCTTGACACCATTTCTGCTGTGCAAGGTTTCTCAGAAGCCCTGTACTTTCAAAGAGCAGGGAAACCTATACCCCATGCTGCGGGATTAGTTTTAGTCTCCATGCCTGACAGAACATTTCATGACTGTAGGATTTTCTCACTCAAACATTGAGACTTTGACCACCTTCACCCGTTTCTATCACCCCATCCCCAAATCTGGCACCTACCAACCTGCTCTCAGTATCTATGCGTTCAGTATTTGTTTATTCCACGTGGAATGTACATGAGAGCATCTGGTATTGGTCTTTCTGTGTCTGAGTTACTTGGCATAAGGCCCCCAAGGTCTGTGTTTCCATGTCTGGTTCTTGTGAATAATGCTGCAGTGAACGTGGGAGTGCATCTGTCTTTTTGAGGCAGCATTTTTGTGTTCTTCAAATCAATACTCAATAGAGCCATTACTGAGTCATGGGGTAGTTGTATTTATTTTTTCAGGAACCTCCATACCGTTTGTCACAGTGGCTGCACCAATTTCCATTCCCACCAACAGTGCACAGTGTCTCCTCGTCTGCACACCCTTGACCCCACCTGGTGTCTGTCTCTGGGACAATTGCTGTTCCAACAGTTGTGAGAGGATAGCCGATTGTGGGTTTGACTGATGTTTCTCTGACGATGATTAGTGATGTCGAACAACTTTTTCTGTCTGTTGGCACCTGTGTGCCATCTTTGGAAAGTATCTATTCACATATTCCTCCCATTTTTTATATAGTTTTTTTTTTGTTTTGATTTGCATGAGTGTTGTGTGTATTTTGGATATTAGCCTCTTCTCACACATATGATTCGCAGATATTTTTTTCTTATTGGGTCAGTGGCCTTTTAAGTTTTTGCTGGTTTCTGTTGCTGTGTGGAAGATTTCAGTTTAATGTTGTTCCACTTGTTTATTTTTGCTTTTGTTGCCTTTGCATTTGGTGTCCGATCTGAAGACTCTTTGCCAAAACCAATGTCGAGAGACTTAGTACCTGTGTCTTCTTGGAGGTTTATGGATTCAGGTCTTATGTTCAAATCATTCATCCATTAAAAATTTTGTGTGTGGTGTAAGAAAGTGACCCAGTTATATTCTTCTGCATTTAGTGTCCATTTGCCTGTTACCGCTCACTGAAGAGACAGTCCTTCCCTCATGGCATATATTCTGCTGCTGTGTCGTAAGTTAGGATCATCTACATGTGGGTAAGTTTCTGAGCTTTCTGTACTGTTCCACTGACCTGGTGTCTGTGTTTATGCCAGTACCATCCTGTTTTGATGACAACAGCTTTATAATCCTGCTTGAAATCCAGGAGTGTGTTGACTGCACCTCTTTCTCCAGGTTGCTTTGTGGATTTGGTGTCTTTTGTGATTCCATATAAGTTTGAGGACTGTTTTCTATTTCCTTGAATAATGACACAGGAATTCAGATAGGCATTTCATCACATCTGTCGATTGCTTTGGGTACGATGGACATGTTCACATAATTAACTCTTCCAGTTAAGGAGCATGGCGTATGCTACCATTTGTTTGTGTTGCCTTCCAAATCTTTGACCCATACATTCTGCCCCCCTCGACACACATATTTTTCATTTCTTTTCTGCCATGTGTTGAGTGTACTATGTCTTTCTCATTCTTGGTTACTTTTATTCCTAGATTTTTTTTATGGAATTGTAAATGGCGTTGCTTTTTTAATTTCTCTTTGCGAAAGTGTGTCATCAGTATACAGAAATGCAAGAAGTTGGGTCATCTGGGTGGCTCCATAATGGAAGCGTCTACCTTCAGCTCAGGTCATGATCCCAGAGTTCTGGGATCGAGCCCCGTGTTGGGCTCCCTGCTTAGCAAGGGTCTGCTTTTCCCTCTTTCTGACACTCCCCCTGTTCGTGCTTTTTCTCTTCCTGTCAAATAAATAAATAAAATTTGAAAAAAATAATGACAACAGGTCTCTGCATATTGACTTTATATCCTGCAGCTTTCTTGAATTTTTTTATTCTAACAGGTTTTTTTTGTGGAATCTTTCGAGATTTCATGTCATTTGCAAATTGTGCCAGTTTTTCTGTATGGATTTCATATCTTTCTCTTTTTTTAAAATTGTTATTCACCCTACAGTACTTCATTTGTTTTTGATGTAGTGTTCCATGATTCATTGTTTGCATATAACACCTAGTGCTCATTATGACAAGTGCCCTCCTTTTTTTTTAAGAATTTATTTATTTATTCAACAGAGATAGAGACAGCCAGCGAGAGAGGGAACCCAAGTAGGGGGAGTGGGAGAGGAAGAAGCAGGCTCACAGCAGAGAGCCTGTTGTGGGACTCGATCCCATAACGCCAGGATCATGCCCTGATCTGAAGGCAGACGCTTAACCGGTGTTCCACCCAGGTGCCCCCTACCTTGTTAATTTTAACCATTCTAACTGGTGTAAGGTGGTATCTCATTGTCGTTTTGATTTGTATTTGCCTGATGGCAAGTGATGTGGAGCATTTTTTCATGTGTCTGTTGGCCATTTGTATGTCTTCTCTGGAGAAGAATCTCTTTGTGTCTTCTGCCCATTTTTTGGGTGTCGAGTTTGAGGAGTTCTTTATAGATCTTGGATACCAGCCCTTTATCTGTAATATCATTTGCAGATATCTTCTTCAATTCCATAGGTTGCCTTTTTGTTTTGTTGATCGTTTGCTTTGCCGAGCAGAAGTTTTTATCCTGATGAAGTGCCAATAATTCATTTTTGCTTTTATTTCCTTTGCCTTTAGAGATGTGGCTTGCAAGAAGTTATTGTGTCCAAAGTTGAAGAGTTCTTTTGATTTTGATATGATACAGGAATCCATTATCTTTCTTTCCTGATTGTATTCGAGTCCTCTGTCTTTCTTGGTGAGTCTAGCTAAGTTTGTCAGTTTGTTTTTCTTTCCAAAAAAGGCAGCTCTCATTTTCATTGTTTTTTTTTTTTTGTCTTTTTCATCTCTGTTGGATTTATTTATGCCTTCCTTTTTGTTATTTCCTTATTTCTACTAATTTGGGGCTTTGTTGGTTGTTTTTTTTTTAATTCTTTACCACATAAATCAGGTTGTTTATTGGAGAGCATTCTCATGGATTGATGAAGACTTGAATTTCTATGAATATCCCCCATAAAGCTACTTTTGCTGCATCCCATAAGTTTTTATAGGTTGTCTTTTTCATCAGTGTCAAGGTACTTCTAAATTTTTTTTGATTTCTTCTTTGACTGTTGGTTCAGTAGCATGTTGTTAAATCTCCACATATTTTTTTAAGATTATTTAAGTATCTGACAGAGAGTGAGACAGCGAGAGAGGGAACGCAAGCAGCGGGGTGGGAGAGGGAGAAGTGGGCTTCCCACTGAGCAAGGAGCCTGATTCGGGGCTAGATCCCAGGATCCTGGGATCACGACCTGAGCTGAAAGCACATCCTTAACGACTGAGCCACCCAGGCCCCAAAAATCTCCACCTATTTTTGACTGTCCCATTTTTTTCTTGAGACTGATTTCTAGTTTCATATCATTGTGGTTGGACAAGATTTGAAGCAGAAGGTGAAGAGAGCATTCAGATGAAAGGTTTGTTTCCTGGAGGGTTTTCTGTGGGCAGACCATGAGTTCAGTGGGCAGGAGGAAGGTTTTATGAGATGGGGGGTGGGGATAACCCTTGTTAGAATTACTGACTACTACCATGCAGGCTGTGTGCTACCGTTCACACCATAGTCCTGATGGACTTGTACTTCATTAGAAATATTTTCTAGGAGGTGTAGGCATAGCCTTCACTTAAAGAAAGATGCCATGTGTGTTCATGGCATGACCCCAGGTCAGCAACCAGGATGTATGGTATTGTGGGGGATCAGAACCAGGCTTTCTGTGGGAAGTGACAGAAATAAGGTATGGTGAGCTCCATGACCATAGGTGAGGTCCCGAGTGTCCCATTTGGTGTTGGGTTCTATGGATCTGTCTCATCAGGTGCTGTGGAATTCAGGGACACCCTCCTGTCTGTGGATTTGTGTGGAGACAGGTAGACATCAGTGTCTGGCCAGGCACGAGGGTTGCACTGGACCACCACCAGTGGTGCAGCGTGAGGGGGAGCCACTGCTTGGTTTCCAGGAAAGCTGACCAGGGTCTGTGACCATGATTCCTAACAGCTGCAAGGGGAGAGGCTGCCGGGGGTGGTGCACACTTCCTAGAGTTGTGGTCAGGACTAGTCTGGAGCACAAAAAGTCAGCCACACCGGGCACAGAAGGCACCCAGTCAGTGTAGCTGTGGGCACTGCTCCCATGGTACTTTCGGGCCAGCTCAATGCAGCCACCTCCTGCTTTTCATCATCATCTTCAAGGTCATGTGCCTCTGCTCTTGCCCCATGGCCTCCGGCGTATTGTCCGTCCTCCATCTGGCCCTTGTCCCTCGTGCCCTGTGCAGTCCGATGCCAGGGTAGCCTTCTTGAGACAAACATCTGGCCCTGATGGAACACTTCCATGGATCTCCTGTGATGCGAGGATGATGCCCTGCCCTGGAAGGGGGCTGCAGGTCCCCAATCAGTAGAGCCATGTCTCCCTCTTCAGCATGGCCTGCCCTCCCCTCAGTCTTCTTCAGGGAAGCTCTCCCCACTTCCTGAGATGACAGCTCTGAACTTAAAAATGAATGTTATTTTACATATCTCTATGCCTTAATTCATCCATGGCATGTCTTTCAACCCCGTTAGTGGGTTTTTTCTTTTTTAGCAGTTCTGAAGGGCTGTCTGGTCAAGGAGGGGATGACCTGGGTGGGGCAGCTTTCCCTCTCATCTCCCTCAGCATGTCTCTGAGCCCTGGGGCCAGCTGTCCCAGTGAGGATTGTGGAACCCGAGCCAGCCCATCCTGAGCCCAGGCTGTGGCAGCTCATAGACTGATGCATGTTGGTGGGCAGGTGGCATGGGCCAGGGGTAGGCAGTGTCTCCTTCTCATTCCTTCCCTCCCTTCCTCCCAGAGGTAGCTCAGAGCAGCCTTCAACCCCTGCATCTCCAGATCCCTTGGCTTATGCCTCCTGTGTTCAGCTGGTGACCTTGGAGTTTTGCATGGATTCTACCTCCCGTACCCTCTCCCGTAGCAGTTCCTGGATCAGGGGAGAGGTCGGACCCTTGTCTGTTTTTGGTCTTCTTCCTGTCCCGCACCAAGCCCACTCACATTTGCATCTTCCATGTATGTGCTTGGAAGCAAGCCCATCCATAGGGAACCTATTACCCAAATGGATCCAGGCAATGAACATTGAAGTAGAGATCCAGGATCCATAATAAACCTGCTCGGAAACCTGTCCCAAAGTCTGTGACTCTCTCACACTGAAACAGAAACAATAATAGCTTCCTGGACTGTGAAGTGACATGTGTCTCTACTTCCAATCTTGAATGCATAGGTGCTGAGCCTGGACTGAAAAGGACCATGGCTCCCGTGGGCTGGAATCCATGGTAAGAACTCAGTGAAATCTGAATTTGAGGCATGGAGTGAATAATTATTGTAGAGTGAATCCTCCCAAGTAGGGCTTATGCACATTGCACAGGAAAAGCTTTTTCAAAGAGGTTCCTGAAAGAAAAATCTTGTTTAAAATTTATTTTAATTCCAGTAGAGCTAATATACAGTGTTACATTCGTTTCAGGTGTACAATAGAGTGATTCAGTAATTCTATATATTACTCAGTGGTCATCAAGAAAAGCGTCCTCTTAATCCCCTTCATCTATTTCACTCATCCCTCTATCCACCTCCTCTCTGGTAACCATCCGTTTCTTCTCTATTGTTAAGAGTTTGTATTTTGGTGTGTCTCCTTTTTCTCTTTTAGTTATTTATTTTTGTTTGTTTCTTAAATTCCCCATTAGAGTGACATCGTATGGTATTTGTCTTTCTCTGACTGACTGATTTTAGTTAGGATAATACTCTCTAGCTCCATCCATGTGTCTGCAAATGGCAAGGTTTCATTCTTTTTCAAGCCGAGTAATACTCCAGTGTGTGTGTGTGTGTGTGTGTGTGTGTGTGTGTGTGTGTGTGTGTGAATAATCACATCTATCCTCTCATTTGTCAATTTTTCTACAGACACTTGGGTTGCTTCCATATTGTGATATTGTAAATAATGGTGCAAGAAACATAGGGGTGCACGTATCCTTTTAAGTTACTCTTTTCCTATTCTTTGGGTAAATACGAGTAGTTTGATTGTTGGATCGTAGGGTAGTTCTATATTTAATTTTTTGAGGAACCTTCATACTGTTTTCCACGGTGGCCACCACAGTTTGCATTCCCACCCACAGTTTGCGAGGATTCCCCTTTATCCACATCCTCCCAACACCTGCTCTTTGTTGTGCTTTTGATGTTAGCCATTCTGACAGGTTTGAGATATTACCTCATTGTCCTTTGGATTTACATTTTCCTGATGATGGGTGATGGTGAACATCTTTTCACGGGACTGTTGGCCATTTGTATTTCTTCTTTGGAGAAATGTCTGTCCATGTCCTCTGCCTATTTTTTAACTGGATTATTTGTTTTTTGGGGGGTCGAGTAGTATCAGTTGTATATGTTTTGGACACTATCCCTTTATTGCATATGATCTTTGCAAATATCTTCTCCATTTGAGTAGGTTGTCTTATTATTTTTACGTTTTCATTGTTCTTCTGCCGTGTGGAAACTTTTTATTTTGCTGTATTCCCAATAGTTTATTTTTGCTTTCATTTCCTTTGCCTCAGGTCACAGTCTAGAAAAACGTTGGTATGGTCCATGTCAAGAAGTTACTGTCTTCCCTCCTGTAGGATTTTTATGGATTCAGGTCTCATATTGAGGTCTTGAAACTGTTTTGTGTTTGTCTTTATTGTGTAAGAAAGCAGTCTAATTTCATTCTTTTGTGCGTAGCTGTCTAGTTTTCCCAACACCATTTGTTGTAGAGAATGTCCTTTTCCCTTTTGATATCGTTGCTTGCTTTGTGGAAGATTCATGGACCACATAATTGTGGGTTTCTGTCTGAACTTGTATCCTGTTCCTTTGGTCGCTGTGTCTATTTTTGTGCCGTACTGTCTTGTTAGGATGACTGCAGCTTTGTAGTATAACGTGAAATCTGAAATTGTGAGTCCTCCAGCTTTGTTTTTCTTTTCCACATTGCACTGGCTGTTCGGAATCTTTAGTGGTTCCATACAAATGTTTAGGATTGTTTATTCGAAGTCTTTTGTTCTTTAATTTAAATTCAGTTAGCCAACTTACAGTACATCATTAGTTTCAAATGTAGTCTTCAATAAATTTTCTGTCGTGTGTAACACCCAGTGCTCATTGTATCGTGTGACCTCCTTAATGCTACTCACCCAGTTACATCCCCCCCCAACTTCTCCTCCCACATTCATCAGTTTCTTGCGATAGTTATGAGTCTATCATGGGTTTTCTCCCTCTCTGATGACTTCCCATTCTATTTTCCCTTCCTTCCCCTATGGTCTTCTTCCTTGTTTCTGATATTCCACATAGGAGTGAAAGCATATGATCATTGTCTTTCTTTCATTGACTTATTCCACTCAGCATAATACCCTCCAGCTCCACCCAGGTCGGTGTGATGGTAAGTATTCATCCTTTCTGATGGCTGAGTAATATTCCATTATATATATGATCCACATCTTCTTTATCCATTCATCTATCCATGCTCATCTGCACTCCTTCCACAGTTTGTCTATTATGGATATTGCTACTATGAACACTGGGGTGCATGTGTCCCTTCTTCACTACCTCTGTCTCTTTGGGGTAAATACCCAGTAGTGCAATTCCTGGGACATAGGGTAGCTATATTTATAACTTCTTGAGGAAACTCTGTACCATTTTCAATAGTGGTTGTACCGGACTGCATTCGTATAGGGGTGTAAGAGGGTTCCCATTTCTCCACATCCTCTCCAACATGTATAGTTTCATGTCTTCTTATTTTTAGATATTCAGCCTCGTGTTATATGGCATTTATAGGGGTTTAAATTTGCATTTCCCTAAAGCCAAGTGATATGAAGCATTTCTGCATGTATCTTTTGGTCACCAGTACGTCGTCATCAGTGAAGTGACTTCCCATTTTAATCCATCTCAAGACCTAAAGCTGGGTAAGGCTCTGAAGCTGGATGATGCCATTGGTTGGAAGTGTGGAGAATTTCAAAAGATCTCCATGGAGAGCAAGTTTAAAGGTCAGTGTGAAGCTACTAATTGGATCCGGGGAGATCTCTGAAAGTGGGGGTTGCCTGGGATGGGCTGAGGGGGGCCCTCCGATTTTCCAATGAATCCTTTCTACAGCCCCAAATGGACAGTTTCCTGCCGTGGGGCAGGCTGATTCCTCTAGTCGTACAGAGGTGAGCCCAATGCCTGGTGCCTTGGAGGCATGCAAACGGGGAGGGACCCTCAGCTGAGGACCCAGGGTTAGGTTAGGCCTCAAGAGACAGCAGGTCCGAACTGCCCAGTGCTCAGAGAACTCCCCGGCCGAGTGACATGACGGCACAATGGCCGGTGAGTGTGAGCCTTGGGGTTTCATCTGGAAGGGCCCACAAAGTTCGGGGTACACCTGAAGGGGCTCTCAGCGGGTGCCCCAATTCTCTTGCCCTGAATGCTCTGTTGTTCCCCAAAATGGTGGAGTTAACTGTGGGCTGCAGGCTGAGTCCTACGGTGGGGCTTGGGTGTCCCCAATCCCCCGGAGTGTGGTGCCAGGACCCTAGGGAGGGACCCCTCTGTGGCCAACCTAAGGTAAGGGTTAGGGTCCAGGAGCCCGGCAGGGACAATCTGCAAGCTGTGCGGCGAGCTCTGTGGAGGGCTGAGAGGAGGCCATGGGCGAGGGTGAGAATGGGCCTCAGGGTTGGGGCACGGGGGGGGGGGCTGCCAAAGGTAGGGATGGGCTCCGGGGGCCTCCCCAAGTTCTCGTGCCCTGTAGGCTCCGTAGAGCCCCTAGGGGCACGTTTTCCTGTCGGGTGGCAAGCTGAGTCCTGCGGTGGGGCACAGATATCCCAATTCCCCAGGTCTGCGGTGTAAGGCTCCTGGGGAGACCCCCAAACCTGCGGCCAGGCTAGGGCTAGCGTTAGGCCCCAGGAGCCCCTCAGGCCCAATCTGCTGGCTGTATGTCGAGCTACACAGGCTTAGGTGAGGGTGTGGGGAGGGTGAGCGTGGGCCTCAGGGTTGGGGTGCGGGTGGCCGCCGATGTTCGCTGGTGGCTCAGGAGGGCCCTCCTGGTTCTCCCGCCCTGAATGTTCTATGGCCTCCCAAGGTGCACGGTTTCCTGGAGGGTGGCAGACTGAGTCCTGCTGTGGGGCTCAGGTGTACTGAGTCCCCGCAACTGTGGCTCCAGGCTCCTGGGGAGGGGCCCCTCCACAGATGAACTAGGGTTATGGTTGGGGCCCAGGAACCCCGCAGGCCAGATCTGCCCACTATGTGGTGAGCTCTGCCGCGGGCTGAGGTGAGGGTGTGGGGTGGGGTGAGCATGGGCTTCAAGGTTGAGTTTAGGGATCGCCGAAGTTCGCCGGGGGCTCTGGGGGCCCTCCTGGTTCTCCCACCCTGAATGCTCCACAGCCTCCCAAGGGGCACGGTTTCCTGCGGGCTGGCAGGCTTTGTCCTGCAATGGGACTCAGGTGTCCCCAGTCCCTGGGGCTGCGGCACCGGGCCCCAGGGGAGGGGCCCTACCCAGCCGAACTAGCGTCAGGTCTAGGTCCCAGGAACCCGGCAGGCCTGATCTGCCGGCTCTGCGACGAGCTCAGTGGCAAGCTGAAGGGAAGGCGTGGGGCGGGATGAGCGTGGGCCTCAGGGTTGGGGTGTAGGGGGTCGCCGAGGATCACTGGGGGCTCAGGGGGGCCCTACCAGTTCTCATGCAGGGGATGCTCTGTGGCGCCCCAAGGGGCATGGTTTCCTGAGGGGTGGCAGGCTGAGTCCCGTGGTGGGGCTCAGGTGTACCCAATCCCCGGGGTTAGGGTACAGATTAGGGTATGGGTTAAGGTTAGGGTATGGGTTACGGTTAGGGTATGGGTGAGGGTAGGGGTTAGGGATAGGGTAAGGAGAGGGTACTGATTAGGGTTGGGTTTAGGGGTTACAGGTTGGAGGTTATGGGTTAGGGTACAGATTAGGGTTTAGGGTATGGGTTAGGGTTTAGGGTTTCGGTTTAGGGTTAGGGTTAGGGTTGGAGTACGGGTTAGGTTTAGGGTACGGGTTAGGGTTAGGGTACGGGTTAGGGTGCGCATTAGGGTACAGTTTAGGGTACAGGTTAGGGTACGGTTTAGGGTAAGTGTTGGCGTACCGATTTGTGTATGGTTTAGGGTACGGATTAGGGTTAGGGTACAGTTTAGGGTTATGGTACAGGTTAGGTTACGGTGTAGGTTTAGGGTTAGGGTACGGGTTAGGGAACGTGTTAGGGATAGGTATACGGTACGGGTTAGGGTTAGGGTATGGGTTAGTGTCTGAGTTAGGGATAAGGGACGGGTTAGGGTATGGGTTATGGTACGGGTTAGGGTATGGGTTAAGGTTAAGGTAAAGGTACTGGTTAGGGTTAGGGTACGGGTTACGGTTTAGGGTTTAGGGTTACAGTTAGGGTATGGGTTAGGGTTAGGTTTCGGGTAGGGTTAGGGTACGGGTTATGGTACGAGTTAGGGTATGGGTTAAGGTCAGGATTTAGGGTTAAGGTTAGGGTTCGGGTTAGGGTACTTGTTAGGGTTACGGTTAGGTTTAGGGTATGGTTTAAGTTACAGGTTAGGGTACAGTTTACGGTTAAGGTTAGGGTACGGGTTAAGGGTATGGGTTTGAGTACGTGTTAGGGTTATGGTTAGGGTTAGGGTACAGGTTAGGGTTAGGGTTAGGGTACGGGTTAGAGTTAGGGTTAGAGTATGGGTTAGGGTCCGGGTTAGTGTTAGGTTTAGGGTTAGGTTAGGGTTAGGGTAAGGATTAGGGGTTAGGGTTAGGTTTAGGTTAGGGGTTAAGGTTTAGGGTTTAAGGTTAGGCGTTAGGGTTTAGGGTTAGGGTTAGACCCCAGTAGGCCAGCAGGACTGATGCGCCGGCTGTGCGGTGAGCGGAGGAGTGGGCCGAGGTGAGGGTGCTGGCGAGTGGGAGTATGGTATCCAGTGTTTTGGCGCCGGGGGCCTTTTAACGTCGCTAGAGGCTCGGAGGGCCCTGCCCTTTCTCCCGCCCTGAATGACCAGTGGAGCCCCTAGCAGCCCGGGTGGTGGCGGGGTGGCAGTGTGAGTCTGGCACTGCGGTTTGGGGGTCCCCAATTCCGTGTGTTGTAGCGCAAGGCCCTTTGGGAGTGGCCCCTCTGGGCCGTCCTAGGGTTAGTGTTAGCAACCAGGAGTCCAGCAGGCATGATCCACCATCTGTGTGGTAGCGGAGGACTGGATCAAGGTGAAGGCGCCGGCGTGCTGGAATGTGAGCCCAAGAATTTTGGCGCGGGGGGCCTCTGAAGGTCTCTGGGGGCTAGGAGGGCCTTGCCCGTTCTCCCACCCTGAATGAACGGCGGCGCCCCTAGCAGCCCGGGTGGCGGCGGGTCGGCAAAGTGAGTCCTGGCTGGGGCTCGGGGGTCCCCAATCCCAAGCGTTGCGGCACCAGGACCCTTGGGAGGGGCCCCATGGGGTCCGACCTAGGGTTAGGGTTAGCCCCCAGGAGGCCGGCAGGCCCGATCCGCCCGCTGTGCATGGAGTGGAGGGGCGGGCCAAGGTGAGGGTGCTGGGGAGCGGGAGCTTGGGAGCCCATGTTTTTGCGTGGGGGGCCTTCGAAGGTCAGCGGGGGCTCGGAGGTCCCTGCCCGTTCTCCTGTCCTGATTGACCGGTGGTCCCCTAGTGGCTTGGGTGCCTGAAGGGCAGCAGGGTGAGTCCGGCACTTGAACACGGGGTCCCCATCCCCAGCGTTGTGACGCCAGGCCCCTTGGGAAGGGCCCCTCGGGGGCCGACCTATGGTTAGGGTTAGCCCCCAGGAGCCACGCAGGCCGGATACACCACCTGTGCATCGAGCGGAGAGTTGGGCCGAGGTGAGGGTGCTGGTGAACATGAGCCTGGGTCCAAGCGTTTTTGTTCTGGGCGCCTTTGAAGGTCGGCGGGGGTTCAGAGGGCCCTGCCAGTTCTCCCACTCTGAATGAATGGCGGCGCCCCTAGCGGCCCGTGTGGGGTGGAGCGGCAGCGTGCATCCGGCGCTGGGGCTTGGGGGTCCCCAATCCCAGGCGTTGTGGCTCCAGGCCTCTTAGGATGAGACCTTCAGGGGCCGTCCTAGGGTTAGGGTTAGCGCCCTGGAGGCCGGCAGGCCCGAGTCGCTGGCTGTGCGAGGAGCGGAGGTGCGGGCCGAGTTGAGGGTGCTGGTGAACATGAGCCTGGGCCCAAGTGTTTTGATTCGGGGAGACTTGGAACATAGGTGGGGGCTCGGAGATCCCTGCCCCTTCTCCCACCCTGAATGAACGGTGGCGCCCCTAGCGGCCCGTGTGGGGCGGAGCAGCAGCGTGCATCTGGCGCTGGGGCTTGGGGGTCCCCAATCCCCGGCGTTGTGGCGCCAGGCCCCTTGGGAGAGGCCCCTCTGGTGCAACCTAGGGTTGGGTTTAGCCCCCAGGAAGCCAGCAGGCCCTATTCGCCAGCTGTGTGGAGAGTGGAGTGGCGGACCGAGGAGAGGGCGCTGGTGAGTGGGAGGGTGGGCCTGGGTGTTTTTGTGCGGGGGGGGCCTTCGAAGGTCGCTGTGTCTCCAAGGGCCCTGCCTGTTCTCCCGACCTGAATGAACGGCAACACCCCAGGCCCCCGGGTGGCGGCTGGGCAGCAGGGTGAGTCAGGTGCTGAGGTTCGGGGTCCCCAATCCCCGGCGTTGCGTCGCCAAGCCCCTTGGGAGGGGACCCTTGGGGATCATGTAGGGTTATGGTTAACCCCAGGAGGCCGGTGGACCTGATCAGCTGCTGTGCGGCACGCGGAGGTTTGGGACGAGGTGAGGGCACTGGCAAGACTGAGCATGAGCAAAGAGTTAGTGTCTGCGGGGGCTCCGAGGACCTGCCCGTTCTCCCGCTCAGAATGACCGGTGGGGACCCTAGCGGCAGGGGTGGATGAAGGGCAGCAGGGTGAGTCCACACTTGGGCTTGGGGTCCCCATCCCCGGCGTTGCGGCACAAGGCCACTTGGGAAGGGCCCCTCGGGGGGCCGACCTACAGTTAGGTTTAGCCCCCAGGAGGCCAGCAGTCCCGGTACACCACCTGGGCGTCGAGCGGAGAGTTGGGTTAAGGTGAGGGTGCTGGTGAACATGAGCCTGGGCCCAAGCGTTTTGGTTCGGGGCGCCTTCGAAGGTGGGCGGGGGTTCGGAGGGCCCTGGCAGTTCTCCCACCATGAGTGAATGGCGGCGCCCCTGGCGGCCCGTCTGAGGCGGGGCGGCAGGGTGCATCCGGTGCTGGGGCTTGTGGGTCCCCAATCCCTGGCGTTGCGATGCCAGGCCCCTTGGGAAGGGCCCCTCGGGGGCCGACCTATGCTTAGGGTTAGCCCCCAGGAGGCCAGCAGGCCTGATCGGCTGGCTGTGCGGTGTGCGGAGACGTGGTCCGAGGTGAGGGCACTGGCGAGCGGGAGCGTGGGCCCGGGCGTTTTGGCGCGGTGGGCCTTTGAAGGTCGCCGTGTCTCGGAGCGCCCTGCCCATTCTCCCACCCTGAATGAACGGCAGCACCCCAAGCCCCCGGGTGGTGGCTGGGCGCCAGGGTGAGTCCTGTGCTGAGCCTTGGGGTCCCCAATCCCCACTGTTGCGGAGTCAGGCCCCTTGGGAGGGGCTCCTCCTGGGCCGACCTAGGGTTAGAGTTAGCACCCAGGAGGCCGGCAGGCCCAATCCTCTGGCTGGGCGGCGAGAGGTGCGTGGGCCCAGGTAAAGGCTCTGGCGATCAGAAGCATGGGTCCCTGTATTTTGGCGCAGGAGGCTTCAAATGTTGCTGGTTTCTCCAGGGCCCTGTCAGTTCTCCCGCCCTAAATGACTGGCGGCGCCCCTAGTGGCCCGGGTGGCAGCGTTGTGGGAGGGTGAGTCTGGCTCTGGGGCTTGGGGTCCCAGATCCCCGGTGTAGTGGCACCAGGACCCTTGGGAGGGGCCCCTGGGGGGCCGACGTAGGGTTAGGGTTACCCCAAGGAGACCGTGAGGCCTAATCCGCACGCTGTGAGGTGAGCAGAGGTGTGGGCTGAGGTGAGGGCACTGGGGAGCGGGAGCGTGGGCAGCAGCGTTTTGGCGCGGGGAGCCTTTGAAGGTCACTGGTGGCTTGGAAGGCCCTGCCCTTCTCTCACCCTCTATGACCGGCGGCGCCCCTAGCGGCCTGGGTGGGGACAGTGCGGCAGGGTGAGTCTGGCTCTGGGGCTCTGAGTCAGCAATCCCCAGCGTTGCAGAGCTAGGACGCTTGGGATGTCCCCACAGGGCTGACCTAGGGTTTTGGTTAGCTGCCAGGAGCCCGGCAGGCCCTATCCACCGGCTCTGAAGCAAGCGGAGGGGCGGGCCGAGGTGAGGGCGCTGGTGAGCAGTATTCTGGGAGCCAACGTTTTTGCGCGGGGAGCCTTCAAAGGTCAGCGTGGGCTCGGAGGGCCCTGCCCGATCTCCTGCCCTGATTGACTGGCGGGGCCTCTAGCGGCTCGGGTGGCTGAAGGGCAGCAGGGTGAGTCCGGCACATGGGCTCGGGGTCCCCATACCGAGCGTTGCGACGCCAGGCCCCTTGGGAAGGGCCCCTCGGGGGCCGACCTATGGTTAGGGTTAGCCTCCTGGAGCCCCGCAGGCCCGATACACCACCTGTGCGTCGAGGGGAGAGCTGGGCCGAGGTGAGAGTGCTGGTGAACATGAGCCTGGGCCCAAGCGTTTTGGTTCCGGGCGCCTTCGAAGGTGGGCGGGGGTTCGGAGGGCCCTGGCAGTTCTCCCACCATGAGTGAATGGCGGCGCCCCTAGCGGCCCGTCTGAGGCGGGGCGGCAGGGTGCATCCGGTGCTGGGGCTTGTGGGTCCCCAATCCCCGGCGTTGCGATGCCAGGCCCCTTGGGAAGGGCCCCTCGGGGGCCGACCTATGCTTAGGGTTAGCCCCCAGGAGGCCAGCATGCCTGATCGGCTGGCTGTGCGGTGTGCGGAGACGCGGTCCGAGGTGAGGGCGCTGGCGAGCGGAAGCGTGGACCCGGGCGTTTTGGCGCGGTGGGCCTTTGAAGGTCGCCCTGTCTCAGAGAGCCCTGCCCATTCTCCCACCCTGAATGAACGGCAGCATCCCAAGCCCCCGGGTGGTGGCTGGGCGCCAGGGTGAGTCCTGTGCTGAGCCTTGGGGTCCCCAATCCCCACTGTTGCGGCGCCAGGCCCCTTGAGAGGGGCTCCTCCTGGGCCGACCTAGGGTTAGAGTTAGCACCCAGGAGGCCGGCAGGCCCAATCCTATGCCAGGGCGGTGGGAGGTGCGCGGGCCCAGGTAAAGGCTCTGGCGAGCAGAAGCATGGGTCCCTGCATTTTGGCGCGGGAGTCTTCAAATGTTGCTGGTTTCCTTAGGGCCCTGTCAGTTCTCCCACCCTGAATGACCGGCGGCGCCCCTCGCGGCCCGGGTGGCAGCGTTGTGGGAGGTTGAGTCTGGCTCTGGGGCTTCGGGTCCCAGATCCCAGGCGTACGGGCACCAGGACCCTTGGGAGGGGCCCCTGGGGGGCCGACCTAGGGTTAGGGTTAGCCCCAAGGAGACAGTGAGGCCCAATCCGCACGCTGTGAGGCGAGCAGAGGTGTGGGCCGAGGTGAGGGCACTGGGGAGTGGGAGCGTGGGCACCAGCGTTTTGGCGCGGGGAGCCTTTGGAGGTCACCGGTGGCTTGGAAGGCCCTGACTTTCTCTCACCCTCTATGACCAGCGGTGCCCCTAGCGGCCTGGGTGGGGACAGTGCGGCAGGGTGAGTCTGGCTCTGGGGCTCTGAGTCACCAATCCCCAGCGTAGCAGAGCCAGGCCACTTGGGATGTCCCCTCAGGGCCGACCTAGGGTTTTGGTTAGCTGCCAGGAGCCTGGCAGGCCCTATCCACCGGCTCTGAAGCAAGCGGAGGGGCGGGCCGAGGTGAGGACGCTGGCGAGCAGGATCCTGGGAGCCAACGTTTTTGCGCGGGGAGCCTTCAAAGGTCAGCGTGGGCTCGGAGGGCCCTGCCCGATCTCTTGCCCTGATTGACCGGCGGGGCCTCTAGCGGCTCGGGTGGCTGAAGGGCAGCAGGGTGAGTCCGGCACATGGGCTCGGGGTCCCCATCCCCAGCGTTGCGACGCCAGGCCCCTTGGGAAGGGCCCCTCGGGGACCGATCTATGGTTAGGGTTAGCCTCCTGGAGCCCCGCAGGCCCGATACACCACCTGTGCGTCGAGGGGAGAGCTGGGCCGAGGTGAGGGTGCTGGTGAACATGAGCCTGGGCCCGAGGGTTTTGGTTCGGTGCGCCTTCGAATGTCGGCAGGGGTTCGGAGGGCCCTCCAGTTCTCCCACCCTGAATGAATGGCGGGGCCCCTAGCGGCCCGTGTGGGGCGGGGCGGCAGCGTGCATCCGGCGCTGGGGCCTGGGGGTCCCCAATCCCCGGCGTTGCGGCTCCAGGCCCCTTAGGAAGGGAGCTTCAGGGGCTGTCCTAGGGTTAGGGTTAGCGCCCAGGAGGCCGGCAGGCCCCAGTCGCCAGCTGTGCGAGGAGTGGAGGTGCGGGCCAGGTTGAGGGCGATGCCCAGCAGGAGGGTGGTCCCCAGCATTTTGGCGCCCTGGGCCTTCGAATGTTGCCATGGCTCGGAGGGCCCTGCCCTTTCTCCTGCCCTGAATAACCAGCGACGCCCCTAGCGGCTCCGTGGGCAGTGGGGCGGCAGGGTGAGTCCCGCGCTGCGGCTCGGGGATCCCCAATCCCCAGCTTTGCGGGGCCAGGCCCCTTGGGAGGGGCTCCTCGTGGGCCGACCTAGGGTTAGAGTTAGCACCCCGGAGGCCGGCAGGCCCAATCCTCTGGCTGGGCGGCGAGAGGTGGGTGGGCATAGGTAAAGGCGCTGGCGAGCAGGAGCCTGGGCCCCTGCATTTTGGCGCGGGAGGCTTCAGATGTCTCCGGTTTCTCCAGGGCCCTGTCCCTTCTCCCGCCGTGAATGACTGGCGGCGCCCCTTGTGGCGTGGGTGGCGGGGTTGCGGCAGGGTGAGTCTGGCTCTGGGGCTTGGGGTCCCCGATCCCTGGTGTAGTGGCACCAGGACCCTTGGGAGGGGCCCCTGGGGGGCCGACCTAGGGTTCGGATTAGCCCCCAGGAGGCCAGCAGGCCCTATCTGCCCGCTGTGTGGCGAGTAGAAGGGCGGGCCGAGGTGAGGGCGCTGGGGAGTGGGAGCGTGGGCACCAGCGTTTTGGTGCGGGGAGCCTTTGAAGGTCACCATGGGCTCAGAAGTCCCTGCCCCTTCTCTCTCCCTGAATGACCGGCGGCGCCCCTAGCGGCCCAGGTGGCGATAGTGCGGCAGGGTGAGTCTGGCTCTGGGGCTCTGAGTCACCAATCCCCAGCGTTGCAGAGCCAGGCCCCTAGGGATGTGCCCCACGGGGCCGACCTAGGGTTTTGGTTAGCCCCCAGGAGCCTGGCAGGCCCTATCCACCGGCTCTGAATCAAGCGGAGGGGCGGGCCGAGGTGAGGGCGCTGGGAGCAGGAGCATGGGAGCCAAGGTTTTTGCACGTGGGGCCTTTGAAGGTCAGCGCGGGCTCGGAGGTCCCTGCCCATTTTCTTGTCCTGATTGACCCGTGGTCCCCTAGCGGCTTGGGTGGCTGAAGGGCAGCAGGGTGAGTCCGGCACTTGGGCACGGGGTCCCCATCCCCAGCGTTGCGACGCCAGGCCCCTGGGGAAGGGCCCCTCGGGGGCCGACCTATGGTTAGGGTTAGCCCCCAGGAGCCACGCAGGCCCGATACACCACCTGTGCATCGAGAGGACAGTTGGGCCGAAGTGAGGGTGCTGGTGAACATGAGCCTGGACCCAAGCGTTTTGGTTCTGGGCGCCTTCGAAGGTCAGCGGGGGTTCGGAGGGCCCTGCCAGTTCTCCCTCCCCGAATGAATGGCGGCGCCACTAGCGGCCCGTGTGGGGCGCGGCGGCAGCGTGCATCCGGCGCTGGGGCTTGAGGGTACCCAATGCCCAGCGTTGCGGTGCCAGGCCCCTTAGGAAGGGACCCTCAGGGGCCGTCCTAGGGTTCTAGTTAGCGCCCAGGAGGCCGGCAGGCCCGAGTCGCCGGCTGTGCAAGGAGCGGAGGTGCGGGCCGAGTTGAGGGTGCTGGTGAACATGAGCCTGGGCCCAAGCGTTTTGATTTGGGGTGCCTTCAAATGTAGGTGGGGGCTCGGAGGGCCCTACCCGTTCTCCAGCCCTGAATGACCGGCGGCACCCCTCGCGGCCTGGGTGGCGACAGGGTGGCAGGGTGAGTCCGGCGCTGGGGCTCAGGGGTCCACAATCCCCGGTGTTGCGGTGCCAGGACCCTTGGGAGGGGCCCTCGGGGGTCGATCTAGGGTTACGGTTAGCCCCCAGGAAGCCGGTGGACCCGATCAGCGGCTGTGCAGCACGCGGAGGGTTGGGCCGAGGTGAGGGCGCTGGCGAGACTGAGCATGAGCCCAAGTGTTTTGGTGCGGGGCGCCTTCGAAAGTAGGTGGGGGCTCGGAAGGACCTGCCCGTTCTCCCGCTCTGAATGACCAGTGGGGCCCCTAGAGGCTCCGGGGCCTGAAGGGCAGCAGGTTGAGACCGGCACTTGGGTTGGGGTCTCCATTCCCGGCGTTGTGGCGCCAGGCCACTTGGGAAGGGCCCCTCCGTGGCCGACCTACAGTTAGGGTTAGCCCTCAGGAGGCCAGCAGGCCCGATACACCGCCTGTGCGTCGAGGGGAGAGTTGGGCGAGTTGAGGGTGCTGGTGAACATGAGCCTGGGCCCAAGCGTTTTGGTTCAGGGCGCCTTCGCAGGTGGGTGGGCGTTCGAAGGGCCCTGCCCGTTCTCCCACCCTGAATGAATGGCGGCGCCCCTAGCGCCCCGTGTGGGGCGGGGCGGCAGGGTGCATCCAGCGCTGGGGCTTGGGGGTTCCCAATCCTTGGCGTTGCGGTGCCAGGCCCCTTAGGAAAGGACCCTCAGGGGCCGTCCTAGGGTTAGGATTAGAGCCCAGGAGGCCGGCAGGCCCCATCCGACAGCTGTGCGAGGAGTGGAGATGCGGGCCCAGTTGAGGCCAATGGCAAGCGGGAGCATGGTACCCAGCGTTTTGGTGTCCTGGGCCTTCGAATGTTGCCATGGGTCGGAGGGCCGTGCCCGTTCTCCTGCCCTGAATAACCAGCGACGCCCCTAGCGGCTCCGTTGGCGGTGGGGTGGCAGCGTGAATCCCACGCTGCGGCTCGGGGATCCCCAATCTCCAGCGTTGCGGTGCCAGGCACCTTGGGAGGGGCTCCTCATGGGCCGACCTAGGGTTAGAGTTAGCCCCCGTGAGGCCGGCAGGCCCGATCCTCTGGATGGGCGGCGAGAGGTGGGCGGGCTGAGGTAAAGGCGCTGGGGAGTGGGATTGTGGGCCCCTGCAATTTGGTGCGGGAGGCTTCAAATGTCGCCGGTTTCTCCAGGGCCCTGTCAGTTCTCCCGCCCTGAATGACTGGCGGCGCCCCTAGCGGCCCGGGGGGCAGCGTTGTGGGAGGGTGAGTCTGGCTCTGGGGCTTGGGGTCCCAGATCCCCGGCGTAGTGGCACAAGGACCCTTGGGAGGGGCCCCTGGGGGGCCGACCTCGGGTCAGGGTTAGCCCCAAGGAGACCGTAAGGCCCAATCCGCACGCTGTGAGGCGAGCAGAGGTGTGGGCCGAGGTGAGGGCACTGGGGAGCGGGAGCGTGGGCACCAGAGTTTTGGCGCGGGGAGCCTTTGGAGGTCACTGGTGGCTTGGAAGGCCCTGCCCTTCTCTCGCCCTCTATGACCAGCGGCGCCCCTAGCGGCCTGGGTGGGGACAGTGCGGCAGGGTGAGTCTGGCTCTGGGGCTCTGAGTCACCAACCCCCAGCGTTGCAGAGCCAGGCTGCTTGGGATGTCCTCACAGGGCCGACCTAGGGTTTTGGTTAGCTGCCAGGAGCCCGGCAGGCTCTATCCACCGGCTCTGAAGCAAGCGGAGGGGCGGGCCGAGGTGAGGGCGCTGGCGAGCAGGATCCTGGGAGCCAACGTTTTTGCGCGGGGAGCCTTCAAAGGTCAGCGTGGGCTCGGAGGGCCCTGCCCGATCTCCTGCCCTGATTGACCGGCGGGGCCTCTAGCGGCTCGGGTGGCTGAAGGGCAGCAGGGTGAGTCCGGCACATGGGCTCGGGTTCCCCATCCCCAGCGTTGCGACGCCAGGCCCCTTGGGAAGGGCCCCTCGGGGACCGATCTATGGTTAGGGTTAGCCTCCTGGAGCCCCGCAGGCCCGATACACCACCTGTGCGTCGAGGGGAGAGCTGGGCCGAGGTGAGGGTGCTGGTGAACATGAGCCTGGGCCCGAGGGTTTTGGTTCGGTGCGCCTTCGAATGTCGGCAGGGGTTCGGAGGGCCCTCCAGTTCTCCCAACCTGAATGAATGGCGGGGCCCCTAGCGGCCCGTGTGGGGCGGGGCGGCAGCGTGCATCCGGCGCTGGGGCCTGGGGGTCCCTAATCCCCGGCGTTGCGGCTCCAGGCCCCTTAGGAAGGGAGCTTCAGGGGCTGTCCTAGGGTTAGGGTTAGCGCCCAGGAGGCCGGCAGGCCCGAGTCGCCGGCTGTGCGAGGAGCGGAGGTGTGGGCCAGGTTGAGGGCGATGGCCAGCAGGAGGGTGGTCCCCAGCATTTTGGCGCCCTGGGCCTTCGAATGTTGCCATGGCTCGGAGGGCCCTGCCCTTTCTCCTGCCCTGAATAACCAGCGACGCCCCTAGCGGCTCCGTTGGCAGTGGGGCGGCAGGGTGAGTCCCGCGCTGCGGCTCGGGGATCCCCAATCCCCAGAGTTGCGGGGCCAGGCCCCTTGGGAGGGGATCCTCGTGGGCCGACCTAGGGTTAGAGTTAGCACCCAGGAGGCCGGCAGGCCCAATCCTCTGGCTGGGCAGCGAGAGGTTGGTGGGCATAGGTAAAGGCGCTGGCGAGCGGGAGCCTGGGCCCCTGCATTTTGGCGCGGGAGGCTTCAGATGTCTCCGGTTTCTCCAGGGCCCTGTCCCTTCTCCCGCCGTGAATGACTGGCGGCGCCCCTTGTGGCGTGGGTGGAGGGGTTGCGGCAGGGTGTGTCTGGCTCTGGGGCTTGGGGTCCCCGATCCCTGGTGTAGCGGCACCAGGACCCTTGGGAGGGGCCCCTGGGGGGCCGACCTAGGGTTAGGATTAGCCCCCAGGAGGCCAGCAGGCCCTATCTGCCCGCTCTGTGGCGAGTAGAAGGGCGGGCCGAGGTGAGGGCGCTGGGGAGTGGGAGCGTGGGCACCAGCGTTTTGGTGCGGGGAGCCTTTGAAGGTCACCATGGGCTCAGAAGTCCCTGCCCCTTCTCTCTCCCTGAATGACCGGCGGCGCCCCTAGCGGCCCAGGTGGTGATAGTGCGGCAGGGTGAGTCGGGCTCTGGGGCTCTGAGTCACCAATCCCCAGCGTTGCAGAGCCAGGCCCCTAGGGATGTGCCCCACGGGGCCGACCTAGGGTTTTGGTTAGCCCCCAGGAGCCTGGCAGGCCCTATCCACCGGCTCTCAATCATGTGGAGGGGCGGGCCGAGGTGAGGGCGCTGGGAGCAGGAGCATGGGAGCCAAGGTTTTTGCACGTGGGGCCTTTGAAGGTCAGCGCGGGCTCGGAGGTCCGTGCCCGTTCTCTTGTCCTGATTGACCCGTGGTCCCCTAGCGGCTTGGGTGGCTGAAGGGCAGCAGGGTGAGTCCGGCACTTGGGCACGGGGTCCCCATCCCCAGCGTTGCGACACCAGGCCCCTGGGGAAGGGCCCCTCGGGGGCTGACCTATGGTTAGGGTTAGCCCCCAGGAGCCACGCAGGCCCGATACACCACCTGTGCATCGAGAGGACAGTTGGGCCGAAGTGAGGGTGCTGGTGAACATGAGCCTGGACCCAAGCGTTTTGGTTCTGGGCGCCTTCGAAGGTCAGCGGGGGTTCGGAGGGCCCTGCCAGTTCTCCCTCCCCGAATGAATGGCGGCGCCACTAGCGGCCCGTGTGGGGCGGGGCGGCAGCGTGCATCCGGCGCTGGGGCTTGGGGGTACCCAATGCCCGGCGTTGCGGTGCCAGGCCCCTTAGGAAGGGACCCTCAGGGGCCGTCCTAGGGTTCTAGTTAGCGCCCAGGAGGCCGGCAGGCCCGAGTCGCCGGCTGTGCAAGGAGCGGAGGTGCGGGCCGAGTTGAGGGTGCTGGTGAACATGAGCCTGGGCCCAAGCGTTTTGATTCGGGGTGCCTTCAAATGTAGGTGGGGGCTCGGAGGGCCCTACCCATTCTCCCGCCCTGAATGACCGGCGGCACCCCTCGCGGCCTGGGTGGCGGCAGGGTGGCAGGGTGAGTCCGGCGCTGGGGCTCAGGGGTCCACAATCCCCGGTGTTGCGGTGCCAGGACCCTTGGGAGGGGCCCTCGGGGGTCGATCTAGGGTTACGGTTAGCCCCCAGGAAGCCGGTGGACCCGATCAGCGGCTGTGCAGCACGCGGAGGGTTGGGCCGAGGTGAGGGCGCTGGCGAGACTGAGCATGAGCCCAAGTGTTTTGGTGCGGGGCGCCTTCGAAAGTAGGTGGGGGCTCGGAAGGACCTGCCCGTTCTCCCGCTCTGAATGACCAGTGGGGCCCCTAGAGGCTCCGGGGCCTGAAGGGCAGCAGGTTGAGACCGGCACTTGGGTTGGGGTCTCCATTCCCGGCGTTGTGGCGCCAGGCCACTTGGGAAGGGCCCCTCCGTGGCTGACCTACAGTTAGGGTTAGCCCTCAGGAGGCCAGCAGGCCCGATACACCACCTGTGCGTCGAGGGGAGAGTTGGGCGAGGTGAGGGTGCTGGTGAACATGAGCCTGGGCCCAAGCGTTTTGGTTCAGGGCGCCTTCGCAGGTGGGTGGGCGTTCAAAGGGCCCTGCCCTTTCTCCCACCCTGAATGAATGGCGGTACTCCTAGCGCCCCGTGTGGGGCGGGGCGGCAGGGTGCATCCAGCGCTGGGGCTTGGGGGTTCCCAATCCTTGGCGTTACGGTGCCAGGCCCCTTAGGAAAGGACCCTCAGGGGCCTTCCTAGGGTTAGGATTAGCGCCCAGGAGGCCGGCAGGCCCCATCCGCCAGCTGTGCGAGGAGTGGAGATGCGGGCCCAGTTGAGGCCAATGGCAAGCGGGAGCATGGTCCCCAGCGTTTTGGTGTCCTGGGCCTTCGAATGTTGCCATGGGTCGGAGGGCCGTGCCCGTTCTCCTGCCCTGAATAACCAGCGACGCCCCTAGCGGCTCCGTTGGCGGTGGGGTGGCAGGGTGAATCCCACGCTGCGGCTCGGGGATCCCCAATCTCCAGCGTTGCGGTGCCAGGCACCTTGGGAGGGGCTCCTCATGGGCCGACCTAGGGTTAGAGTTAGCCCCCGTGAGGCCGGCAGGCCCGATCCTCTGGATGGGTGGCGAGAGGTGGGCGGGCCGAGGTAAAGGCGCTGGGGAGTGGGATTGTGGGCCCCTGCAATTTGGCGCGGGAGGCTTCAAATGTCGCTGGTTTCTCCAGGGCCCTGTCCCTTCCCCCGCCCTGAATGATGGGCGGCGCTTCTCGCGGCCCGGGTGGCAGCGTTGTGGGAGGGTGAGTCTGGCTTTTGGGCTTGGGGTTCCAGATCCCTGGCGTAGTGGCACCAAAAGCCTTGGGAGGGGCCCCTGGGGGGCCGACCTAGGGTTAGGGTTAGCCCCCAGGAGACCGTCAGGCCCAACCGCACACTGTGTGGCGAGCTGAGGTGCGGCCCGAGGTCAAGGCGCTGGGGAGCGGGAGCGTGGGCACCAGCGTTTTGGCACGGGGAGCCTTTGAAGGTCACCGGGGACTCAGAAGGCCCTGCCCTTCTCTCTCCCTCTATGACCCGCGGCGCCCCTTGCGGCCCAGGTGGGGACAGTGCGGCACGGTGAGTCTGGCTCTGGGGCTCTGAGTCACCAATCCCCAGCATTGCAGAGCCAGGCCGCTTGGGATGTCCCCTCAGGGCGGACCTAGGGTTTTGGTTAGCTGCCAGGAGCCCGGCAGGCCCTATCCACCGGCTCTGAAGCAAGCGGTGGGGTAGGCCTAGGCGAGGGCGCTGGCGAGCAGGATCCTGGGAGCCAACGTTTTTGCGCGGGGAGCCTTCAAAGGTCAGCGTGGGCTCGGAGGGCCCTGCCCGATCTCTTGCCCTGATTGACCGGCGGGGCCTCTAGCGGCTCGGGTGGCTGAAGGGCAGCAGGGTGAGTGCGGCACATGAGCTCGGGGTCCCCATCCCCAGCGTTGCGACGCCAGGCCCCTTGGGAAGTGCCCCTCGGTGGCCGACCTATGGTTAGGGTTAGCCTCCAGGAGCCCCGCAGGCCCGATACACCACCTGTGCGTCGAGCGGAGAGTTGGGCCGAGGTGAGGGTGCTGGTGAACATGAGCCTGGGCCCAAGCATTTTGGTTCGGTGCGCCTTCGAAGGTCGGCAGGGGTTCGGAGGGCCCTGCCAGTTCTCCCGCCCTGAATGAATGGCGGCGCCCCTAGCGGCCTGTGTGGGTTGGGGTGGCAGCGTGCATCCGGCGCTGGGGCTTGGGGGCCCCCAATCCCTGGCGTTGCGGCGCCAGGCCCCTTAGGAGGGGACCTTCAGGGGCTGTCCTAGGGTTAGGGTGAGCTCCCAGGAGGCCGGCAGGCCCGAGTCGCTGGCTCTGCGAAGAGCGGAGGTGCGGGCCGAGTTGAGGGTGATGCAGAGCGGGAGCGTGGTCCCCAGCGTTTTGGCGCCCTGGGCCTTCGACTGTTGCCATGGCTCAAAGGGCCCTGCCGGTTCTCCTGCCCTGAAGAACCAGCGGCGCCCTTAGCAGCTCCCTTGGTGGTGGAGCGGCAGGGTGAGTCCATGCTGCGGCTCGTGGATTCCCAATCCCCAGCGTTGTGGGGCCAGGCCTCTTGGGAGGGGCTCCTCGTGGGCGGACCTAGGTTTAGAGTTAGCACCCAGGAGGCCAGCAGGCCCAATCCTCTGGCTGGGCGGCGAGAGGTGGGCGGCCCAAGGTAAAGGCGCTGGCGATCGGGAGCGTGGGCCCGTGCATTTTGGCGCAGGAGGCTTCAAATATCGCAGGTTTCTCCAGGGCCCTGTCCCTTCTCCTGCCCTGAATGACGGGCAGCGCCACTAGCGTCCCGGGTGGCGACGTGGCGGCAGGGTGAGTCTGGCTCTGGGTCTTGGGGTCCCTGATCTCCAGTGTAGCGGCACCAGGACCCTTGGGAGGGGCCCCTGGGTGGCTGACCTAGGGTTAGGGTTAGCCCCCAGGAGGCCGGCAGGTGGGATCCGGCCACTGTCCGGGGAGCGGAGGGCGGGGCCGAGGTGAGGGCGTTCGGGAGCGGGAGCGTGGGCACCAGCGTTTTGGCACGGGGAGCCCTTGAAGGCCACCGGGGGCTCGGAAGGCCCTGCCCCTTCTCTCGCCCTGAATGACCCGCAGTGCTCCTAGCAGCCTGGGTGGCGGCGTTGCGGTAGGGTGAGTGTGGCTCTGGGGCTTGAGGTTCCCGATCCCCGGCGAAGCGGCACCAGGACCCTTGGGAGGGGCCCCTGGGTGGCCGACCTAGGGTTAGGATTAGCACCCGGGAGGCCGGCAGGCGGGATCCGCCCGCTGTGTGTGGAACGGAGGGGCGGGCCGAGGTGAGGGCGCAGGCGAGCGGGAGCATGGGCCCAAGCGTTTTGGCACAGGGGGGCCTTCGAATGTCATCAGGGGCTCGGAGGAATCTGCCCGTTCTCCCTCCCTGAATGACCGACGGTGCTCCTAGCGGCCTGGGTGGCGGGGGGGCGACACGGTGAGTCCGGCGCTGGGGCTCGGGGGTCCCCAATCCCAGGCATTGCGGTGCCAGGCCCCTTCGGAGGGGCACCTCAGGGGACAACCTAGGGTTCTGCGTAGCCCCCAGGAGGAGTGCAGGCCTCATCCGCCGGCTCTGTGGCGAGCGGAGGGGAGGGCCGAGGTGAGGGCGCTGAGGAGCAGGAGCGTGGGCTCAAGCATTTTGGATGGGGGGGCCTTCGAAGTTCGCCACGGGCTCAGAGGGCCCTGCCCATTCTACCGCCCTGAATGACCAGCGGCACCCCTAGCGGCCCGGGTGGTGATGGGGCGGCAGGGAGACTCTGGCGCTGGGGATTGGGGCTCCCTAATACCCGGCGTTGCAGCCTCAGGCCCCTTGGGACGGGCCCCTCGGTGGCAGACCTAGGGTTAGGGTTAGCCCCCAGGAGGCTGGCAGGCTCGTTCCGCCCATGTGCGGTGAATGGAGGTGTGGGTTGAGGTGAGGTAGCTGGCGAGTGGGGGCGTGGGCCAGAGCATTTTCGCTTTGGCTTGGGGTGCCTTCGAAGGTCACAGGAGGCTTGCAGGGTCCTGCCCGTTCTGTCGCCCTGAAGGACTGGTGACGCCCCTAGTGCCCCATGTGGTGGCAGGGCGGCACGGTGCGTCCGGTGGTGGGACTTGGGGGTCCCCAATCCCTGGCATGCAGCGTCAGGCCACTTGGGAGGGGCCCTTCGGGGGCGACATGGCATAGGGTTAGCCCCCAGGAATCCCGCAGGCCCGATCCGCCAGCTCTGCCACGAGAGGACGGGTGGGCCGAGGTTAGGGCGCTGGGAAGCAGGAGCGACGGAGCCAGAGTTTTTGCACGGGGGGCCTTTGAAGGTCACAGGGGAATCGGAGGGCCTTGCCCGTTCTCCCTTCTTGAATGAGTGGCAAGGCCCGTAGCACCCTGGGTGCTTGCGGGGTGGCAGAGTCCAGCACTGGGGCTCAGGGGTCCCAAATCCCTGGCATTGTGGTGCCAGGCTCCTTGGGAGGGGCCCCTCGGGGGCCGACCTCGGGTTAGGGTTCTTCCCCAGGAGGCTGGCAAGCCCGGCGCTAAGTGGCTCTGGCAATGTAACAAAAATGCCATACACTTATCTGAAAGAAATAACAGTGTACAGGAACCCTCTTAGCCCTAACATCATCCTTTCTGAATATGGAAGCCAGCCCCAAATTGCTCGTGGAAGTCTGACGAAAGGGCTAAGCACTTTTCTCTGAGTCACCACACTGTACAGGGAAAGAACAATGTACATCATCTTTCACGAGTAGGAAGCATTAATGAAAAGTTTCTGGAATTTAGAGGTCTCTGACCCATCCTTATTGGTAATAAACCATCGTGTACAGGAAAACACCTTCAACTCTCATCAGCCTCCTCAATCCTGATTCCGATTCAACTTTGGGTGTGTAGGACTAGGGAAATGTCCACATCTTATTGCTAAGAAAAACGATGTCAGGGTAATGCCCTTCAAGTCACCTCAGCCTTCCTGAAGACGGAAGCAGGAATCAAGCTGGTTATGTTACCATGAGGTAAGGAAGATGAGCATATAAGTGAGAAACAACAGTGGGCAGGACCTCTCTTCCAAGGAACAGTATCTTTGCTTAATGTTGAATCCCTATGGTAAGTGGTTGTGGGCATTTGTGAGGTCAAAATCTTAAGTGTTTTGTAAAACCTCTTGGTCATTCACAGATAAGACTAAGGTAGTTGGGGACTCCTAGGCAGTGATTTGTCCACTGTCGAAAATATGAAAAGATAAAAGAGACAGATGAGGTCTCCTCAGGCATTGTCCTTTATCCTCATCCTCCGTGAGGATGGCCATCTCTGGACAGCTCAGTGGCAGGGTCTCATTCACAGTGGGGGCATCTGTTCCTCACAGACATCAGGCAGGGAAATGGATTTGGTTCTCTGTGCCAGCCCAGCCACAGCTGAGTGTCACAGCACCCTCTCGTGGGCTCATAAGAGTTTCACTGTCACCAGGCAGGTCATTGTATTTGATAAACCACTGTGAGAGTTTGCAATTGCCTTCATCTGCAACCTCCTAGAGGCAAATGCAGGTGTCTGGTACCATGTGAAGTCATGTGAAGGCATTGTGAGAAAGTGTCCTTTTGCTTAAGAAAAACATGGCTGGGGCTCCTGGCTGGCTCAGCCAGTTAAGCATGTGCCTTTGGCTCAGGTTATGATCCCAGGGTTCTGGGATCGAGCCGAGGCTCCCTGCTCAGCAGGAAAGAAGGTAGGGAAATAGCTTAGAACCCACAGAGAATGTGAATGAAGGGGAGTGAAATGGAATTTGGTCTGTGTTTTGCTTTAGGGATTGGAAGTTAGTTTTTTCTCAATTCTGATTGTTCTTGAGACAGAAAAGCTGTATTGGTTTTTTTTTACCTTTAATTTTTTTCTAATAACAATTTTTTATTATGATATGTTAGTCACTATACAGTATTTCCTTAGTTTTTGATGTAGTGTTCCGTGATTCATTATTTGCATATAACACCCAGTGTTCCATGCAATATGTACCTTCCTTAATACCCATCACTGGCCCATCCCAATCCCCCACCCTTCTCCCCTCTGAAGCCCTCAGTTTGTTTCCCAGAGTCCATAGTCTCTCCTGGTTCATTCCCCCTTCTGTTTAGGGTCCATTGTCTAAAGGGACAGACAGTGGAAGTTCACCAAATATAAGATCGAAATTTCATTGTTCATTATAGATGCCGCCAAGTAGTTCCCAGACATTTCATTCTACTGTAGTAATTCATTATACCTGTGCAGGTGCACGTGGAAGATAAATGATGAATGTATACTGGTAATAAAACACGCCCCTCAGTAGTAGAATAATAGGGGATGAACATGTGTAAAATTATTCGACTACAGCGTCCATGCTTTCCCTTTGGTTCCTTATTACTATGAATTTGGACAATTTTTGTTCTCTAGGCTTAAACCTCATTGTCAGTATTCAGAGTTTTTCAATGCTGATCTTCTCCTGTATAAATTACCAAAAACCTAAAATATGTATAAACTTTAAAAAATGCTATATTGAAAATTATAGCAGGGAAGTTCCATTTTGTGAATATTGTGTCAATGGATCTCTATTTTGACATCAGTGTTCATTAGAAATGATGACATTTCATGTGAGTATAAATATCAATGTGAAAAAGAAAAGGTAGGAAGAACCTTGAATGTTTAAGTAATTGGTGAAATGACAGGTGTGTGTGTGTGTGTGTGTGTGTGTATGTGTGTGTGTGTGTGTGTAAATTGATTTTCAGTGAATGGTTCAGCTTCTTGTAGGGCCTCCGAGAGAGCCCAGGTGAACCTTTCAATTAGTTGGTATCTGTTCTCAGAACATGGGAATCTCTTAGTCCAAACAGGCAAGCTTTGAGGTCTTGAAGAGTTTCAGTCCTCAGCGATGGTGTTGCAGACCCTTGTGTGCAAACCCTAGGGTATGCTCAGAGCCCTCATTAGCAGGTACCAACTTGTGAGGATTTCAGACAGCATTTCCCAAAGAAGTACCTCTTGAGTCTCTGTCCTTGTCAGTTCCCTACACGTCCTTACACTAGTTATGTGATCAGTGTGTTTCAGGATAATCCCCACATGTGATTTTTGCTATTTCCTACTAGTCCTATCTGTTTCTCATCTTGTTCTTTTATGGTAGGGGTTGGGAAGCAACCTGTGTGGTGTAGGAGGGGGTGTGGAAGTTGTCTGCCTTCAGAGGACCCAATGATGCCTAGAAATTGTACTGTAGTTTGAGGTCAATTATCCATCCTCTGAGTGTCAGGAATTCCATCACTTTACTTTGATGCTAGTCTGTTCTTCAAGCTGTCCTCAGAAATAAGGACGTCATCCATCTAGGGAATACTGGTTTGTGTGTATGTTTTCATTTTAGGAAAGGCCTTGCTGTTCCTGAAAATAATACTGTAGAGCACCCTTTCCTGTTCTTATTAGCCATCAGTCAATCTTTTGTGAAGTATTCGTTTGTACACAGACTTTTTATGGTTGATGAGCAGGAATTCTTTATTGACAAGTCTTTGTCAGTGTGTATATTGCAAATCTTTACTTCCCAGACTGTGGTTCACTTTTTCATTTTCTTATGGTCATAAGATAAGGAGAAATGTCACATTTTTATGAAGTCCCACTGAATTCTTTTAAATGGTTAAAGCACCCTATATCCTACCCCAAGATTGACAGGTTCTGCATTTTCTTTCAGAAACTGTCCAATGGGAAGCTACAATCCATCTCAAATTTATAAATTGCATTTTAATTCTAATAGGTTATTTATAGACAGTTTTGGATTTTCTATGTACACAATCGTATTATCTGTGAATAGTCACAATTATCCCCTCAATTCTTATACTTTTTGTTTCTCTTGCCATAAAACACTTGTAGATTCTCTGATGCCACGTTGAATAGAGCAGCATTGTTTGAAGATTTAATATACCTTTCTCAATATCTAACAGAAAAAGCAGACAAAACATTGGTAACAAATGTGACCTAATTGACATATAGGGAACATTCCATAATAAGTGCAGAATACATTATTTTCAAGTGGTCATAGACTCTTTACCCAAATAGATGATAGGTGGGGCCACGAATCAAGTCTACAAATGTTAAACCCTGAAATTAACTAGATTCTATTCTTAGACCACAGGGGAATTGAGCCACAGTCATAGCGAAAAGAAAACCAGGAAGTCCTTCAATGTTTAAAATTAAATGGAAGTTTGCTACATATCCTAAAGGTGAGAGAGGGAATCTCAATGGAAATTCTGAACCTTTTCTACATGAGGGCTCACACACAATGGCACTTTCTTTGTGAAGAGCATTATAATAACCTAGACAGGAGTTGAGCCTTAAGTCAGAGTTCTGCCTACCCCAGCCACACCTGGCAGCCTTGGCCTGTGGTACCCCTCAGCTGTCCTTTCTGGCGGCCCTGAGCTAAGGGGGTCAACATGGCCATATGGAAATGGGAAGCTCCCCACTCATAGTGATGATGGTGCCCCCTCCCCAGCTGCCCATTCTGGTGGCTCTGAGCTAAGGGGGTCAACATGGCCGTATGGAAATTAGAAGCTCCCCACTCTTAGTGATGACGTTGCTTTCGTATCATCCTCACCAGTCCAACAATATGATTTCTGAGTGAAATATGACACAAGAGCGATTTCTTGGCCTTCCTTCAGGTTTGAAAATCATCTGGTGAGTCATCTATTAGAAATATGGATTCAACATGTGTTTTTTCTTCTGGAAAAGAAATATACCCAATAGCAATTAGGGCTTCCTGAGCACCTGTTCTTGAGAGACATCATACTGGCTCTTTGTAGCATTCTGCCTCTTAAACTTCTCAACTAGGGTGTAGATATTTTTAGGCACATTTTCAGAAGGTTAGAAAGGGACTCAGATGATATGAGTCTCAGAGGATTTTAGTGTCAGAAACCTAAATGGGATCCACAAATTGACTCCAAATCGCTTGTTGTTCCATACAGGGTACTATTTCCCTCTTTTCTCTGGTCTTCTCGATCTGGAAACCTATCAAGTATCAGGATTTTCTTGTCATGTGGACAACTGGAATGAATTCAGCGGGCCTTTTCACGTCTGCCCATGGTGATCATTAAGATCATTATCTCAGTAGAGGACCTCTGGGTAAGATACTCAAAGATCCTAAGGAATACAGACAGTATAATATTTTCCTGGTATTAAAGTTACTGAAACCAACTATCTTTTTTAGTAGATTCAGGCTCTGGTATGTTCAGAGGGAACTGTAAAACAAGTCTGAAATAGTATTTAAAAACACTCAGCTCAGCCTCTTCTACAAAGTGAGCCAATGCTTATAAACATGGCTAAAATATTCCCTTACCTACGATGACTTCCAGCCATCGTAGTGTTTATATGGGATGACTGTGACTTGCATTAGTCAACATTTGTAGAGAAAGAACTTAGTGCATCCAGGGGTCACTTCATGTTGAAATTAGTTTGTGACAATGAGCTACTGTGTTTTATTCTGCAGTCCAAGGGAATGGTGCCAGACATCTCTAAGGTGTCTAGCAGTTCTACAATTCTGATTTTAAGTGGTCTGTGTGCTTCAGAGATTTGGTCAGGAGAAGGGCAGGAGTCCAGAGACTGTGAACACTTCTGTTACATGTGCTGACCATGGAGCACGCAGGATTCCGTGGGCATCATTTTGATTTCTTGGTACTCTTGTGAAAGGTGCTTTTGTCTCAAATTCCTCTATTTAGGAGTAATTATAATGATAAAAGGAATTTTTATTGTATATCATCTGTGGGCCCTGATCCTGAGCTCCCAGGGAAGCTATCCTTTAACAATTACCCAGCTCAAAATGACTGGGCAAAACCTCAAAGCATGGGCCTTGTTTCTGCCCCAAGCACATGTTGTACATCTGCTTCGAGAAGAAAACAATAACCAAAAAATGCCAACATAAATATAAGAAAAAATAAAGAACCTCTTTGGCTCCCATAAGATTAAAGACATACTGACATGTACACACTGAAAACATAAGAAAGAGTCTGTCACTTTCTGGAATCTAAGAAGATCCTCATTGTGGTGTGTAACTCTGTACGTAAAACAAAACAGAAAAAAATATATAAGCCTGCCCCAAATGTTCCTTCCCCGGAGCACTCACTTCTTGGTGAAGATTGTGTCTCTGAGGTAGCTGTCCTGACTTGGGTTTGAATAAAGGTCCCTTCCATTCTCTCTAAAATGTTTTTAAAAGTTCAGTCACGCAGTGTCGACAATAACAGTGTTTTCTATTTAAGTGAGAAATAAATGTTCCACTCTAGTTGCATTGGGAATAGACGAATTGACGGTTTCTTTAGAAGAGTAAGTCTGCTTTCCAGAAAAGGCAAGGACATTGGTCTATTGAGAATGAAGATAATTACTGATAAACAACAAGTATGTGTTGCCCCTTTGCCCAGAAACCGAAGCAGGTGTGCAGGCTTTAGGTCAGAGGTGGCTTCTTCTCCCCAGCTGACGGCACTTCTCTGCTCTGGCTCCAAGACCCCCGAGGTTTTGAACGTCAGCATCGGAGTCAGCGAGGCAGCTTGTCACAGGACGCCAGTGTTCAGAGAAAGCACAGGTATGTTTGGCAAAATGTCCTATCTATGTCAGGGCTGGAGGTAAAACCTCTCATTATCCCAAAACCTCCTGGGCTTTTCTCTTTTCTCTAGTTGAGCCACAAAGTAAAATTGAAGTAGCTGCCAGCATTCTGGGTTTGGTGCAAGAATTACTTAGTTTCCCTGCAGGTAGAACTTTGCAGGGGATCACAATTTGTCTGTCCATTTATTGCTTACAAATGTATTTTGACCATCTGTTTCCTAGGAACCCTCTTTAATTAGAAAGGGAAGGTGAGATTCACTCTGTGCCTGTTTGTAACATCTAATTTGTTCCTTCATCTAACAGTGTTTATTCAATTGGGCCTAAGATATGGTTGAGTGGCCAGCATCTAGATTTAGGTGGTTTTTTTTCATCTGATACAGACTTGGATGATGTCATTTGACAAAGGCGATGTTTCATCATTGATTAGTTTATTCATCAGAAGAGTTAAAATTAGGGTGGAGGGGAAATTCAAAATTATCCAAAGCAGCCTGTTCCTGTTTAAAAGTTGAGCTTGACTTTCTAGTTTTACTAAATGTATTATCTCAATATTTTGAGGTGCCATATTCTCCCTGTAGTTTCTTTGGTGGTGGAGTCAGAAGGAGAGTCTGGGAATTCTTTTGGATAGTGGCATGCTGGTGGCTTCAAGGGGCTTGGCGTCAGGAGCCTTGGGGTGAAGTCTGCAACTGCTTGCCTGACCCTGGGTGCATCTCCCAGAGGTTTTGTTGCCTCTTATGAAATTGCCGGCAGATAATGTTCTGCTTAAAGGGGAACCCTCCCATCCTGTTGGTGGGAATGCAAAGTGGTGCAGCCAGTCTGGGAAAAGTCTGGGGGTTCCTCAAAAAGTTAAACATTGAACAACCACATGATCCAGCAATTGCTCTCCTAGGTATTTACCCAAAGGATACAGAAATGCAGATTCGAAGGGGGTCCATGCACCATGATGTTCATGGCAGTAATGTCCGCAGTAGCCAAACTATGGAGAGAATCCCAAAGTCCATGCACTGATGAATGGATAAAGCAGATGTGGGATACATATAAATAATGGAATATGACCCAGCTTCAAAAAGAATGAAATCTTACAATTTGCGAGGATGTGGATGGATCTAGAGTGTATTAAGCTAAGCAAAATCAGTGAGGAAAGACAAATATCCTATACTCTCACGCTTCTGGAATTTCAGAAAAAAAACAGATGAACAGAGTGGAGGGGTGATGAGAGAGGCAAACGAGGAAATAGACTCAACCGTGGAGAACAAACTGAGTGTTGCTGCAGGGCAAGGGTGTGGGGGGAAGTGTTAAATGGGTGAGGGGTATTAAGGAGGGCACTTGTGATGAGCACCGGGTACTGTATGAAGGTGAGGAATCACTAAATCCTACTCCTGAAGCAAATATTCCATGGCATGTGAACTAACTGGAATTTAAGTAAAAGAAGAATGGAAAAAGTGTTCTGCTTCATGAAGAGTGAGGTAAAATTGTAGTGATTTGGGCTGTAGTATTCTATAGAGGATAGATGTAAAACACCCTGTTGTAGGATACAATAGAGTCTTATCACATAAGGAGTCCTCAGAAAGCTGCAATGAAAGATTCAGATCTCAGAGCATGTTCGTGTTCCACTGATATGTTACAGTTTGCACAAGTAGGAAAGAAGGTGGAGAGAAAAGAAACAGAAGGGGAAAGTAGGTGTGAACCTTTCATTAGTTAGCGTTATAGCTCTCTCATGAAAAACTTGCAACAGTGTTGTTTTGGAAGCAGCGGGGGAATCGGGAGCTTTGCAGGAGACAGGGGGGAGTTCCAGGTCTGGGTAAAGCTGACAGGGGTCCCAGAGGAGAGCTGAATGCATTCTGCAGCAGGGTGTGTTCAGGGTGGGCTCCAGGGGTGGCTGTGGGTCTCCTGGGTGAGACTTGTGACAGGTGAGGGCTGTGTGCAAGTTCCTGGCTGAGGACAAGTGAGGCACAGGCGGAGAGCTGGCAGAGAACCTTCTTCTGAGCCACCAGCTTCACCCAACACACACAGCCTCATCTTCTGTCCCTGTCACTCCAATTCAGACTTCTCCGAAGGTGAGTGAGAACACATCAAGAGCATTCTGAACAGAAGGGAAAGCATGTGCAAAGTCTCTGGGGCAGGAGAATTCCAGGTATGTCCAGGAGCAGCAAGAAGGCCCTGTGGCCACAGGAGACAGCTTAGGACATGAGCTCAGAGAGGTGACAGAGGGTGACAGAAAGCTATTCCAGGGCTATAACCCCATGAGACGCTGTTTCACTGGGCCATCCTGGCTACAGTGTTGAGAACAGATGACAGAGGGTTGAAGATGGCAAGGCAGGTCAATGACGAAGCTTTTCCAGGAACTCAGACACTATGGACCAGACAGGTGGCCTTGGATGGAGTGGTTAGACCTATTCTGGGTCCATTTTGAAGATGGAGCTCACAGGATTTGCTGATGGGTTAGCTATTAGGAGCAGGAGAACGGAGGAATTGGGGTAACTCCCAGCTGTTGTGTGTTGTCCTGATGAAGGGGAAGGAGAGGGTTTCTCGGGGGGTAGGAGGTAGTCCGTGTTCTGCATGCTGAGGAAGGTGCCTTTCCGGTGGATCTGCTGAGGGTTGTGTCTGGGAGGACCTTTCACATCTACTCCCTCAGCAATGCTGAAGTACAAGTATCCCCCACTTTTTAAACGTTCACAAAGACACTGGGCTTTCTTGAAAGAACTACATTATTACCCAGGTTCAGTAAGAGGAAGAGACCTGAAGAGGATTTCCCTCTTATGAAAAAAGGTGAACAGTGAGAATCGCGTTCAGCATCTGTTTTGGGAAGAAGCACAACAGAGGCAGCGTGCACCCCAACCAGCTCCTTCCTCTGGGAACCGCTCTCCGCATCCAGCCACCAGCACTTTGAATTGTGTTTGTGAGCCTCTGCTGTGCTTTATCTTCATTTATGCTGGGCCTCCATTGGAAACTTGTGTGCTGAGGCCTAAGAAAAGCCAAAGAGAAGGAATTTTGGAGTCTGAGCACACTGTCTAATTGTTCGTGTAAATTAATGGTCATTCCTTCTTGACACCATTTCTGGTGTGCATGGTTTCTCAGAAGCCCTGTACTTTCAACGAGCAGGGAAACCTATACCCCATGCTGCATGGTTAGTTTAGTCTCCATGCTGGACAGAACATTTCATGACTGTTGGATTTTCTCACTCAAACATTGAGACTTTGACCGCCTTCACCCGTTTCTACCACCCCATCCCCGAATCTGGCACCTACCAATCTGCTCTCATTATCTATGCGTTCAGTATTTATTTATTCCACGTGGAATGTACATGAGAGCATCTGGTATTGGTCTTTCTGTGTCTGAGTTACTTGGCATAAGGCCCCCAAGGTCTGTGTTTCTATGTCTGGTTCTTGTGAATAATGCTGCAGTGAACGTGGGAGTTCATCTGTCTTTTTGAGGCAGCATTTTTGTGTTCTTCAAATCAATTCTCAGTAGAGCCACTACTGGGTCATGGGGTAGTTGCATTAAATTTTTCAGGAACCTCCATACCATTTGTCACAGAGGCTGCACCAATTTCCATTCCCACCAACAGTGCAGAGTGTCTCCTCGTCTGCACACCCTTGACCCCACCTGGTGTCTGTCTCTGGCACAATTGCTGTTCCAACAGTTGAGAGAGGATAGCCGATTGTGGGTTTGACTGATGTTTCCCTGACGATGATTAGTGATGTCGAACAACTCCTTCTGTTTGTTGGCACCTGTGTGCCATCTTTGGAAAGTATCTATTCACATATTCCTCCCATTTTTTTAAATAGTTTTTTTGTTTTGATTTGTATGAGTGTTGTGTGTATTTTGGATATTAGCCTCTTCTCACACATATGATTCACAGATAATTTTTTCTTATTGGGTCAGTGGCCTTTTAAGCTTTTGATGGTTTCTTTTGCTGTGTGGAAGATTTCAGTTTGATGTTGTTCCACTTGTTTATTTGTGCTTTTGTTGCCTTTGCATTTGGTGTCCGATCTGAAGACTCTTTGCCAAAACCAATGTCGAGAGACTTAGTACCTGTGTCTTCTTGGAAGTTTATGGATTCAGGTCTTATGTTCAAATCATTCATCATTAAAAATTTTGTGTGTGGTGTAAGAAAGTGACCCAGTTATATTCTTCTGCATTTAGTGTCCAGTTTGCCTGTTACCGCTCACTGAAGACACAGTCCTTCCCTCATGGCATATCTTCTGCTGCTGTGTCGTAAGTTAGGATCATCTACGTGTGGGTAAGTTTCTGAGCTTTCTCTACTGTTCCACTGACCTGGTGTCTGTGTTTATGCCAGTACCATCCTGTTTTGATGACAACAGCTTTGTAATGTAGCTTGAAATCCAGGAGTGTGTTGACTGCACCTTTCTTTCTTCACGTTGCTTTGGGTATTTGGGGTCTTTTGTGATTCCATACAAGTTTGAGGACTGTTTTCTATTTCCTCGAGTAATGCCACTGGAATTCAGACAGGCATTTCATCACATCTGTCGATTGCTTTGGGTACGATGGACATGTTCACATAATTAACTCTTCCAGTTAAGGAGCATGGCGTATGCTACCATTTGTTTGTGTTGCCTTCCAAATCTTTGACCCATACATTCTGCCCCCCTGGACACACATATTTTTCATTTCTTTTCTGCCATGTGTTGAGTGTACTATGTCTTTCTCATTCTTGGTTACTTTTATTTCTAGATTTTTTGATGCAATTGTAAATGGCATTGTTTTTTTAATTTCTCTTGGCGAAAGTGTGTCATCAGTATACAGAAATGCAAGAAGTTGGGTCATCTGGGTGGCTCCATATGTGAAGCGTCTGCCTTCAGCTCAGGTCATGATCCCAGAGTTCTGGGATTGAGCCCCGTGTTGTGCTTCCCGCTTAGTGAGGGTCTGCTTCTCCCTCTTTCTGACACTCCCCCTGCTCGTGCTTTTTCTCTTCCTGTCAAATAAATAAATAAAATCTGAAATAAATAAAGACAACAGATCTTTGTATATTGACTTTATATCCTGCAGCTTTCTTGAATTTGTTTATTCTAACAGGTTTTTTTTTTTTTTGAGGAATCTTTCCGGATTTCCTGTCATTTGCAAATTGTGACAGTTTCCTTATGGATTTCATATCTTTCCCTTTTTTAAAAATTGTTATTCACCCTACAGTACTTCATTTGTTTTTGATGTAGTGTTCCATGATTCATTGTTTGCATATAACACCTAGTGCTCATTATGACACGTGCCCTCCTTTTTTCTTTTAAAGAATTTATTTATTTATTCGACAGAGATAGAGACAGCCAGCAAGAGAAGGAACACAAGCAGGGGAGTGGGAGAGGTAGAAGCAGGCTCATAACGGAGGAGCCTGATGTGGGGCTCAATCCCATAATGCCAGGATCACGCCCTGAGTCGAAGGCAGACGCTTAACCACGGTGCCACCCAGGTGCCCCCTGCCTTGTTAAATTTAACCATTCTAACTGGTGTAAGGTGGTATCTCATTGTCGTTTTGATTTGTATTTGCCTGATGGCAAGTGATGTGGAGCATTTTTTCATATATCTGTTGGCCATTTGTATCTCTTTGTGTCTTCTGCCCATTTTTTGGGTGTCGAGTTTGAGGAGTTCTTTATAGATCTTGGATACCAGCCCTTTATCTGTAATATCATTTGCAGATATCTTCTTCGATTTCATAGGTTGCCTTTTTGTTTTGTTGATCATTTGCTTTGCCGAGCAGAATCTTTTTATCCTGATGAAGTTCCAATACTTCATTTTTGCTTTTATTTCCTTTGCCTTTAGAGACGTGGCTTGCAAGAAGTTGTTGTGTCCAAGGTTGAAGAGTTCTTTTGATTTTGATATGAGACAGGAATCCATTATATTTCTTTCCTGATTGTATTCGAGCCCTCTGTCTTTCTTGGTGAGTCTACCTAAGTGTCAGTTTTGTTTCTCTTTCCAAAAAAGGCAGCTCTCATTTTCATTGTTTGTTTGTTTTGTTTTTTTTTTTTGTCTTTTTAGTCTCCGTTGGATTTATTTATGCATCCTTTTTGTTATTTCCTTATTTCTACTAATTTGGGGCTTTCTTTGTTGTTTTATTTTCTACTTCTTTACCAAATAAATCAGGTTGTTTTTTGGAGAGCATCATATGGATTGATGAAGACTTGAGTTTCTATGAATGTCCCCCATAAAGCTACTTTTGCTGCATCCCATAAGTTTTGTAGGTTGTCTTTTTCATCAGGGTCAAGGTACTTCTAAAATTTTTTTGATTTCTTCTTTGACTGTTGGTTGTTCTGTAGCATGTTGTTAAATCTCCACATATTTATTTAAGATTCTTTAAGTATCTGACAGAGAGTGAGACAGCAAGAGAGGGAACGCAAGCACGGGGGTGGGAGAGGGAGAAGCGGGCTTCCCACTGAGCAAGGATCCTGGGATCACGACCTGAGCTGAAAGCAGATCCTTAACGACTGAGCCACCCAGGCCCCAAAAATCTCCACCTATTTTTGACTGTCTCATTTTTTTCTTGAGACTGATTTCTATTTTCATATCATTGTGGTTGCACAAGATTTGAAGCAGAAGGTGAAGAGAGCATTCAGATGAAAGGTTTGTTTCCTGGAGGGTTTTCTGCGGGCAGACCATGAGTTCCGTGGGACGGAGGAAGGTTTTGTGAGACGGGGTGGGGTTAGAATTACTGTTAGAATTACTGACTAGTACCATGCAGGCTGTATGCCAATGTTCACACCATAGTCCTGATGGACTTGTACTTCATTAGAAATATTTTCTAGGAGGTGTAGGCATAGCCTTCACTTAAAGAAGGGTGCCATGTGGGTTCATGGCATGACCCCAGGTCAGCAACCAGGATGTATGGTATTGTGGGGGATCAGCAACAGGCTTTCTGTGGGAAGTGACAGAAATAAGGTATGGTGAGCTCCATGACCATAGGTGAGGTCCCGAGTGACCCACTGGGTGTTGGGTTCTGTGGATCTGTCTCATCATGTGCTGTGGAATTCAGGGACACCCTCCTCTCTGTGGATTTGTGTGGAGACAGGTAGACATCAGTGTCTGGCCAGGCACGAGGGTTGCACTGGACCACCACCAGAGGTGCAGCGTGCAGGGGAGCCACTGCTTGGTTTCCACGAAAGCTGACCAGGGTCTGTGACCATGATTCCTAGCAGCTGCAAGGGGAGAGGAGGCCGGGGGTAGTGCACACTTCCTAGACTTGTGTTCAGGACTAGTCTGGAGCACACTGAAGTCAACCACACCGAGCACAGAAGGCATCCAGTCAGTGTAGCTGTGGGCACTGCTCCCATGGTACTTTCGGGCCGGATCCATGCTGCCACCTCCTGCATTTCATCATCATCTTCAAGGTCATGTGCCTCTGCTCTTGCCCCATGGCCTCCGGGGTATTGTCCGTCCTCTATCTGTCCCTCGTCCCCGGTGCCCTGTGCAGTCCGATGCCAGGGTAGCCTTCTTGAGACAAACATCTGGCCCTGATGGAACACTTCCATGGATCTCGTGTGATGCGAGGATGATGCCCTTCCCTAAAAGGGGGCTGCAGATCCCCATCAGGAGAGCCATGTATCCCTTTTCAGCATGGCCTGCCCACCCCTCAGTCTTGTTAAGGGAAGCTCTCCCCACTTCCTGAGATGACAGCTCTGAACTTAAAAATGAATGTTATTTTACATAAATCTATGCCTTAGTTCATCCATGGCATGTCTTTCAACCCCGTTAGTGGGTTTTTTTTTTTTTTTAGCAGTTCTGAAGGGCTGTCTGCTCAAGGAGGGGATGACCTGGGCAGGGCAGCTTTCCCTCTCATCTCTCTCAGCATGTCTCTGAGCCCTGGGGCCAGCTGTCCCACTGAGGATTGAGGGACCCGAACCAGCCCATCCTGAGCCCAAGCTGTGTCAGCTCATAGACAGATGTGTGTTGGAGCGGTGGGCAGCTGGCATGGGCCAGGGACAGGCAGTGTCTCCTTCTCATTCCTTCCCTCCCTTCCTCCCAGAGGTAGCTCAGAGCAGCCTTCAACCCCTACATCTCCAGATCCCTTGACCTGTGCTTCCTGTGTTCAGCTGGTGACCTTGGAGTTTCCCATGGATTCTACCTCCTGTACCCTCTCCTGTAGCAGTTCGTGGATCAGAGGAGGGGTCGGACCCTCTCTGTTTTAGGTCTTCTTCCTGTCCCGCACCAAGCCCACCCACCTTTGCATCTTTCATGTATGTGCTTGGAAGCAAGCCCATCCACAGGGAACCTATTAGCCAAATGGATCCAGGCAATGAACATTGAAGTAGAGATCCAGGATCCATAATAAACCTGCTCTGAAACCTGTCCCAAAGTCTGTGACTCTCTCACACTGAAACAGAAACAATAATAGCTTTCTGGACTGTAAAGTGACATGTGTCTCTACTTCCAATCTTGAATGCATAGGTGCTGAGCCTGGACAGAAAAGGACCATGGCTCCCGTGGGCTGGGATCCATGGTAAGAACTCAGTGAAATCTGAATTCAAGGCATAGAGTGAATAATTATTGTAGAGTGAATCCTCCGAAGTACGGCTTATGCACAGTGCACACGGAAAGCTTTTTCAAAGAGGTTCCTGAAAGAAAAATCTTTTGTTAAAATTTATTTTAATTCCAGTAGAGCTAACATACAGTGTTACATTCGTTTCAGGTGTCCAATACTGATTCAGTAATTCCATATATTACTCAGTGGTCGTCAAGAAAAGCGTCCTCTTAATCCCCTTCATCTATTTCACTCATCCCTCTATTCACCTCCTCTCTGGTAACCATCCGTTTGTTCTCTGTTGTTAAGAGTTTGTATTTTGGTGTGTCTCCTTTTTCTCTTTTAGTTATTTATTTTTGTTTGTTTCTTAAATTCCCTATTAGAGTGACATCATATGGGATTTGTCTTTCTCTGACTGACTGACTTTAGTTAGGATAATACTCTCTAGCTCCATCCATGTGGCTGCAAATGGCAAGGTTTCATTCTTTTTCAAGCCGAGTAATACTCCATTGTGTGTGTATGTGTGTGTGTCTCTCTGTGTGTGTGTGTGTGTGTGTGTGTGAATACACACATCTATCATCTCATTTGTAAATTTTTCTACAGACACTTGGGTTGCTTCCATATTGTGATATTGTAAATAATGGTGCAAGACACATAGGGGTGCACGTATCCTTTTAAGTTACTGTTTTCCTATTCTTTGGGTAAATATGTGTAGTGTGATTGTTGGATCATAGGGTAGTTCTATTTTTAATTTTTTGAGGAACCATCATACTGTTTTCCACGGTGGCCACCACAGTTTGCATTCCCACCCACAGTTTGCGAGGATTCCCCTTTATCCACATCCTCCCAACACCTGCTCTTTGTTGTGCTTTTGATGTTAGCCATTCTGACAGGTTTGAGGTATTACCTCATTGTCCTTTGGAATTACATTTTCCTGATGATGGGTGATGGTGAACATCTTTTCCCGGGACTGTTGGCCATTTGTATTTCTTCTTTGGAGAAATGTCTGTCCATGTCTTCTGCCTATTTTTTAACTGAATTATTTGTTTTTTGGGGGTCGAGTAGTATCAGTTCTATATGTTTTGGACACTATCCCTTTATTGCATATGATGTTTGCAAATATCTTCTCCCTTTGAGTAGGTTGTCTTATGATTTTTACGTTTTCATTGTTCTTCTGCCATGTGGAAACTATTTATTTTGCTGTATTCCCAATAGTTTATTTTTGCTTTCATTTCCTTTGCCTCAGGACACAGTCTAGAAAAACGTTGGTATGGTCCATGTCAAGAAGTTACTGTCTTCCCTCCTGTAGGATTTTAATGGATTCAGGTCTTATATTGAGGTCTTGAAACTGTTTTGTGTTTGTCTGTATTGTGTAAGAAAGCAGTCTAATTTCATCCTTTTGTGCGTAGCTGTCTAGTTTTCCCAACACCATTTGTTGTAGTGACTGTCCATTTCCCTTTTGATATCATTGCTTGCTTTGTGGAAGATTCATGGACCACATAATTATGGGTTTCTGTCTGAACTTGTGTCCTGTTCCTTTGGTCGCTGTGTCCAGTTTTGTGCCGTACTGTCTTGTTAGGATGACTGCAGCTTTGTAGTATAACCTGAAATCTGAAATTGTGAGTCCTCCAGCTTTGTTTTTCTTTTCCACATTGCACTGGCTGTTTGGAATCTTTAGTGGTTCCATACAAATGTTTAGGATTGTTTATTCGAGGTCTTTTGTTCTTTAATTTAAATTCAATTAGCCAACTTACAGTACATCATTAGTTTCAGATGTAGTCTTCAATAAATTTTCAGTCGTGTGTAACACCCAGTGCTCATTGTACCGTGTGACCTCCTTAATGCTAGTCACCCAGTTACCCCTCCCAACTTCTCTTCCAGCAATCATCAGTTTCTTGCGATAGTTAAGAGTCCATCATGGGTTTTCTCCCTCTCTGATGACTTCCCATTCTATTTTCCCTTCCTTCCCCTATGGTCATCTTCCTTGTTTCTGATATTCCACATAGGAGTGAAAGCATATGATCATTGCCTTTCTTTCATTGACTTATTCCACTCAGCATAATACCCTCCAGCTCCACCCAGGTCGGTGTGATGGTAAGTACTCATCCTTTCTGATATCTGAGTAATATTCTATTATATATATGATCCACATCTTCTTTATCCATTCATCTGTCCATGATCATCTGCACTCCTTCCACAGTTTGTCTATGATGGATATTGCTGCTATGAATACTGGGGTGCATGTGTCCCGTCTTCACTACCTCTGTCTCTTTGGGGTCGATACCCAGTAGGGCAATTGCTGGGACATAGGGTAGCTTTATTTATAACTTCTTGAGGAAACTCCGTACCATTTTCAAGAGTGGCTGTACCGGACTGCATTCGCACAGGGGTGTAAGAGGGTTCCCGTTTCTCCACATCCTCTCCAAGATGTGTAGTTTCATTTCTTCTTATTTTTAGATATTCGGCCTCGTGTGATATGGCATCTATAGTGGTTTAGATTTGCATTTCCCTGAAGCCAAGTGATATGAAGCATTTATGCATGTATCTTTTGGTCACCGCTACCTCATCATTAGTGAAGTGACTTCTCATTTTAATCCATCTCAAGACCTAAAGCTGGGTAAGTCTCTAAAGCTGGATGATGCCATCGGTTGGAAGTGTGGAGAATTTCAAAAGATCTACATGGAGAGCAAGTTTAAAGGTCAGTGTGAAGCTACTAATTGGATCCGGGGAGATCTCTGAAAGTGGGGATTGCCTGGGATGGGCTGAGGGGGGCCCTCCGATTTTCCTATGAATCCTTGCTGCAGCCCCAAATGGACAGTTTCCTGCTGTGGGGCAGGCTGAGTCCTCTAGTCGTGCAGAGGTGAGCCCAATGCCTGGTGCCTTGGAGGCAGGCAAATGGGGAGGGACCCTCAGCAGAAGACCCAGGGTTAGGTTAGGCCTCAAGGACAGCAGGTCTGAACTGCCCAGTGCTCAGAGAGCTCTCAGGCCGAGTGAGATGAGGGCACAAGGGCGGGTGAGTGTGAGCCTTGGGGTTTCATCCGGAAGGGCCCACAAAGGTCGGGGTTCACCAGAAGGGGCTCTCAGGGGTTGCCCCAATTCTTGCCCTGAATGCTCTGTTCCCCAAAATGGTGCAGTTAACTGTGGGCTGCAGGCTGAGTCCTACGGTGGGGCTTGGGTGTCCCCAATCCCCCAGAGTGGGGTGCCAGGACCCTGGGGAGGGACCCCTCTGTGGCCAACCTAGGGTAAGGGTTAGGGTCCAGGAGCCTGGCAGGGACATACTGCAGGCTGTGCGGCGAGCTCTGTGGAGGGCTGAGAGGAGTCCATGGGGGAGGGTGAGCATGGGCCTCAGGGTTGGGGCACGGGGGACTGCCAAAAGTGGGGACGGGCTCCGGGGGCCTCCCCAAATTCTCGTGCCCTGTAGGCTCCGTAGAGCCCCCAGGGGCACGGTTTCCTGTCGGGTGGCAAGCTGAGTCCTGCGGTGGGGCACAGGTATCCCAATTCCCCAGGGCTGCAGTGTAAGCCTCCTGGGGAGGCCCCCACACCCACGGCCGAGCTAGGGCTAGGGTTAGGCCCCAGGAACCCCGCAGGCCTGATCTGCTGGCTGTATGGCTAGTTACCCGGGCTGAGGTGAGGGTGTGGGGAGGGTGAGCGTGGGCCTCAGGGTTGGGGTGCGGGAGGCCGCCGTTGTTCGCTGGTGGCTCAGGAGGGCCCTCCTGGTTCTCCCACCCTGAATGCTCTATGGCCTCCCAAGGTGCACGGTTTCCTGCGTGGTGGCAGACTGATTCCTGCTGTGGGGCTCAGGTGTCCCGAATCCCCGCGGCTGCGACTTCAGGCTCCTGGGGAGGGGCCCCTCCACAAATGAACTAGGGTTAGGGTTGGGGCCCAGGAACCCCGCAGGCCAGATCCGCCCGCTATGTGGCGAGCTCCGCCGCGGTCTGAGGTGAGGGTGCGGGGTGGGGTGAGCATGGGCTTCAAGGTTGGGTTTAGGAATCGCCGAAGTTCGCCTGGGGCTCTGGGAGCCCTCCTGGTTCTCCCGCCCTGAATGCTCTACAGCCTCCCAAGGGGCACTGTTTCCTGTGAGCTGGCACGCTTTATCCTGCAGTGGGGCTCAGGTGTCCCCAGTCCCTGGGGCTGTGGCACCGGGCCCCAGGGGAGGGGCCCTACCCAGCCGACATAAGGACAGGTCTAGGCCCCAGGAACCCGACAGGCCTGATCTGCCAGCTCTGCGACGAGCTCGGTGGCAAGCTGAAGGGAAGGCGTGGGGCGGGATGAGCGTGGGCCTCAGGGTTGGGGTGTAGGGGGCCACCGAGGATCGCTTGGGTCTCAGGGGGGCCCTACCAGTTCTCTTGCATGGATGCTCTGTGGCGCCCCAAGGGGCATGGTTTCCTGAGGGGTGGCAGGCTGAGTCCCATGGTGGGGCTCAGGTGTACCCAATCCCCGGGGTTAGGGTACGGATCAGGGTATGGATTAAGGTTAGGGTATGGGTTACGGTTAGAGTACGGGTGAGGGTAGGGGTTAGGGTTAGGGTAAGGAGAGGGTACGGGTTAAGGTTGAGTTTAGGGGTTACAGGTTAGAGGTTATGGGTTAGGGTACAGATTAGGGTTTAGGGTATGGGTTAGGGTTTAGGGTTTGGGTTTAGGGTTAGGGTTAGGGTTGGAGTACGGGTTAGGTTTAGGGTACAGGTTAGGGTTAGGGTACGGGTTAGGGTATGCATTAGGGTACAGTTTAGGGTACGGGTTAGTGTACGATTTAGGGTAAGTGTTGACATACGGATTTGGGTATGGTTTAGGGTACGGGTTAGGGTTACGGTACGGGTTAGGGTTAGGGTATAGTTTAGGGTTATGGTACAGGTTAGGTTACGGTTTAGGGTTGGGGTTAGGGTACGCGTTAGGGAACGGGTTAGGGATAGGGATAGGGTATGGTTTATAGTTAGTGTATGGGTTAGGGTTCGGGCTAGGGTACAGGTTAGGGTTAGGTATGGGTTAGGGTCCGGGTTAGGGATAGGGCACGGGTTAGGGTATGGGTTTGGGTACGGGTTAGGGTATGGGTTAAGGTTAAGGTAAGGGTACTGGTTAGGGTTAAGGTACGGGTTACAGTTTAGGGTTTAGGGTTACGGTTAGGGTACAGGTTAGGGTTAGGGTACGGGTAGGGTTAGGGTACGGTTTATGGTACGAGTTAGGGTATGGGTTAGAGTCCGGGTTTAGGGTTTAGGGTTAAGGTTAGGGTACAGGTTAAGGTACTTGTTAGGGTTACGGTTAAGGTTAGGGTACGGTTTAAGTTATGGGTTAGGGTACAGTTTAGGGTTAAAGTTAGGGTACGGGTTAAGGTATGGGTTAGAGTATGTGTTACGGTTACGGTTAGAGTTAGGGTACAGGTTAGGGTTAGGGTTAGGGTACGGGTGAGGGTACGGGTTAGGGTTAGGTTTAGGGTTAGGTTACGGGTTAGGGGTAGGGTTAGCTGAAGGGGTAGGGTGAGGGGTAGTGTTAGGGGTATGGTAGGGGTCGGGGTAGGGTTAGGGTTTAGGGTTAGTGTTTGGGGTTTGGGGTTAGTGGTTAGGGTTAGGGTTTCATGTTTAGGGTTTCGGGATTAGGGTTAGGGCTTAGGGTTTAGGGTTTAGTGTTAATGTTAGGGTTTAAGGTTTAAGGATTAAGGTTTAGGGTTAGGTTTAGGGTAGGGTTAGGCTTAGGGTAAGGGTTAGGGGTTAGAGTTACGGTTAGGATTAGGGTTTAAGGTTCAGGGTTTAAGGTTATGGGTTAGGGTTTAAGGTTAGTGTTAGACCCCAGTAGGCCAGCAGGACTGATGCGCCGGCTGTGCGGCGAGCGGAGGTGTGGGCCGAGGTGAGGGCGCTGGCGAGCGAGGGAATAGTATGCAGTGTTTTGGCGCGAGGGGCCTTTTACGTCACTAGAGGCTCGGAGGGCCCTGCCCGTTCTCCCGCCCTGAATGACCGGAGGCGCCCCTAGCGACCCGTGTGGTGGCGGAGTGGCAGTGTGAGTCCGGCAATGCAGTTTAGGTGTCCCCAATGCTGTGCGTTGCAGCTCAAGGCCCCTTGGGAGGGGCCCCTCTAGGGCCGTCCTAGGGTTAGTGTTAGCACCCAGGAGTCCGGCAGGCATGATCCGCCAGCTGTGCGGTAGCAGAAGGCCAGGCCGAGGTGAAGATGCCAGCGAGCTGGAGCGTGGGCCCAAGCATTTTGGCACGGGGGGGGCCTTGGAAGGTCGCCGGGGGATTGGAGGGCCCTGCCGGTTCTCCCGCCCTGAATGGCCAGAGGCGCCCTTAGCGGCCTGGGTGGTGGCAGGGCGGCACGGTGAGTATAGCGCTGGGGCTCGGGGGTCCCCAATCCCTGGCGTTGCTGTGCCAGGCCCCTTGTGAGGTTCCGCTCGGGAGCCAACCTAGGGTTAGGGTTAGCCCCCAGGAGGCTGGCAGGCCCGATCCGCTGGCTGTGCGTGAGCAGAGGGGCGGGCCGAGGTCAGGGCGCTGGTGAGCAGGAGCATGGGCCCAAGCATTTTGGCGCATGGGGGCTTAGAAGTTCACTGGGACTCGGAGGGCCCTGCCCGTTCTCCCGCCCTGAAAGACCTGCAGCACGCCTAGTGGCCTGGTTTGCAGCGGGACGGCAAAGTGAGTCCTGGCTTGGGCTCGGGGGTCACCAATCCCTGGCACTGAGGCACCAGGCCCCTTCGAAAGGGCCCCTCATAGGCCACCCTAGGGGTAGTGTTAGCCCCCAGGAGGCGGGCAGGCCTGATGTGCCGGCTGTGCAGCGACCGGAGGGGCGGGCCAAGGTGAGGGCGCTGGGGAGCGGGAGCGTGGGCCCAAGCGTTCTGGCGCAGGCGGCCTTTGAAGGTCGCCGGGGGCTCGGAGGGCCCTGCCGATTCTCCCACCCTGAAAGACCGGCAGCACGCCTAGTGGCCCGGGTTGCGGCAGGGCAGCAGGGTAGAGTCTGGCGCTGGGGCTTTGGGGTCCCCAATCCCAGGTGTTGCGGCGATAGGCGACTTGGGATGGGCCCCTCAGTGGCCGACCTAGGGTTAGAGTTTGCACCGAGGAGGCCGGAAGTCCGGATCCACCCGCTCTGCAAGGAGCGGAGGGGTGGGCTGAGATGAGGGCGCTGGCGAGCAGGAGCGTGGACCCAAGCGTTTTGGTGCTGGGGCCTTAAAAGGTCGCCGGGGGCTCGGAGGGCCCTGCACGTTCTTCCGCCCTGAATGCCCGACGGCGCACCTAGCGGCCCGGGTTGCAGAGGGGCAGCAGTGTGAGTCCGGTGCTAGGGCTCAGGGGTCTCCAATCCCCGGTGTTGCAGCACCAGGCCCCTTGGGAGGGGCCCCTCGGGTGCGACCTAGTGTTAGGGTTAGCCCCCAGGAGGCCCTCAGGCCCGATTCGCCAGCTGTGTGGCGAGCGGAGGGTCGGGCGGAGGTGAGGCCGCTGGCGAGCAGGAGCATGGGCCCAGGAGTTTTCGAGGGGGGGTCCTTCGAAGGTCGCCAGGTGCTCAGAGGGCCGTTCACGTTCTTCCGCCCTGAATGACAGGCGACTACCCTGGCGGCCCGGTTAGAGGAGGGGCGGTAGGGTGAGTCTAGCGCTGGGGCTCGGGGTCCCCAGTCCTCGGCGTTGGGGTGCCAGGCCCCTTCGGAAGGGCTCTAGGGGGCTGACCAAGCATTACTGTTAGCCCCCAGGAGGCTGGCAGACCCGATCTGCCGGCTGTGTGTCGAGCAGAGGGGCAGGCCTAGGTGAGGGCGCTGTCGAGCGGGAGTGTGGGCCCAAGCGTTTTGGCACGGGGGGCCTTCGAATGTTGCCAGGGGCTTGGAGGGATCTGCCCGTTCTCCCTCCCTAAATGACCGACAGTGCTCCTAGTGGCCTGGGTGGTGGCAGGGCGACACGGTGAGTCCGGCGCTGGGGCTCGGGTGTCCCCAATCTCAGGCATTGTGGTGTCAGGCCCCTTCAGAGGGGCCCCTCAGGGGCCAACCTAGGGTTATGGGTAGCCTCCAGGAGGAGGGCAGGCCTCATCCACCGGCTCTGCAGCGAGTGGAGGGGCGGGCCAAGGTGAGGGCACTGAGGAGCAGGAGCATGGGCTCAAGCATTTTGGATGGGGGGGCCATTGAGTGTCGCCATGGACTCGGAGGGCCCTGCCCATTCTCCCGCCCTGAATGACCAGCGGCACCCCTAGCGGCCCGGGTGGCAGCGGGGCGGCAGGGTGAGTCCGGCGCTGGGGCTCGGGGGTCCCTAATACCCAGCGTTGCGGCGCCAGGCCCCTTGGGCGGGCCCCTCGGGGGCCGAACTAGGGTTAGGGTTAGCCCCCAGGAGGCTGGCAGGCTCGTTCCACCATGTGCGGTGAATGGAGGTGTGGGTCGAGGTGAGGTAGCTGGTGAGTGGGAGTGTGGGCCAGAGCATTTTGGCTTTGGCTTGGGGTGCCTTCGAAGGTCCCAGGTGGCTCGGAGGGTGCTGCCCGTTCTGTCGCCCTCAAGGACTGGTGACGCCCCTAGTTCCCCATGTGGCGGTGGGGTGGCAGGGAGCTTCCGGCGCTGGGACTTGGGGGTTCCCAATCCCTGGCATGCGGCGCCAGGCCACATGGGAGGGGCCCCTTGGGGGCGACCTAGGGATAGGGTTAGCCCCCAGGAAGCCAGCAGGCCCGATCCGCCAGCTCTGCAGCGAGTGGAGGGGTGGGCCGAGGTTAGGGCGCTGGCGGGCAGGAGTGTGGGAGCCAGAGTTTTTGCGTGGGGGGCCTTCGAATGTCGCAGGGTGATCGGAGGGCCCTGCCCGTTCTCCCTTCCTGAATGGCAACGACCCTAGTGCCCTCGGTGCCTATGGGGTGGCAGAGTGAGTACAGCACTGGGGCTCGGGGGTCCCAAATCCACGGCATTGCGGTGCCAGGATCCTTGGGAGGGGCCCCTCGGGGGTGACCTAGGGTAAGTGCTAGCCCCCAGGAGTCTAGGAGGCCCGTTCCGCCAGCTCTGCAGCAGGCGGAGGGGCAGGCCGAGGTGAGGGCGCTGGCGAGAGGGAGTGTGGGCCCAAGCATTTTGGCACAGGGGCCTTCGAAGGTCACCGGGGGCTTGGAGGGCCCTGCCCATTCTCTTGCCCTGAAAGACTGGCGGTGCCCCTAGCAGCCCGGGTTGCCGCGGGGCAGCAGGCTGACTCCGGTGCTGGGCTCGGGGGCCCCAATCCCCGGCGTTGTGGCACAAGGCCCCTTGGGAGGGGCCCCTCGGGGGCCGAGCTAGGGTTAGGGTTCGTCCCCAGGAGACCGGCAAGCCCGGCGCTAAGTGGTTCAGGCAAGGTAACAAAAATGCCATACACTTATCTGTAAGAAATAACAGTGTACAGGAACCCTCTTAGCCCTAACATCATCCTTTCTGAATATGGAAGCCAGCCCCAAAGTGGTCGTGGAAGTCTGACGAAAGGGCTAAGCACTTTTCTCTGAGTCACCACACTATACAGGGAAAGACCAATGTACATCTTCTTTCACGAGTAGGAAGCATTAATGAAAAGGTTCTGGAATTTCGAGGACTCTGACCCATCCTTATTGGTAATAAACCACCGTGTACAGGAAAACAACTTCAAATCGCATCAGTCTCCTCAATCCTGACTCCCATTCAACTTTGGATGTGTAGGACTAGGGAAATGTCCACATCTTATTGCTAAGAAAGAACGATGTCAGGGTAATGCCCTTCAAGTCACATCAGCCTTCCTGAAGACGGAAGCAGGAATCAAGGTGGTTATATTACCATGAGGTAAGGAAGATGTGCATAGAAGTGAGAAACAACAGTGGGCAGGACCTCTCTTCCAAGGAACAGTATCTTAGCTTAATGTTCAATCCCTATGGTAAGTGGTTGTGGGCATTTGTGAGGTGAAAATCTTGAGTGTTTTGTAAAACCTCTTGGCCATTCACAGATGATACTAAGGTAGTTGGGGACTCCTAGGCAGTGATTTGTCCACTGTCAAAAATATGAAAAGATAAAAGAGACAGATGAGGTCTCCTCAGGCATTGTCCTTTATCCTCATCCTCCGTGAGGATGGCCATCTCTGGACAGCTCAGTGGCAGGGTCTCATTCACAGTGGGGGCATCTGTTCCTCACAGACATCAGGCAGGGAAATGGATTTGGTTCTCTGTGCCAGCCCAGCCACAGCTGAGTGTCACAGCACCCTCTCGTGGGCTCATAAGAGTTTCACTGTCACCAGGCAGGTCATTGTATTTGATAAACCACTGTGAGAGTTTGCAATCGCCTTCATCTGCAACCTCCTAGAGGCAAATGCAGGTGTCTGGTACCATGTGAAGTCATGTGAAGGCATTGTGAGAAATTGTCCTTTTGCTTAAGAAAAACATGGCTGGGGCTCCTGGCTGGCTCAGCCAGTTAAGCATGTGCCTTTGGCTCAGGTTATGTTCTCAGGGTTCTGGGATCGAGCCCGGGTTCCCTGTTCAGCAGGAAAGGAGTTAGGGAAATAGCTTAGAACCCACAGAGAATGTGAATAAAGGGGAGTGAAATGGAATTTGGTCTGTGTTTTGCTTTAGGGATTGGAAGTTAGTTTTTTCTCAATTGTGATTGTTCTTGAAACAGAGAAGCTGTATTGGTTTTTTTTACCTTTAATTTTTTTCTAATAATAATTTTTTATTATGATATGTTAGTCACTATACAGTATTTCCTTAGTTTTTGATGTAGTGTTCCATGATTCATTATTTGCATATAACACCCAGTGCTCCATGCAATATGTACCTTCCTTAATACCCATCACTGGCCCATCCCAATCCCCCACCCCTCTCCCCTCTGAAGCCCTCAGTTTGATTCCCAGAGTCCATAGTCTCTCGTGGTTCATTCCCCCTTCTGTTTAGGGTCCATTGTCTAAAGGGACAGACAGTGGAAGTTCACCAAATATAAGATCGAAATTTCATTGTTCATTATAGATGCCGCTAAGTAGTTCCCAGACATTTCATTCTACTGTAGTAATTCATTATACCTGTGCAGGTGCACGTGGAAGACAATTGATGCATGCAGAGTGGTAATAAAACACGCCCCTCAGTAGTAGAATAATAGGGGATGCATATGTGTAAAATTATTCGACTACAGCTTCCATGCTTTCCCTTTGGTTCCTTATTATCTATGAAATTGGACCATTCTTGTTCTCTAGACTTAAACCTCATTGTCAGTATTTAGAGTTTTTCAATGCTGATCTTCTCCTGTATAAGTTACCAAAACCTAAAATATGTATGAACTTTAAAAAACGCTATATTGAAAATGACAGCAGGGAAGTTCCATTTTGTGAATATTGTGTCAATGGATCTCTATTTTGACATCAGTGTTCATTAGAAATGATGACATTTCATGTGAGTATAAATATCAATGTGAAAAAGAAAAGGTAGGAAGAACCTTGAATGTTTAAGTAATTGGTGAAATGACAGGGGTGTGTGTGTGTGTGTGTGTGTGTGTGTGTGTGTGTGTAATTGATTTTCAGTGAGTGGTTCAGCTTCTTGTAGGGCCTCCGAGAGAGCCCAGGTGAACCTTTCAATGAGTTGGTATCTGTTTTCAGAACATGGGAATCTCTTAGTCCAATAGTCAATCAGGCAAGCTTTGAGGTCTTGAAGAGTTTCAGTCCTCAGCGATGGTGTTGCAGACCCTTGTGAGCAAACCCTAGGTATGCTCAGAGCCCTCATTAGCTGGTACCAATGTGTGACGATTTCAGACAGCATTTCCCAAAGAAGTACCTCTTGAGTCTCTGTCCTTGTCAGTTCCCTACACTTCCTTACACTAGTTATGTGATCAGTGTGTTTCAGGATAATCCCCACATGTGATTTTTGCTATTTCCTACTAGTCCTATCTGTTTCTCATCTTGTTCTTTTATGGTAGGGGTTGGGAAGCAACCTGTGTGGTGTAGGAAGGGGTGTGGTAGTTGTCTGCCTTCAGAGGACCGAATGATGCCTAGAAATTGTACTGTAGGTTGAGGTCAATTGTCCATCCTCTGAGTGTCAGGAATTCCATCACTTTACTTTGATGCTAGTCTGTTCTTCAAGCTGTCCTCAGAAGTAAGGAGGTCATCCATCTAGGGAATACTGGTTTGTGTGTATGTTTTCATTTTAGGAAAGGCCTTTCTGTTCCTGAAAATAATACTGTAGAGTACCCTTTCTGGGTTTTATTGGACATCAGTCAATCTTTTGTGAAGTATTCGTTTATAAATAGACTTTTTATGGTTGATGAGCAGGAATTCTTTATTGACAAGTCTTTGTCAGTGTGTGTATTGCAAATCTTTACTTCCCAGACTGTGGTTCACTTTTTCATTTTCTTATGGTCATAAGATAAGGAGAAATGTCACATTTTTATGAAGTCCCACTGAATTCTTTTAAATGGTTAGTGCACCATATGTCCTACCCCAAGATTGACAGGTTCTGCATTTTCTTTCAGAAACTGTCCAATGGGATGCTACAATCCATCTCAAATTTATAAATTGCATTTTTAATTCTAATAGGGTATTTATAGACTGGTTTGTATTTTCTATGTACACAATCATATTATCTGTGAATAGTTACAATTATCCCCTCAATTCTTATACTTTTTGTTTCCCTTGCCTTCTAACAGTGGTAGATTCTCCGATGCCATGTTGAAGAGAGCAACATTGTTTGAAGATTTTAATATACCTTTCTCAATATCTGACAGAAAAAGCAGACAAAACATTGGTAAACATGTGACCTAATTGACATATAGGGAACATTCCATCATAAGTGCAGAATACATTATTTGCAAGTGGTCATAGACTCTTTACCCAAATAAATGATAGATGGGGCCACGAATCAATGCTACAAATGTTAAACCCTGAAATTAACTAGATTCTATTCTTAGACCAGAGGGGAATTGAGCCACAGTCATAGCGAAAAGAAAACCAGGAAGTCCTTCAATGTTTAAAATTAAATGGAACTTTGCTACATATCCTAAAGGTGAGAGAGGGAATCTCAATGGAAATTCTGAACCTTTTCTACATGAGGGCTCACACACAATGGCACTTTCTTTGTGAAGAGCATTATAATAACCTAGACAGGAGTTGAGCCTTAAGTCAGAGTTCTGCCTGCCCCAGCCACACCTGGCAGCCTTGGCCTGTGGTCCCCCTCAGCTGTCCTTTCTGGTGGCCCTGAGCTAAGGGGGTGAACATGGCCGTATGGAAATTAGAAGCTCCCCACTCTTAGTGATGACGTTGCTATCGTATTGTCCTCACCAGTCCAACAACATGATTTCTGAGTGAAACATGACACAAGAGCGACTTCTTGGCCTTCCTTCAGGTTTGAAAATCATCTGGTGAGTCATCTATTAGAAATATGGATTCAACATGTGTTCTTTCTTCTAGAAAAGAAATAGACCCAATAGCAATTATGTGTTCCTTAGCACCTGTTCCTGAGAGACATCATACTGGCTCTTTGTAGCATTCTGCCTCTTAAACTTCTCAACTAGGGTGTAGATATTTTTAGGCACATTTTCAGACGGTTAGAAAGGGACTCAGATGATATGAGTCACAGAGGATTTTAGTGTCAGAAACCTAAGTGGGATCCCCAAATTGACTCCAAATCCCTTGTTGTTCCATACAGGGTACTATTTCCCTCTTATCTCTGGTCTTCTCAATCTGGAAACCTATCAAGTATCAGGATTTTCTTGTCATGTGGACAAATGGAACGAATTCAGCGGGCCTTTTCACCTCTGCCCATGGTGATCATTAAGATCATTATCTTAGTGGAGGACCTCTGGGTAAGATACTCAAAGATCCTTAGGAATACAGACAGTATAATATTTTTCTGGTATTAAAGTTACTGAAACCAACTATCTTTTTTTGTCCATTCAGGCTCTGGTATGTTCAGAGGGTGCTGTAAAACAGGTCTGAAATAGTATTTAAAAACACTCAGCTCAGCCTCTTCTACAAAGTGAGCCAATGCTTATAAACATGGCTAAAATATTCCCTTACCTACGATGACTCCCCAGCCATAGTAGTGTTTATATGTTATGACTGTGACTTACATTAGTCAACATTTGCAGAGAAAGAACTTAGTGCATCCAGGGGTCACTTCATGTTGAAATTAGTTTGTGACAACGAACTACTGTGTTTTATTCTGCAGTCCAAGGGAATGGTGCCAGACATCTCTAAGGAGTTCTAGCAGTTCTACAATTCTGATTTTAAGTGGTCTGTGTGCTTCAGAGATTTGGTCAGGAGAAGGGCAGGAGTCCAGAGACTGTGAACACTTCTGTTACATGTGCTGACCATGGAGCAGGTAGCTTTCTGTGGGCATCATTTTGATTTCTTGGTACTCTTGTGAAGGTGCTTTTGTCTCAAATTCCTCCATTTAGGAGTAATTATAATGATGAAAGTAATTTTTATCTTATATCATCTGTGGGCCCTGATCCTGGGATCCCAGGGAAGCTATCCTTTAACATTTTACCCGGTTCAAAATGATTGGGCAAAACCTCAAAGCATGGGCCCTATTTCTGCCCCAAGCACATGTTGTACATCTGCTTCAAGAAGAAAACAATAACCAAAAATGCCAACATGAAGATAAGAAAAAATAAAGAACCTCTTTGGCTCCCATAAGATTAAAGTCATACTGACATGTACATACTGAACATGCATGAAATCATTGCATTTCCTAAAGCCCAAGCCTTGGAGGGTCTGAGAGCCACTGATCTTGCCCAGAACCAGGCACACCCCAGCAGGGAGGTCTGGTGCAGAAAGGGAAGGGGCAGGACTCTGAGGGTGGTCTGCAGCTAGAGGGGTCCCTGGAATGGGCCAGGTGTGTGTGGGGAGCCCATCCCAGGACCCCACCTATGCCTATGCTGGGTGTTGGGTAGAGGAGGCACCTCTTGGATCCCCTGCACTTTCAGGGTTCCAGGGGCTTGAGGGCGGCTTGCCTGGCTTCCCAGGGGCTGGGGCACCACCCTCCCTGACAAATCACCTCTTGGGAGTGGAGCTACGTCTCTGTGGGCTGTTCCAGAGTTGCAGTGGGGTGCAAACCTGGGACAGAAGAAGGGGAACTGGGAGAGAGAGAGTTGCCCTGCGGAGGTCCCGGCAGGTTAGAGAGCAGCGTGCACCGTGGGTGGGGGGGTCTGGGGGTAGGGTGCGCCCTAGGTGGGAGGCAGGGTTCTGGAAGGGCACCTGGAGAGGGTTCATTGTGGGAACTCAGGTGAGTTTTCTTTTTCCTTTTAAAGTCTCTTCTGCCCCATGTTCTCAACTGGCCTTATTCCCCATACCTGTGAACTCCAGGGCGCCCACTCACCTGAGCTTTTGTGGGATTGGTTGCAGAATTTCAGGGTTTCCCCTGTTCCCCGGGGAGAGTGCGGGTAAGGACCTCACAGAGTCCCCACCTTCAGTGATGTGTCCCACGGTTCTCTGACACAGTGCAGGTGATGCATCTTGAGAAGTACCTCAACTTCAGCAGGGTGTGCCCTGGTCCCCCAGGCACAGGTGTGGCCGTAGCAAGCCCCAGAGCCGTCCCCCAACTTCAGCATTATGCCCCGTGTGCCCCCAGGTTAGTGGTAATTGGCTGTTAGAATCATGCAGGAAAATCCTCCAGGTGGGGGCCTGAAGGAGGGCGTAAACCAGACCCCACTCTAATTGCATTGGGAATAGACGAATTGACGGTTTCTTTAGAAGAGTAAGTCTGCTTTCCAGAAAAGGCAAGGTCATTGGTCTATTGAGAATGAAGATAATTACTGATATACAACAAGTATGTGTTGCCCCTGCACCCAGAAACCGAAGCAGGTGTGCAGGCTATAGGTCAGAGGTGCCTTCTTCTCCCCAGCTGACAGCACTTCTCTGCTCTGGCTACAAGACACCCGAGGTTTTGAACGTCAGCATCGGAGTCAGCGAGGCAGCTTGTCACAGGACGCCAGTGTTCAGAGAAAGCACAGGTATGTTTGGCAAAATGTCCTATCTATGTCAGGGCTGGAGGTAAAACCTCTCATTATCCCAAAACCTCCTGGGCTTTTCTCTTTTCTCTAGTTGAGCCACAAAGTAAAATTGAAGTAGCTGTCAGCATTCTGGGTTTGGTGCAAGAATTACTTAGTTTCCCTGGAGGTAGAACTTTGCAGGGGATCACAATTTCTGTCCATTTATTGCTTACAAATGTATTTTGACCATCTGTTTCCTAGGAACCCTCTTTTATTAGAAAGGGAAGGTGAGATTCACTCTGTGCCTGTTTGTAACATCTAATTTGTTCCTTCATCTAACAGTGTTTATTCAATTGGGCCTAAGATATGGTTTAGTGGCCAGTATCTAGAGTTAGGTGGCTTTTTTCATCTGATACAGACTTGGATGATGTCATTTGACAAAGGTGATGTTTCATCATTGATTAGTTTATTCATCAGAAGAGTTAAAATTAGGGTGGAGGGAAAATTCAAAATTATCCAAACCGGCCTGTTCCTGTTTAAAAGTTGAGCTTGACTTTCTAGTTTTACTAAATGTATTATCTCGATATTTTGAGGTGCCATATTGTCTCTGTAGTTTCTTTGGTGGTGGAGTCAGAAGGAGAGTCTGGGAATTCTTTTGGATAGTGGCATGCTGGTGGCTTCAAGGGGCTTGGCGTCAGGAGCCTTGGGGTGAAGTCTGCAACTGCTTGTCTGACCCTGGGTGCATCTCCCAGAGGTTTTGTTGCCTCTTATGAAATTGCCGGCAGATAATGTTCTGCTTAAAGGGGAACCCTCCCATCCTGTTGGTTGGAATGCAAAGTGGTGCAGCCAGTCTGGGAACCAGTGTGGGGGTTCCTCAAAAAGTTAAACATTGAACAACCACATGATCCAGCAATTGCTGTCCTACGTATTTACCCAAAGGATAAAAAAATGCAGATTCGAAGGGGGTCCATGCACCATAATGTTTATAGCAGCAATGTCCACAGTAGCCAAACTATGGAGAGAATCCCAAAGTCCATGCACTGATGAATGGATAAAGCAGATGTGGGATACATATATATAATGGAATATGACCCAGCTTCAAAAAGAATGAAATCTTACCATTTGCAAGGATGTGGATGGATCTAGAGTGTATTAAGCTAAGCAAAATCAGTGAGGAAAGACAAATATCCTATGCTCTCACGCTTGTGGAATTTCAGAAAAAAAACAGATGAACAGAGTTGAGGGGTGATGAGAGAGGCAAACAAGGAAATAGACTCAACCTTGGAGAACAAACTGAGTGTTGCTGCAGGACATGGGTGTGGGGGTAAGAGTTAAATGGGTGAGGGGTATTAAGGAGGAATCTTGTGATGAGCACCGGGTACTGTATGCAGGTGATGAATCACTAAATCTTACCCCTGAAGCGAATATTCCATGGCATGTGAACTAACTGGAATTTAAGTAAAAGAAGAAAGGAAAAAGTGTTCTGCTTCATGAAGAGTGAGGTAAAGTTGTAGTGATTTGGGCTGTACTCTTCTATAGATGAGAGTTGTAGAACACCCTGTTGTAGGATACACTAGTTTCTTATCACATAAGGATTCCTCAAAAAGCTGCAATGAAAGATTCAGGTCTCAGAGCATGTTCATGTTCCACTGATATGTTACAGTTTGCACAGGTAGGAAAGAAGGTGGAGAGGAAGGCAACAGAAGGGGAAAGTAGGTGTGAACCTTTCATTAGTTAGCGTTATAGCTTTCTCATGAAAGTCTTGCGCCAGTGTGATTTTGGAAGCAGAGTGGGAATCCGGGAGCTTTGCAGGAGATGGGGGAGTTCCAGGTCTGGGTAAAGCTGACAGGGGGCCCAGAGGAGAGCTGAATGCATTCTGCAGCAGGATGTGGGCAGGGTGGGCTCCAGGTGTGGTTATGGGTCTCCTGGGTGAGAGTTGTGACAGGTGAGGGCTGTGTGCAAGTTCCTGGCTGAGGACAAGTGAGGCACAGGCAGAGAGCTGGCAGAGAACCTTTTTCTGGGCCACCAGCCTCACCCAACACACACAGTCTCATCTTCTGTCCCTGACGCTCCAATTCAGACTTCTCCGAAGGTGAGTGAGAACACATCAAGAGCATTCGAAACAGAAGGGAAAGCATGTGCAATGGCTCTGGGGCAGGAGAATTCCAGGTATGTCCAGGAGCAGCAAGAAGGCCCTGTGGCCACAGGAGACAGCTTAGGACATGAGCTCAGAGAGGTGACAGAGGGTGACAGAAAGCCATTCCAGGGCTATATCCCCATGAGACCCTGTTTCACTGGGCCATCCTGGCTACAATGTTGAGAACAGATGACAGAGGGTTGAAGATGGCAAGGCAGGTCAATGACGAGGCTTTTCCAGGAACTCAGGCACTGTGGACCAGACAGGTGGCCTTGGATGGAGTGGTTAGACCTATTCTGGGTCCATTTTGAAGATACAGCTCACAGGATTTGCTGATGGGTTAGCTATTAGGAGCAGGAGAACGGAGGAATTAGGGTAACTCCCAGCTTTTGTGGGTTGTCGTGATCGAGGGGAAGGAGAGGGTTTCTCAGGAGGTAGGAAGTAGTCCGTGTTCCGCATGCTGAGGAAGGTGCCTTTCCCGGTGGGTCTGCTGAGGTCTGTGTCTGGGAGAACCTTTCACATCTCGTCCCTCAGCAATGCTCAAGTACAAGTATCCCCCGTTTTTAAACGTTCACAGTAAGACACTGGGATTTCTTGAAAAACTATGTTATTACCCAGCTTCAGTAAGAGGAAGAGACCTGAAGAGGATTTCCCTCTTATGAAAAAAGGTGAACAGTGAGAATCGCATTCAGCATCTGTTTTGGGGAGAAGCACGACAAAGGCAGTGTGCTCCCCAACCAGCTCCTTCCGCTGGGAACTGCTCTCCGCATCCAGCCACCAGCACTTTGAATTGTGTTTGTGAGCCTCTGCTGTGCTTTATCTTCATTTATGCTGGGCCTCCATTGGAAACTTGTGTGCTGAGGCCTAAGAAAAGCCAAAGAGAAGGAATTTTGGAGTCTGAGCACACTGTCTAATTGTTCCATGTAAATTAATGGCCATTCCTTCTTGACACCATTTCTGCTGTGCAAGGTTTCTCAGAAGCTCTGTACTTTCAAAGAGCAGGGAAACCTATACCCCATGCTGTGGGGTTAGTTTTAGTCTCCATGCTGGACAGAACATTTCATGACTGTCGGATTTTCTCACTCAAACATTGAGACTTTGACCGCCTTCACCCGTTTCTACCACCCCATCCCCGAATTTGGCACCTACCAATCTGCTCTCAGTATCTATGCGTTCAGTATTTGTTTATTCCACGTGGAATGTACATGAGAGCATCTGGTATTGGTCTTTCTGTGTCTGAGTTACTTGGCATAAGGCCCCCAAGGTCTGTGTTTCCATGTCTGGTTCTTGTGAATAATGCTGCAGTGAACGTGGGAGTGCATCTGTCTTTTTGAGGCAGTATTTTTGTGTTCTCCGAATCAATACTCAGTAGAGCCATTACTGGGTCATGTCGTAGTTGCTTTTATTTTTTCAGGAACCTCCATACCGTTTGTCACAGTGGCTGCACCAATTTCCATTCCCACCAACAGTGCACAGTGTCTCCTCGTCTGCACACCCTTGAGCCCACTTGGTGTCTGTCTCTGGGACAATTGCTGTTCCAACAGTAGTGAGCGGATAGCCGATTGTGGGTTTGACTGATGTTTCCCTGACGATGATTAGTGATGTCGAACAACTCCTTCTGTCTGTTGGCACCTGTGTGCCATCTTTGGAAGGTATCTATTCACATATTCCCCACATTTTTTATACTTTTTTTTGTTTTGATTTGTATGTGTGTTGTGTGTATTTTGGATATTAGCCTCTTCTCACACATATGATTCACAGATAATTTTTTCTTATTGGGTCAGTGGCCTTTTAAGTTTTTGATGGTTTCTTTTGCCCTGTGGAAGATTTCAGTTTGATGTTGTTCCACTTGTTTATTTTTGATTTTGTTGCCTTTGCATTTGGTGTCCGATCTGAAGACTCTTTGCCAAAACCAATGTCAAGAGACTTAGTACCTGTGTCTTCTTGGAGGTTTATGGATTCAGGTCTTATGTTCAAATCATTCATCCATTAAAAATTTTGTGTGTGGTGTAAGAAAGTGACCCAGTTATATTCTTCTGCATTTAGTGTCCAGTTTGCCTGTTACCGCTCACTGAAGACACAGTCCTTCCCTCATGGCATATCTTCTGCTGCTGTGTCGTAAGTTAGGATCATTTACGTGTGGGTAAGTTTCTGAGCTTTCTGTTCTGTTCCACTGACCTGGTGTCTGTGTTTATGCCAGTACCATCCTGTTTTGATGACAACAGCTTTGTAATCTAGCTTGAAATACAGGTGTGTGTTGACTGCACCTTTCTTTCTCCAGGTTGCTTTGGGTATTTGGGGTCTTTTGTGATTCCATACAAGTTTGAGGACTGTTTTCTATTTCCTCGAATAATGCCACTGCAATTCAGATAAGGATTTCATCACATCTGTCGATTGCTTTGGGTACGATGGACATGTTCACATAATTAACTTTTCCAGTTAAGGAGCATGGCGTAAGCTTCCATTTGTTTGTGTTGCCCTCCAAATCTTTGACCCATACATTCTGCCCCCCTCGACACACGTGTTTTTCATTTCTTTTCTGCCATGTGTTGAGTGTACTATGTCTTTCTCATTCTTGGTTACTTTTATTCCTAGATTTTTTTTTCATGCAATTGTAAATGGCATTGCTTTTTTATTTCTCTTTGCGAAAGTATGTCATCAGTATACAGAAATGCAACAAGTTGGGTCATCTGTGTGGCTCCATAGGTGAAGCGTCTGCCTTTAGCTCAGGTCATGATCCCAGAGTTCTGGGATCGAGCCCCATGTTGGGCTCCCTGCTTAGCGAGGGTCTGCTTCTCCCTCTTTCTGACACTCCCCCTGCTCCTGCTTTTTCTCTTCCTGTCAAATAAATAAATAAATAAATAAATAAATAAATAAATAAAATCTGAAAGAAATAAAGACAACAGGTCTCTGTATATCGACTTTATATCCTGCAGCTTTCTTGAATTTGTTAATTCTAACAGTTTTTTTGTGTGGAATCTTTCGGGATTTCATGTCATTTGCAAATAGTGACAGTTTTCCTGTATGGATTTCATATCTTTCTCATTTTTAAAATGATGTTAGTCACCCTAGAGTACTTCATTTGTTTTTGATGTAGTGTTCCATGATTCATTGTTTGCATATAACACCTAGTGCTCATTATGACACGTGCCCTCCTTTTTTTTAAAAAAAGAATTTATTTATTTATTCGACAGAGATAGAGACAGCCAGCGAGAGACGGAACACAAGCAGGGGGAGTGGGAGAGGAAGAAGCAGGCTCACAGCGGAGGAGCCTGATGTGGGGCTCGATCCCATAACCCTGAGCCGAAGGCAGACGCTTTACCGCTGTGCCACCCAGGTGCCCCAATATGTACCCTCCTTAATACCCATCACCAGGATAACCCATTCCCCTTCCCCTCCCTTTCTGCAGGCTTCAGTTTGTTTCCCAGTTTCAGTAGTCTCTCATGATTCATCTCCCCCTCTCATTCCCCCCTTCACTTTTCCCTTCCATCTTCTAATGTCCTCCATGCTATTCCTTCCATTCCACATAGGAGTGAAACCATATGATAATTGTCTTTCTCTGCTTGACTTAATTTCACTTAGCATAATCCCCTCCTGGTCCATCCACGTTGGTGCAAATGGGGGGTATTCATCCTTTCTGATGACTGAGTAATATTCCATTGTGTAGATGAACCACATCTTCTTTGTCCATTCATCTGCTGAAGGACACCTTGGCTCCTTCATCAGTTTGGCTATTATGTACATTGCTGCTATGAACATTGGGATACAGGTGCCCCTTCTTTTCATTACTCTGTGTCTATGCGGTAGATACCCAGTAGTGCAATTGGTGGGTCATAGGATAGCTCTGTGTTTAACGTCGTGAGGAACCTCCATATTGTTTTCAAAAGTGGCTATACCAGCTTGAATCCTCACGAGTAGTGTAAGATGGTTACGCTTTCTCCACATCCTCTCTGACTTTTTTTTATTTCCTGTCTTGTTAATTTTTTTTCAAGATTTTATTGATTTATTCCACAGAGATAGAGATAGACAGCGAGAGAGGGAACACAAGCAGGGGGAGTGGGAGAGGAAGAAGCAGGCTCATAACGGAGGAGCCTGATGTGGGGCTCGATCGCAAAATGCCAGGATCACGCCCTTAGCCGAAGACAGACGCTTAACCACTGTGCCACCCAGGTGCCGCCTGCCTTGTTAATTTTAACCATTCTAACTGGTGTATGGTGGTATCTCATTGTCGTTTTGATTTGTATTTGCCTGATGGCAAGTGATGTGGAGCATTTTTTCATGTGTCTGTTGGCCATTTGTATGTCTTCTCTGGAGAAGTATCTCTTTGTGTCTTCTGCCCATTTTTTGGGTGTCGAGTTTGAGGCGTTCTTTATAGATCTTGGATACCAGCCCTTTATCTGTAATATTATTTGCAGATATCTTCTTCGATTCCATAGGATGCCTTTTTGTTTTTTTGATCATTTGCTTTGCCGAGCAGAAGTTTTTATCCTGATGAAGTGCCAATAGTTCATTTTTGCTTTTATTTCCTTTGCCTTTAGAGACATGGCTTGCAAGAAGTTGTTGTGTCCAAGGTTGAAGAGTTCTTTTGATTTTGATATGAGACAGGAATCCATTATCTTTCTTTCTTAATTTTATTGGAGTCCTCTGTCTTTCTTGGTGAGTCTAGCTAAGTTTGTCAGTTTTGTTTATCTTTCCAAAAAAGGCAGCTCTCATTTTCATTTTTTTTTGTCCTTTTAGTCTCCGTTGGATTTATTAATGCATTCCTTTTTGTTATTTCCTTATTTCTACTAATTGGTGGCTTTGTTTGTTCTTTTTTTTTCTAATTCTTTACCACATAAATCAGGTTGTTTATTGGAGAGCATTCTCATGGATTGATGAAGACTTGAATTTCTATGAATGTCCCCCATAAAGCTACTTTTGCTGCATCCCATAAGTTTTTGTAAGTTGTCTTTTTCATCAGTGTCAAGGTACTTCTAAAATTTTTTTGATTTCTTCTTTGACTGTTGGTTGTTCAGTAGCATGTTGTTAAATCTCCACATATTTATTTAAGATTATTTAAGTATCTGACAGAGAGTGAGACAGCGAGAGAGGGAACGCAAGCAGGGTGGTGGGAGAGGGAGAAGTGGGCTTCCCACTGAGTAAGGAGCCTGATTCGGGGCTAGATCCCAGGATCCTGGAATCACGACCTGAGCTGAAAGCAGATCCTTAACAACTGAGCCACCCAGGCCCCCCAATCTTCACCTATTTTTGACTGTCCCATTTTTTTCTTGAGACTGATTTCTAGTTTCATATCATTGTGGTTGGACAAGATTTGAAGCAGAAGGTGAAAAGAGCATTCAGATGAAAGGTTTGTTTCCTGGAGGGTTTTCTGAGGGCAGACCATGAGTTCAGTGGGGATGGAGGAAGGTTTTGTGAGACGGGGGGTGGGGTTAACCCTCGTTAGAATTACTGACTACTACCATGCAGGCTGTGTGCTACCGTTCACACCGTAGTCCTGATGGACTGGTACTTCATTAGAAATATTTTCTAGGAGGTGTAGGCATAGTCTTCACTTAAAGAAAGGTGCCATGTGGGTTCATGGCATGACCCCAGGTCAGCAACCAGGATGTTTGCTATTGTGGGGGATCAGAACCAGGCTTTCTGTGGGAAGTGACAGAAATAGGGTATGGTGAGCTCCATGACCATAGGTGAGGTCCCTAGTGACCCACTGGGTGTTGGGTTCTGTGGATCTGTCTCATCAGGTGCTGTGGAATTCAGGGACACCCTCCTGTCTGTGGATTTGTGTGGAGACAGGTAGACATCAGTGTCTGGCCAGGCACGAGGGTCACACTGGACCACCACCAGAGGTGCAGCGTGCGTGGGAGCCACTGCTTGGTTTCCACGAAAGCTGACCAGGGTCTGTGACCGTGATTCCTAGCAGCTGCAAGGGGAGAGGAGGCCGGGGGTGGTGCACACTTCCTAGACTTGTGTTCAGGACTAGTCTGGAGCACACTGAAGTCAACCACACCGAGCACAGAAGGCATCCAGTCAGTGTAGCTGTGGGCACTGCTCCCATGGTACTTTCGGGCCGGCTCCATGCTGCCACCTCCTGCATTTCATCATCATCTTCAAGGTCATGTGCCTCTGCTCTTGCCCCATGGCCTCCGGGGTATTGTCCGTCCTCCATCTGGCCCTCGTCCCTGGTGCCCTGTGCAGTCCAATGCCAGGGTACCCGTCTTGAGACAAATATCTGGCCCTGATGGAACACTTCCATGGATCTCGTGTAATGTGAGGGTGATGCCCTGCACTGGAAGGGGGCTACAGGTCCCCAATCAGGAGAGCCATGTCTCCCTTTTCAGCATGGCCTGCCCGCCCCTCAGTCTTCTTAGGGAAGCTCTCCCCACTTCCTGAGATGACAGCCCTGAACTTAAATATGAATGTCATTTTACATATCTCTATGCCTTAGTTCATCCATGGCATGTCTTTCAACCCCGTCAGTGGGTTTTTTTTAGAAGTTCTGAAGGGCTGTCTGCTCAAGGAGGGGATGACCTGGGTGGGGCAGCTTTCCCTCTCATCTCCCTCAGCATGTCTCTGAGCCCTGGGGCCAGCTGTCCCACTGAGGATTGAGGGACACGAGCCAGCCCTTCCTGAGCCCAGGCTGTGTCAGCTCATAGACTGATGCGTGTCAGAGTGGTGGGTAGCTGGCATGGGCCAGAGGCAGGCAGTGTCTCCTTCTCATTCCTTCCCTCCCTTCCTCCCAGAGTTAGCTCAGAGCAGCCTTCAACCTCTGCATCTCCAGATCCCTTGACCTGTGCCTCCTGTGTTCAGCTGGTGACCTTGGAGTTTCGCATGGATTCTACCTCACGTACCCTCTCCCGTAGCAATTCCTGGATCAGGGGAGGGATCGGACCCTTGTCTGCTTTTGGTCTTCTTCCTGTCCAGCACCAAGCCCACCCACCTTTGCATCTTCCATGTATGTGCTTGGAAGCAAGCCCATCCACAGGGAACCTATTAGCCAAATGGATCCAGGCAATGAACACTGAAGGAGAGATCCAGGATCCATAATAAACCTGCTCTGAAACCTGTCCCAAAGTCTGTGAGTCTCTCACACTGAAACAAAAACAATAATAGCTTTCTGGACTGTGAAGTGACATGTGTCTCTACTTCCAATCTTGAATGCATTGGTGCTGAGCCTGGACTGAAAAGGACCATGGCTCCCATGGGCTGGGATCCACGGTAAGAACTCAGTGAAATCTGAATTTGATTCATGTAGTGAATAATTATTGTAGAGCGAATCCTCCCAAGTAGGGCTTATGCACAGTGCACAGGAAAAGCTTTTTCAAAGAGGTTCCTGAAAGAAAAAATCTTTTTTAGAAATTTATTTTAATTCCAGTAGAGCTAACATACAGTGTTACATTCGTTTCAGGTGTACAATAGAGTGATTCAGTAATTCTATAAATTACTCAGTGGTCATCAAGAAAAGTGTCCTCTTAATCCCCTTCACCTATTCCACTCAACCCTCTATCCACCTCCTCTTGTAACCATCCGTTTGTTCTCTCTTGTTAAGAGTTTGTATTTTGGTGTGTCTCCTTTTTCTCTTTTAGTTATTTATTTTTGTTTGTTGCTTAAATTCCCTATTAGAGTGACATCTTATGGGATTTGTCTTTCTCTGAATGCCTGATTTTAGTTAGGATAATACTCTCTAGCTCCATTCATGTGGCTGCAAATGGAAGGTTTCATTCTTTTTCAAGCCGAGTAATACTCCATTGTGTGTGTGTATGTGTGTGTGTGTGTGTGTGTGTGTGCACGTGCGTGTGTGTGAATACACATCTATCATCTCATTTGTCAATTTTTCTACAGACACTTGGGTTGTTTCCATATTGTGATATTCTAAATAATGGTGCAAGGAACATAGGGGTGCACGAATCCTTTTACGTTACTGTTTTCCTATTCTTTGGGTAAATACGAGTAGTGTGATTGTTGGATCGTAGGGTAGTTTTATATTTAATTTTTTCAATAACCTTCATACTGTTTTCCACGGTGGCCACCACAATTTGCATTCCCACCCACAGTTCACGAGGATTCCCCTTTATCCACATCCTCTCAACACCTGTTCTTTGTTGTGCTTTTGATGTTAGCCATTCTGACATGTTGGAGGTATTACCTCATTGTCCTTTGGATTCACATTTTCCTGATGATGGGTGATGGTGAACATCTTTTCACGGGACTGTTGGCCATTTGTATTTCTTCTTTGGAGAAATGTCTGTCCATGGCTTCTGCCTATTTTTTAACTGGATTATTTGTTTTTTGGGGGTCGAGTAGTATCAGTTGTATATGTTTTGGACACTATCCCTTTATTGCATATGATCTTTGCAAATATCATCTCCCTTTGAGTAAGTTGTCTTACTATTTTTACGTTTTCATTGTTCTTCTGCCATGTGGAAACTTTATTTTGCTGTATTCCCAATAGTTTATTTTTGCTTTCATTTCCTTTGCCTCAGGACACAGTCTAGAAAAACATTAATATGGTCCATGTCAATAAGTTACTGTCTTCCCTCCTGTAGGATTTTAATGGATTCAGGTCTTATATTGAGGTCTTGAAACTGTTTTGTGTTTGTCTGTATTGTGTAAGAAAGCAGTCTAATTTCATTCTTTTGTGCGTAGCTGTCTAGTTTTCCCAACAAAATTTGTTGTAGAGACTGTCCTTTTCCCTTTTGATATCGTTGCTTGCTTTGTGGAAGATTCATGGACCACATAATTATGGGTTTCTGTTTGAACTTGTATCCTGTTCCTTTGGTCGCTGTGTCTATTTTTGTGCCATACTCTCTTGTTAGGATGACTGCAGCTTTGTAGTATAACCTGAAATCTGAAATTGTCAGTCCTCCAGCTTTGTTTTTCTTTTCCACATTGCACTGGCTGTTCGGAATCTTTAGTGGTTCCATACAAATGTTTAGGATTGTTTATTCAAGGTCTTTTGTTCTTTAATTTAAATTCAATTAGCCAACTTACAGTACATCATTAGTTTCAGATGTAGTCTTCAATCAATTTTCAGTTGTGTGTAACACCCAGTGCTCATTGTATCGTGTGACCTCCTTAATGCTACTCACCCAGTTACCCCCCCAAACTTCTCCTCCAGCAATCATCAGTTTCTTGTGATAGTTAAGAGTCCTTCATGGGTTTTCTCCCTCTCTGATGACTTCCCATTCTATTTTCCCTTCCTTCCCCTATGGTCACCTTCCTTGTTTCTGATATTCCACATAGGAGTGAAAGCATATGATCATTGTCTTTCTTTCATTGACTTATTCCACTCATCATAATACCCTCCAGCTCCACCCAGGTAGGTGTGATGGTAAGTATTCATCCTTTCTGATGGCTGAGTAATATTCCACTATAGATATGATCCACATCTTCTTTATCCATTCATCTATCCATGGTCATCTGCACTCCTTCTGCAGCTTGTCTATTATGGATATTGCTGCTATGAACACTGTGGTGCATGTGTCCCATCTTCACTACCTCTGTATCTTTGGGGTAAATACCCAGTAGTGCAATTGCTGGGACATAGGGTAGCTTTATTATAACTTCTTGAAGAAACTCTGTACCATTTTCAAGAGTGGCTGTACTGGACTGCATTTGTACAGGGGTGTAAGAGTGTTCCCATTTCTCCACATCCTCTCCAACATGTATAGTTTCATGTCTTCTTATTTTTAGATATTCGGCCTCGTGTGATATGGCATCTATAGGGGTTTAGATTTGCATTTCCCTGAAGCCAAGTGATATGAAGCATTTATGCATGTATCTTTTGGTCACCAGTACGTCGTCATCAGTGAAGTGACTTCCCATTTTAATCCATCTCAAGACCTAAAGCTGGGTAAGGCACTGAAGCTGGATGGTGCCATCGGTTGGAAGTGTGGAGAATTTCAAAAGATCTCCTTGGAGAGCAAGTTTAAAGGTCATTTTGAAGCTACTAATTGGATCCGGGGAGATCTCTGAAAGTGGGGGTTGCCTGCGATGGGCTGAGGAGGGCCCTCCGATTTTCCTATGAATCCTTGCTGCAGCCCCAAATGACAGTTTCCTGCTGTGGGGCAGGCTGAGTCCTCTAGTCGTGCAGAGGTGAGCGCAATGCCTGGTGCCTTGGAGGCAGGCAAACAGGGAGGGACCCTCAGCAGAAGACCCAGGGTTAGGTTAGGCCTCAAGAGACAGCAGGTCCAAACTGCCCAGTGCTCAGAGAACTCCCAGGCCGACTGAGATGAGGGCACAAGCGTGGGTGAGTGTGAGCCTTGGGGTTTCATCCAGAATGGCCCACAAATGTCGGGGTTCAGCAGAAGGAGCTCTCAGGGGGTGCCCCAATTCTCTTGCACTGAATGCTCTGTTGTGCACCCAAACGGTACAGTTTCCTGTGGGCTGCAGGCTGAGTCCTACAGTGGGGCTTGTGTGTCCCCAATCCCCCGGAGTAGGGTGCCAGGACCCTGGGGAGGGGCCCCTCTGTGGCTAACCTAGTGTAAGGTTTAGGGTCCAGGAGCCCGGCAAGGACAATCTGCAGGCTGTGCAGCGAGCTCTGTGGAGGGCTGAGAGGAGGCCATGGGGGATGGTGAACATAGGCCTCAGGGTTGGGGCACGGGGGGCTGCCAAAAGTGGGGACAGGCCCTGGGGGCCTCCCCATGTTCTCATGCCCTGTAGGCTCCGTAGAGCCCCAAGGGGCACAGTTTCCTTTCCGGTGGCAAGCTGAGTCCTGCGGTGTGGTACAGGTACCCCAATTCCCTGGGGCTGTGGTGTAAGGCTCCTGGGAGTCCCCCACACCCGCGGCCGACCTAGGGCTAGGGTTAGGCCCCAGGAGCCCCGCAGGCCCGATCTGCTGGCTGTATGGCGAGCTACATGGGCTGAGGTGAGGGTGCAGGGAGGGTGAGCGTGGGCTTCAGGGTTGGGTTGTGGGAGGCCACCGACGTTCGCTGGTAGCTCAGGAGGGCCCTCCTGGTTCTCCCACCCTGAACGCTCTATGGCCTCCCAAGGCGCACGGTTTCCTGCGGGGTGGCAGACTGAGTCCTGCTGTGGGGCTCAGGTGTCCCGAATCCCCGCGGCTCTGGCTCCAGGCTCCTGGGGAGGGGCCCCTCCACAGATGAACTAGGGTTAGGGTTGGGGCCCAGGAACCCCGCAGGCCAGATCTGCCCGCTATGTGGCGAGCACTGCCGCGGGCTGAGGTGAGGGTGTGGGGTGGGGTGAGCATGGGCTTCAAGCTTGGGTTTAGGGATCGCTGAAGTTCGCAGGGGACTCTGGGGGCCCTCCTGGTTCTCCCGCCCTGAATGCTCTACAGCCTCCCAAGGAGCACGGTTTCCTGTGGGCTGGCAGGCTTTATCCTGCAGTGGGGTCAGGTGTCCCCAGTACCTGGGGCTGTGGCACCGGGACCCAGGGGAGGGGCCCTACCCAGCCAAACTAGGGTCAGGTCTAGGCCCCAGGAACCCGGCAGGCCTGATCTGCCGGCTCTGCGACGCGCTTGGTGGCAAGCTGAAGGGAAGGCGTGGGGCGGGATGAGCGTGGGCCTCAGGGTTGGGGTGTAGGGGGCCGCCGAGGATCGCTGGGGTCTCAGAGGGGCCCTACCAGTTCTCCTGAACGGGATGCTCTGCACGCCCCAAGGGGCATGGTTTCCTGAGGGGTGGCAGGCTGAGTCCCGTGGTGTGTTCCAGGGGTACCCAATCCCCGGGGTTAGGGTACGGATTAGGGTACGGGTTAAGGTTAGAGTATGAATTATGGTTAGGGTATGGGAGAGCGTAGGGTTTAGGGTTAGGGTAAGGAGAGGGTATGGGTTAGGTTTGGGTTTAGGGGTTACAAGTTAGACGTTATGGTTTAGGGTACAGATTAGGGTTCAGGGTACGGGTTAGGGTTTAGGGTTTGGGTTTAGGGTTAGGGTTAGGGTTGGAGTAGGGGTTAGGTTTAAGGTACGGATTAGGGTTAGTGTACTGGTTAGGGTACGCATTAGGGTACGGTTATGGTTAGTGTTGGCATTCGGATTAGGGTACGGTTTAGGGTACGGGTTAGGGTACGGGTTATGGTTAGGGTACAGTTTAGGGTTATGGTACAGGCCAGGTTACGGTTTAGGGTTAGGGTTAGGGTACGGGTTAGGGAATGGGTTAGGGATAGGGATAGGGTACGGTTTAGGGTTAGGGTATGGGTGTGGGTACGGGTTAGGGTACAGGTTAGGGTTAGGTATGGGTTAGGGTATGGGTTAGGGTCCGGGTTAGGGATAGGGTACAGGTTAGGGTATGGGTTAAGGTTAAGGTAAGGGTACTGGTTAGGGTTAGGGTACGGGTTACGGTTTAGGGTTTAGGTTTACGGTTAGGGTATGGGTTAGGTTTAGGGTACGGGTACGGTTAGGGTACGGGTATGGTACGAGTTAGGGTATGGGTTATGGTCAGGGTTCAGGGTTAAGGTTAGGGTATGGGTTAGGGTACTTGTTAGGGTTAAGGTTAAGTTTAGGGTACGGTTTAAGTTATGGGTTAGGGTACAGTTTAGGGTTAGGGTTAGGGTACAGGTTTGGGTACGCGTTAGAGTACGTGTTAGGGTTAGGGTACAGGTTAGGGTTCGGGTTAGGGTATGGGTTAAAGTTAGGGTTAGAGTATGGGTTAGGGTAAGGGTTAGGGTTAGGTTACTGGTTAGGGGTAGGGTTAGCTGAAGGGGTAGGGTTAGGGGTAGGGTTAGGGTTATGATAGGGGTCGGGGTATGGTTAGGGTTTAGGGTTAGGGTTTGGGGTTTGGCTTAGTGGTTAAGGTAAGGGTTTAGTGTTTAGGGTTTCGGGTTTAGGGTTAGGGGTTAGGATTTAGGGTTTAGTGTTAATGTAGGGTTTAGGGTTTAAGGATTAGGGTTTAGGGTTAGGTTTAGGTTAGGGTCAGGGTTAGGGTAAGGGTTAGGGGTTAGTGTTAGGGTTAGGGGTTAGTGTTAGGGTTAGGGTGAGGGTTAGGGGTTAAGGTTTAGGGTTTAATGTTAGGGGTTAGGGTTTAGGGTTAGACCCCAGTAGGCCAGCAGGACCGATGCAACGGCTGTGCGGCGATCGGAGGAGTGGGCCAATGTGAAGGCGCTGGTGAGCGGCAGCATGGGCCCAACCATTTTGGTGCAGGAGGGCCTTCGAAAGTCGCCGGGGCCTCGGAGTGCCTTGCCCGTTCTCCCGCTCTGAATGACTAGCGGGGCCCCTAGCGGCTCGGGTGGCTGAAGGGCAACAGGGTGAGTCCGGCACATGGGCTTGTGGTCCCCATCCTCGGCGTTGCGGAGCCACGCCACTCGGGAAGTGCCTCTCGGGGGCTGACCTACACTTAGGGTTAGTCCCCAGGAGGCCGGCAGGCCCGATACACCACATGTGCGGTGATTGGAGCGGTGGGCCGAGGTGAGGGTGCTGGTGAACATGAGCCTGGGCCGAAGCGTTTTGGTTCCGGGCACCTTCGAAGGTTGGAGGGAGTTCGGAGGGCCCTGCCAGTTCTCCAACACTGAATGAATGGTGGTGCCCCTAGCTGCACGTTTAGGAAGGGACCCTCAGGGGCCGTCCTAGGGTGTAGGGTTAGCGCCCAGTAGGCCGGCAGGCCAGATCTGCCAGCTGTGCGAAGGGCAGAGGTGTGGGCCGAGTTGAGGGCGATGGCGAGCGGGAGCATGGGCCTCAGGGTTTTGGCGCCCTGGGCCTTGCAATGTTGCCATGGCTCAGAGGGCCCTGCCCTTTCTCCTGCCCTGAATAACCAGCGGCGCCCCTAGTGGCTCCGTTGGCGGTGGGGCAGCAGGGTGAGTCCTGCACTGCGGCTTGGGGATCCCCAATCCCCGGTGTTGCGGGGGCAAGCCCCTTGGGAGGAGCTCCTCGTGGGCTGACCTAGGGTTAGAGTTAGCCCCCAGGAGGCTGGCAGGCCCAATCCTCTGGCTGGGCGGCGAGAGGTGGGCGGGCAGAGGTAAAGGCGCTGCCGAGCGGGAGCGTGGGCCCCTGCATTTTGGCGTGGGAGGCTTCAAATGTCGCTGGTTTCTCCAGGGCCCTGTCGTTCTCCCGCCCTGAATGACCGGCGGCACCCCTAGCGGCCCGGGTGGCGGCATTGAGGCAGGGTGATTCTGGCTCTGGGGCTTGGGGTCCCCGATCCCCAGTGTAGCAGCAGCAGGACCCTTGGGAGGGGCCCCTGAGGGGCCGACCTAGGATTAGGGTTAAGACCCAGGAGGCCGGCAGGCCCAATCCGCCCGCTGGGCTGAGAGCTGAGGGGCAAGCCAAGGTGAGGGCGTGGGGAGTGGGAGCGTGGGCACCAGCGTTTTGGACCAGGGAGCCCTTGAAAGTCACCGGGGGCTCGGAAGGCCCTGCCCCTTCTCTCGCCCTGAATGACCTGCGGCGTCCCTAGCGGCCCGGGTGGCGACAGTGCGGCAGGGTGAGTCTGGATCTGGGGCTCTGAGTCACCAAACCCCAGCGTTACAGAACCAGGCCCCTTGGGATGTCCCCCATGGGGCCGACCTAGGGTTTTGGTTAGCCCCCAGGAGCCCGGCAGGCCTTATCCACCAGCTCTGCAGCAACCAGAGGGGCGGGCCAAGGGGAGGGCGCTGGTGAGCAGGAGCGTGGGAGCCACCTTTTTGCGCAAGGGTGCTTTGAAGGTCGCAGGGGAAACGGAGCACCCTGCCAGTTCTCCCACACTGAATGACCCGTGGCTCCCCTAGCGGCCTGGGTGGTGGCGCGGCAGCAGGTGAGTCCGGCGCTGGGTCTCAGGGGTCCCCAATCCACTGTGTTGCGGCGCCAGGCCCCTTGGGAGGGGCCCCTCGGGGGCTGACCTAGGTTAGGGTCAGCCCCCAGGACGCCAGCAGGCTCAATCCGCCAGCTGTGCGGCGAATGGAGTGGTGGGTCGAGGTGAGGTCTCTGTCGAGAGGGAGCTTGGGCCCAAGCATTTTGGCTCTGGGGGCCTTTTAATGTTTCCGGGGACTCGGCGGGCCATGCCCATTCTCCTCCCTGAGTGACCGGCAGTGCCCCTAGCTGCCCAGGTGGCAGCGGGGCGGCAGGGTGAGTCAGGCGCTGCGGCTCGGGTATCCCCAATCCCCGGTGTTGCGGCGCCAGGCCCCTTGGGAGGGGCCCCTCGGGGGCCAACCTAGGGTTAGGTTTAGCCCCAGGGAGGCCGGCAGGCCCTATTCGCCAGCTGTGTGGAGACTGGAGTGTCGGACCGAGGTGAGGGCGCTGGTGAGCGGGAGCGTGGGCTCGGGTGTTTTGGCGCGGGGGGCTTTTGAAGGTCGCCGTGTCTCGGAGGGCCCTGCCTGTTCTCTCGCCCTGAATGAACGGCAGCACCCCAAGCCCCCGGGTGGCAGCTGGGTGGCAGGGTGAGTCAGGTGCTGAGGCTCAGGATCCCCAATCTCCGGCGTTGGAGCGCCAGGCCCCTTGGGATGGGCCCCTCGGTGGTCAATCTAGGGTTACGGTTAGCCCCCAGAAGGCCAGTGGTCCCGATCAGCGGCTGTGCAACACGCGAAGGGTTGGGCCGAGGTGAGGGCGCTGGCGAGCCTTAGCATGAGCCCAAGCCAAGCACGGGGGGCCTTTGAATGTCAGTGGGTGCTCGGAGGGCCCTAACCATTTTCTTGCTCTGATTGAACGGTGGGCCCCTAGCGGCTCGGGTGGCTGAAGGGAAGCAGGGTGAGTCTGGCACTTGGGCTCGGTGTCCCCATCCCCAGCGTTGCGATGCCAGGCCCCTTGGGCAGGGCCCCAGGGGTGCCGACCTATGGTTAGGGTTAGCCCCCAGGAGTCCGGCAGGTCCGATACACCACCTGTGCGTCGAGCGGCGAGTTGGGCCGAGGTGAGGGTGCTGGTGAACATGAGCCTGAGCCCAAGTGTTTTCGTTTGGGGCGCCTTCGAGGATCGGCAGTTTTCGGAGGGCCCAGCCCGTTCTCCCACCCTGAATGAACGGTGGCATCCCTAGCGGTCCGGGTGGGGCGGGGCGGCAGGGTGTAACTGACGATGGGGTTGGGGGTCCCCAATCCCCAGCATTGGGCCGCCAGGCCCCTTAGGAGGGGCCCTTCGGGGGCCAACCTAGAGTTAGGGTTAGCCCCTAGGTGGCCAGCAGGCCCTATTCGCCAGCTGTGTGGAGAGCGGAGTGGCGGACCCAGGTGAGGGCGCTGGTGAGCGGGAGCGTGGGACCTAGCATTTTGGTGCGGGTTGCCTTTGAAGGTCGCAGGGGACTGGAGGGCCCTGCCCATTCTACCACTCTGAATGAGGACGGCGCCCCTAGCGGGCCGGGTCGCGGCAGGGCGGCAGGGTGAGTCTGGCGCTGGTGCTCGGGGGTCCCCAATCCCTGTCGTGGTGGCGCCAGACCCCTGGGAGGGGCCCCTCAACATCCAACCTACTGTTAGTCCCCAGGAGGCCGGCAGGCCCGATCCGGCGGTTGTGCGGCTTGTGGAGGGGCTGGCCGAGGTGAGGGCGCTGGTGAGCGGAAGCGTGGGCCAAAGCATTTTGGCGTGGGAGGACTTCAAATGTCACCGGAGGCTCGGAGGGCCCTGCCCATTCTCCAACCCAGATGACCGGCGGCGCCTCTAGCGGCCCGGGTGGTGGCGGGGCATCAGGGTGCGTCTGGCAGGTTGCTTTGGGGGTGCCCAATCCCCCGCATGGTGGTGCCAGGCCCCTTGGGATGGGCCCCTCAGGAGCCAAGCTAGGGTTATGGTTAGCTCCAGGCGGCCGGCAGGCCTGATCCACCGGCTGTGCAGCGAGCGGAGGGGCGGGCCGAGGTGGGGTCGCTGGGGAGTGGGAGCGTGGGCCCAAGCGTTTTAGTGTGGGGGGCCTTCAAAAGTCGGCGGGGGCTTGGAGGGCCCTGCCCGTTCTCCTGCCCTGAATAACCGGCGGCGCCCCTAGCACCCCAGGTTGCGGTGGGGCGGCCGTATGAGTCCGGCGCTGGGGCTCGGGGGTCCCCAATCCCAGGCCTTGCAGCTCCAGGCTCCTTGGGAGGGGCCCATCGGGGGCCGACCTAGGTTTAGGGTTAGCCCCCAGGAAGCTGGCAGGCCTGATCCGCCGGCTGTGTAGCCAGCAGAGGGGCAGGCCGAGGTGAGGGCGCTGTCGAGCGGGAGCCCGGGCCCAAGCATTTTGGCGTGGGGGCATTCGAAAGTCACTGGGGGTTAAGAGCGCACTTCCCGTTCTACCTCGCTGAAAGCCCAACTGCATACCTAGCGGCTCGGGTTGCGGAGGGGCGGCAGGGTGAGTACGGTGCTGGGGCTCGGGGATCCCTAATCCCCGGCATTGCAGCACCAGACCCCTTGGGAGGGGCCCCTCGGGGGCTGACAAAGGGTTTGGGTTAGCCTCCAGGAGGCCGGCAGGCCCGATCCACCAGTTGTGCGGCGAACGGAGGGTCAGGCGGGGGTGAGGCCACTGGCGAGCGGGAGCATGGGCCCAGGTGTTTTGGCGTGGGGGTCCTTCAAAGGTCGCCAGAGGCTCAGAGGGCCCTGCACCTTCTTCCGCCCTGAATGACCGGCGGCTACCCTAGCGGCCCGGGTAGAGGACGGGTGGTATGGTGAGTCAGGCGCTGGGGCTCGGTGTCCCCAACCCTCGGCGTTGGGGCGCCAGGCCACTTCGGAAGGGCTCTAGGGGGCCGACCGAGCATTACTGTTAGCCCCCAGGAGGCCGGCAGACCCGATCTCCCAGCTGTGTGGCGAGCAGAGGGGCGGGCCATGGTGAGGGCGCTGTTGAGTGGAATCGTGGGCCCAAGAGTTTTGGCGTGGGGGGCATTCAAAAGTCGCTGGGGGCTCAGAGTGCCCTTCCCGTTGTACCACGCTGAATGCCCGACGGCGCACCTAGCGGTGCGGGTTGCACAGGGGCGGCAGGGTGAGTCCAGTGCTGGGGCTCGGGGGTCCCCAATCCCAGGCGTTGCGGATCCAGGGCCCTTGGGATGGGCCACTCTGGGGCCAACCAAGGGTTATTGTTAGCCCCCAGGAGGCCAGTAGGCCCAATCCGCCGGCTGTGCGGCAAGTGGAGGCGTGGGCCCAGGTGAGGGCGGTTGAGAGCAAGAGCGTGGGCTCAAGCGTTTTGGCACAGGGGGCCTTTGAAATCATCGGGGGTTCAGCGGGCCCTTCCTGTTCTCCCACCCTGAATGACCAGCGGCACCCCTAGCGGCCTGGGTGGTGGCGTGGCGGCAGGATGAGACTGGCAATGGGGCTCGGGGGTCCCCATTCCCTGGCATTGCGGCGCCAGGCCGCTTGGAGGGGCCCCTTGGGTGCCGAGCTTGGGTTAGGGTTAGCCCCCAGGAGGCTGGCAGGCCTGATCGGCCAGGTGTGCGGCGAGTGAAGTGGCGTGCAGAGGTGATGGCACTGGCGAGCGGGAGCGTGGGCCTAAGCGTTTTGGCGCTGGGGGCATTTGAAAGTCGCCGGGGGCCCAGAGCGCCCTACAGGTTCTCCCACCCTGAATGACCGGTGGCGCCCCTAGGGGCCGGTAGGGGAGGGGCAGTAGAGTGAGTCCAGCGCTAGGGCTCGGGGGTCCCCAATCCCCGGCATTGTGGCGCCAGGCCTTTGGAAGGGACCCCTCGGGGTCCGACCTAGGGTTAGGGTTAGCCCCCAGGAAGCAGGCCGGCCCGATCCGCTAGCTTTTGGCAAGTGGAAGGGCGGCCTGAGAAGAGGGCGCTGACAAACAGGAGCGTGACCCCAAGCGTTTTGGTGCGGGGGGCCTTCGAATGTCGCCGGGGGCTCGGAAGCCCCTGCCCGTTCTCCCGCCCTGAATGACCGTGGCGCCCCTAGCGGTCCGGGTGGCGGCGGGAAGGCAGGGTGAGTCCCACGCAGGGGCTTGGGTGTCCTCAATCCCCGGCGTTGTGGCGCTAGGCCCCTTGAAAGGGGCCCCTCGGGGGGGACCTGGGTGTAGGGTTAGCCCCAGGAGGCCGGCAGGCCCAATCCGCAGGCTGTGTGGCATACGGTGGGGCGGGCCGAGGTGAGGCCGCTGGCGAGTGGGAGCATGGCTCCAAGCATTTTGCAAAGTGGGCCTTCGAAGGTCGTCGAAGTCTCGGAGGGCCCTGCCCGTTCTACTGCCCTGTATAACCGGGGGCACCCCTAGCACCCTGGGTGGCGGTGGGGCAGCCGGGTGAGTCCAGTGCTGGAGCTTGGGGGTCCCCAATCCCAGGCGTTGCTGCTCCAGGCCCCTTGGGATGGGCCCCTCGAGGACCGACCTAGGGTTATGGTTAGTCCCAGGTGGCCGGCAGGCCCGATCCGCCGGCTGTGTGGGGAGCGGAGGGGCGGGCCAAGTTGAGGGCGCTGGCGAGCTGGAGCGAGAGCCCAAGCGTTTTGGCGCGGTGGGCCTTCGAAGGTCGCCGGGGGCTCGGAGGGCCATTCCCGTTCTCCCATCCTGAATGAGGACGGCGCCCCTATCGGGCCGGGTCGTGGCGGGGCAGCAGGGTGAATCAGGCGCTGGTGCTCGGGGGTCCCCAATCCCCAGCGTGGCGGTGCCAGGCCCCTTGGGAGAGGCCCCTTGGGCGCCAAAGTAGGGTTGGGTTAGCCCCAGGAGGCCGGCAGGCGTACGGAGGTGCTGGCCGAGGTGAGGACGCTGACGAGGGGGAGCGTGGGCCCAAGAGTTTTCGCTCGTGGGCCTTCGATGTTCGCTGGGGGCTCGGAGGGCACTGCACGTTCTCCCGCACTGAATGACCGGCGGCACCCCTAGCGGCCAGGGTGGCGGTGGGGCTGCAGGGTGATTCCAGCGCTGGGGTCGGGGGTCCCCAAACCCCAGCGTGTTTTGCGCCAGGCACCTTGGGAGGGGCCTTCGTGGGCCGACCTAGTGTTAGGGTTAGACCAAAGGAGGTCGGCAGGCCCAATCTGCCAGGTGTGCAGTGAGTGGAGTGGCGGGCCGAGGTGAGGGCGCTGGCGACAGGGTTCGTGGGCCCAAGTGTTTTGGCTCTGGGGGCCTTCGAAGGTCACCAGGAGCTCTGAGGCCCTGCCCGCTCTACCGCCCTGAATGACCGGCGGCGTCCCTAGCGGCCCGGGTGGCGGCAGGGCGGCAGGGTGCGTCCGGCGCTGGGGCTCGAGAGTCCCCAATCCCTGGCGTGGCAACGCCAGGCCCCTTTGGAGGGGCCCTCAGGGACCGAACTAGGGTTAGGGTTAGCCCCCAGGAGGCCGGCAGGCCCGATCTCCCAACTGTGTGGGGAGTGGAGAGGTGGGCCGAGGTGAGGGTGCAGGGGAGCGGGTATGTGGGCCCAAGCATTTTGGGGCTAGGGCCTTCGATGGTCGCCGGGGGCTCGGAGGGCCCTGCACATTCTCCCGCCATGAAGGACCAGCAACGCCCCTAGCTCCCTGGGTGGCAGTGGGGTGGCAGGGTCAGTCCGGCACTCGTGCTTGGGTTTCCCCAATCCCCAGCGTTGCGGTGCCAGGCCCCTTGGGAGGGGCCCCTCGGGGACTGTCCTAGGGTTAGGTTAACCCCCAGGAGGCCAGCAGTCCCGATCCGCCGACTGTGCAGTGAGCAGAGGGATTGACCGTGGTAGGGCGCAGTCGAGCGGTAGCGTGGTACCTAGCGTTTTGGTGTGGGGGGCCTTCTTATTTCACCGGAGGCTCGGAGGGCCCTGCCGGTTATCCCGCCCTGAATGCCCGGCGGCGCCCCTAGCGGCCCATGTGGCGGCGGGGCGGCAGGGTAAGTCCAGCGCTGCTCCTTGGGGGTTTCCAACACCCAGCATTGCGGCGCCAGGTCACTTGGGATGGGGCCCTAGGAGACCTACCTAGGGTTAGTGTTAGCCCCCAGGAGGCTGGGAGGCCCGATCTGCTGGCTGTGCAGCGTGCGGAAGGGTGGGCCGAGGTGAGGGCACTGGAGAGTGGAAGCGTGGGCCCAAGCGTTTTGGCGAGGGAACCCTTCGAAAGTTGCCGCGGCTCGGAGGGCACTGCCCATTCTCCCGCTCTGAATGACCGGCAGCACCCCTAGCAGCCCTGGGGGCAGCGTAGCGGCAGTGTGAGTCTGGTGCTGGGGCTCCGGGGTCCCAAATCCCCGTCGTTGCGGAGCCAGGCCCCTTGGGATGGGCCCCTAGCGGGCCTACCTAGGGTTAGTGTTAGCCCCCAGGAGGCTGGGAGGCTTGATCCGCAGGCTGTGCAGCAAGTGGAGGGGTGGGCCGAGGTGAGGGCACTGGTTAACGGAAGTGTTGGCCCAAGCGTTTTGCCTGGGGGGGCTTTCGAAGGTTGCCGGGGGCTCGGAGGGCCCTGCCCGTTCTCCCGCCTTAAATGACCATAGGGGCCCCTTGTTGCCCAGGTGGCAGTGGAGCAGCAAAGTGAGTCTGGCGCTGCGGCTCGGGGGTCACCAATCCCCAGCGTTGCGGTGCCAGGCTCCTTGGGAGGGGCCCCTTGGGGGCCGACCTAGGGTAAGTGTTAGCCCCCAGGACTCCAGCAGGCCCTTTCCGCCAGCTCTGCAGCAGGCGGAGGGGCAGGCCGAGGTGAGGGCACTGGCGAGAGGGAGTGTGGGCCCAAGCGTTTTGGCGTGGGGGGCCTTCAAAAGTCGCCGGGGGCTTGGAGGGCCCTGCCCATTCTCTCGCCCTGAAAGACTGTCGGTGCCCCTAGCAGCCCGGGTTGCTGTGGGGCGGCAGGGTGACTCCGGCGCTGGGCTCGGGGGCCCCAATCCCCGGCGTTGTGGCACCAGGCCCCTTGGGAAGGGCCCCTCGGGGGCCGACCTAGGCTTAGGGTTCATCCCCAGGAGGCTGGCAAGCACTGCGATAAGTGGCTCTGGCAATGTAACAAAAATGCCATACACTTATCTGTAAGAAATAACAGTGTACAGGAACCCTCTTAGCCCTAACATCATCCTTTGTGAATATGGAAGCCAGCCCCAAAGTGGTCGTGGAAGTCTGTCGAAAGGGCTAAGCACTTTTCTCTGAGTCACCACACTATACAGGGAAAGACCAATGTACATCATCTTTCACGAGTAGGAAGCATTAATGAAAAGGTTCTGGAATTTCGAGGACTCTGACCCATCCTTATTGGTAATAAACCACCGTGTACAGGAAAACACCTTCAACTCTCATCACCTCCTCAATCCTGATTCCGATTCAACTTTGGGTGTGTAGGACTAGGGAAATGTCCACATCTTATTAAGCTAAGAAAGAACGATGTCAGGGTAATGCCCTTCAAGTCACCTCAGCCTTCCTGAAGACGGAAGCAGGAATCAAGGTGGTTATGTTACCATGAGGTAAGGAAGATGAGCATATAAGTGAGAAACAACAGTGGGCAGGACCTCTCTTCCAACGAACAGTATCTTTGCTTAATGTTGAATCCCTATGGTAAGTGGTTGTGGGCATTTGTGAGGTCAAAATCTTAAGTGTTTTGTAAAACCTCTTGGCCATTCACAGATGAGACTAAGGTAGTTGGGGACTCCTAGGCAGTGATTTGTCCACTGTCGAAAATATGAAAAGATAAAAGAGACAGATGAGGTCTCCTCAGGCATTGTCCTTTATCCTCATCCTCCGTGAGGATGGCCATCTCTGGACAGCTCAGTGGCAGGGTCTCATTCACAGTGGGGGCATCTGTTCCTCACAGACATCAGGCAGGGAAATGGATTTGGTTCTCTGTGCCAGCCCAGCCACAGCTGAGTGTCACAGCACCCTCTCGTGGGCTCATAAGAGTTTCACTGTCACCAGGCAGGTCATTGTATTTGATAAACCACTGTGAGAGTTTGCAATCGCCTTCATCTGCAACCTCCTAGAGGCAAATGCAGGTGTCTGGTACCATGTGAAGTCATGTGAAGGCATTGTGAGAAATTGTCCTTTTGCTTAAGAAAAACATGGCTGGGGCTCCTGGCTGGCTCAGCCAGTTAAGCATGTGCCTTTGGCTCAGGTTATGATCCCAGGGTTCTGGGATCGAGGCGAGGCTCCCTGTTCAGCAGGAAAGGAGTTAGGGAAATAGCTTAGAACCCACAGAGAATGTGAATAAAGGGGAGTGAAATGGAATTTGGTCTGTGTTTTGCTTTAGGGATTGGAAGTTAGTTTTTTCTCAATTGTGATGGTTCTTGAAACAGAGAAGCTGTATTGGTTTTTTTTTACCTTTAATTTTTTTTCTAATAATAATTTTTTATTATGATATGGTAGTCACTATACAGTATTTCCTTAGTTTTTGATGTAGTGTTCCATGATTCATTATTTGCATATAACACCCAGTGCTCCATGCAATATGTACCTTCCTTAATACCCATCACTGGCCCATCCCAATCCCCCACCCCTCTCCCCTCTGAAGCCCTCAGTTTGTTTCCCAGAGTCCATAGTCTCTCGTGGTTCATTCCCCCTTCTGTTTAGGGTCCATTGTCTAAAGGGACAGACAGTGGAAGTTCACCGAATATAAGATCGAAATTTCGTTGTTCATTATAGATGCCGCTAAGTAGTTCCCAGTCATTTCATTCTACTGTAGTAATTCATTATACCTGTGCAGGTGCACGTGGAAGACAATTGATGCATGTTTAGTGGTAATAAAACACGCCCCTCAGTAGTAGAATAATAGAGGATGCATATGTGTAAAATTATTCGACTACAGCTTCCATGCTTTCCCTTTGGTTCCTTATTATCTATGAAATTGGACAATTTTTGTTCTCTAGGCTTAAAACTCATTGTCAGTATTCAGAGTTTTTCAATGCTGATCTTCTCCTGTATAAGTTACCAAAAACCTAAAATATGTATGAAATTTAAAAAACGCTATATTGAAAATGACAGCAGGGAAGTTCCATTTTGTGAATATTGTGTCAATGGATCTCTATTTTGACATCAGTGTTCATTAGAAATGATGACATTTCATGTGAGTATAAATACCAATGTGAAAAAGGAAAGGTAGGAAGAACCTTGAATGTTTAAGTAATTGGTGAAATGACAGGTGTGTGTGTGTGTGTGTGTGTGTGTGTGTGTGTGTGTGTAATTGATTTTCAGTGAATGGTTCAGCTTCTTGTAGGGCCTCCGAGAGAGCCCAGATGAACCTTTCAATGAGTTGGTATCTGTTTTCAGAACATGGGAATCTCTTAGTCCAATAGTCAATCAGGCAAGCTTTGAGGTCTTGAAGAGTTTCAGTCCTCAGCGATGGTGTTGCAGACCCTTGTGAGCAAACCCTAGGGTATGCTCAGAGCCCTCATTTGCTGGTAGCAAGGTGTGACGATTTCAGACGGCATTTCCCAAAGAAGTACCTCTTGAGTCTCTGTCCTTATTAGTTCCCTACACTTCCTTACACTAGTTATGTGTTCAATGTGTTTCAGGATAATCCCCACATGTGATTTTTGCTATTTCCTACTAGTCCTATCTGTTTCTCATCTTCTTCTTTTATGGTAGGTGTTGGGAAGCAACCTGTGCGGTGTAGGAAGGGGTGTGGTAGTTGTCTGCCTTCAGAGGACCGAATGATGCCTAGAAATTGTACTGTAGTTTGAGGTCAATTGTCCATCCTCTGAGTGTCAGGAATTCCATCACTTTACATTGATGCTAGTCTGTTCTTCAAGCTGTCCTCAGAAATAAGGACGTCATCCATCTAGGGAATACTGATTTGTGTGTATGTTTTCATTTTAGGAAAGGCCTTGCTGCTCCTGAAAATAATACTGTAGAGCACCCTTTCCTGTTCTTATTGGCCATCAGTCAATCTTTTGTGAAGTATTCCTTTATAAATAGACTTTTTATGGTTGATGAGCAGGAATTCTTATTGACAAGTCTTTGTCAGTGTGTGTATTGCAAATCTTTACTTCCCAGCCTGTGGTTCACTTTTTCATTTTCTTATGGTCATAAGATAAGGAGAAATGTCACATTTTTATGAAGTCCCACTGAATTCTTTTAAATGGTTAGTGCACCCTATGTCCTGCCCCAAGATTGACAGGTTCTACGTTTTCTTTCAGAAACTGTCCAATGGGAAACACAATCCATCTCAAATTTATAAATTGCATTTTTAATTATAATAGGGTATTTATACACTGTTTTGGATTTTCTATGTACACAATCGTATTATCTTTGAATAGTCACAATTATCCCCTCAATTCTTATACTTTTTGTTTCTCTTGCCTTCTAACACTGGTAAATTCTCCAATGCAACGTTGAGTAGAGCAGCATTGTTTGAAGATTTTAATATACCTTTCTCAATATCTGACAGAAAAAGCAGACAAAACATTGGTAAAATGTGACCTAATGGACATATAGGGAACATTCCATAATAAGTGCAGAATACATTATTTTCAAGTGGTCATAGTCTCTTTACCCAAATAGATGATAGGTGGGGCCACGAATCAAGTCTACAAATGTTAAACCCTGAAATTAACTAGATTCTATTCTTAGACCACAGGGGAATTGAGCCACAGTCATAGGAAAAAGAAAACCAGGAAGTCCTTCAATGTTTAAAAATTAAATGGAACTTTGCTACATATCCTAAAGGTAGGAGAGGGAATCTCAATGGAAATTCTGAACCTTTTCTACATGAGGGCTCACACACAATGGCACTTTCTTTGTGAAGAGCATTATAATAACCTAGACAGGAGTTGAGCCTTAAGTCAGAGTTCTGCCTGCCCCAGCCACACCTGGCAGCCTTGGCCTGTGGTGCCCCTCAGCTGTCCTTTCTGGTGGCCCTGAGCTAAGGGGTCAACATGGCCATATGGAAATGGGAAGCTCCCCACTCATAGTGATGGCGGTGCCCCCTCCCCAGCTGCCCTTTCTGGTGGCTCTGAGCTAATGGGGTCAACATGGCCGTATGGAAATTAGAAGCTCCCTACTCTTAGTGATGACGTTGCTATCGTATCGTCCTCACCAGTCCAACAACATGATTTCTGAGTGAAATATGACACAAGAGCGACTTCTTGGCCTTCCTTCAGGTTTGAAAATCATCTGGTGAGTCATCTATTAGGAATATGGATTCAACATGTGTTCTTTCTTCTGGAAAAGAAATAGACCCAATAGCAATTATGGCTTCCTGAGCACCTGTTCCTGAGAGACATCATACTGGCTCTTTGTAGCATTCTGCCTCTTAAAATTCTCAACTAGGGTGTAGATATTTTTAGGCACATTTTCAGGTGGTTAGACAGGGACTCAGATGATATGAGTCACAGCGGATTTTAGTGTCAGAAACCTAAGTGGGATCCCCAAATTGACTCCAAATCCCTTGTTGTTCCATACAGGGTACTATTTCCCTCTTATCTCTGGTCTTCTCGATCTGGAAACCTATCAAGTATCAGGATTTTCTTGTCATGTGGAAAACTGGAACGAATTCAGCGGGCCTTTTCACGTCTGCCCATGGTGATCATTAAGATCATTATCTCAGTGGAGGACCTCTGGGTAAGATACTCAAAGATCCTTAGGAATACAGACAGTATAATATTTTTCTGGTATTAAAGTTACAGAAACCAACTATCATTTTTAGTCGATTCAGGCTCTGGTATGTTCAAACCGTGCTGTAAAACCGGTCTGAAATAGTATTTAAAAACACTCAGCTCAGCCTCTTCTACAAAGTGAGCCAATGCTTATAAACATGGCTAAAATATTCCCTTACCTACGATGACTTCCCAGCCATCGTAGTATTTATATGGTATGACTGTGACTTACATTAGTCAACATTTGCAGAGAAAGAACTTAGTGCATCCAGGGGGCACATCATGTTGAAATTAGTTTGTGACAATGAGCTACTGTGTTTTATTCTGCAGTCCAAGGGAATGGTGCCAGACATCTCTAAGGTGTCTAGCAGTTCTACAATTCTGATTTTAAGTGGTCTGTGTGCTTCAGAGATTTGGGCAGGAGAAGGGCAGGAGTCCAGAGACTGTGAACACTTCTGTTACCTGTGCTGACCATGGAGCAGGCAGCCTTCTGTGGACAACATTTTGATTTCTTGGTACTCTTGTGAAAGGTGCTTTTGTCTCACATTCCTCCATTTAGGAGTAATTATAATGATGAAAGTAATTTTTATCTTATATCATCTGTGGGCCCTGATCCTGGGCTCCCAGGGAAGCTATCCTTTAACATTTTACCCGGCTCAAAATGACTGGGCAACACCTCAAAGCATGGGCCCTATTTCTGCCCCAAGCACATGTTGTACATCTGCTTCGAGAAGAAAACAATAACCAAAAATGCCAACATAAAGATAAGACAAAATCAAGAACCTCTTTGGCTCCCATAATATTAAAGTCATACTGACATGTATATACTGAAAATGCATGAAATCATTGCATTTCCTAAAGCCCAAGTCTTGGAGGGTCTGAGAGTCACTGACCTTGCCCAGAACCAGGCACACCCCAGCAGGGAGGGCTGGTGCAGAAAGGGAAGGGGCAGGACTCTGAGGGTGGTCTGCAGCTAGAGGGGTCCCTGGAAGGGGCCAGGTGTGTGTGGAGGCCCCAGCCCACGAGCCCACCCATGCCTGTGCCTGGTGTTGGGTAGAGGAGGCTCCTCTTGGGCCCCCTGCACTTTCAGCGTTCCAGGGGCTTGAGGGCGGGTTGCCCAGCATCCAAGGAGCTCAGGCACAGCCCTCCCAGACAATTCACCACTTGGGGGTGGAGCTACATCACTGTGGGCGGTCCCTGATTTGCAGTGGGTTGCAGACCTGGGGCAGAAGGGGCACTGAGAGAGAGAGAGTTGCCCTGTGGAGATCCCTGCTGGTGAGTGAGCAGCATGCACTGGGGTGGGGGTCCGGGTCAGGGTGCGCCCCAGGTGGGAGGCAGGGTTCTGGAAGGGAACGTGGAGAGGGTTCATTGTGTGGACTCAGGTGAGTTTTCCTTTTCCATTTAAAGTCTCTTCTGCCCCATGTCCTCAACTGGCCTTATTCTCCATCCCCGTGAACTATAGGGCGCCCGCTCACCTGAGCTTTTGTGGGATGGGTTGCAGAATTTCAGGGTTTCCCCTGTTCCCCTGGAAGAGTGCGGGAAAGGACCTCACACAATCCCCACCTTCAGTTCTCTGACACAGTGCAGGTGATGCCTCTTGTGCATTAACCCGAATTCAGCAGGGTGTGCCCTGGTCCCCCAGGCACAGGTGTGGCAGTAGCAAGCCCCAGAGCCGTCCCCCAACTTAGCATTATGCCCCCTGTGCCCCCAGGTTAGTGGTAATTGGCTATTAGAAGCATGCAGGAGAATCCTCCAGGTGGGGGCCTGGAGGCGGGCGTAAACCAGACCCCACTCTAGTTGCATTGGGAATAGACGAATTGAGGGTTTCTTTAGAAGAGTAAGTCTGCTTTCCAGAAAAGGCAAGGTCATTGGTCTGTTGAGAATGAAGATAATTACTGCTAAACAACAAGTATGTGTTGCCCCTTCGCCCAGAAACCGAAGCAGGTGTGCAGGCTTTAGGTCAGAGGTGCCTTCTTCTCCACAGGTGAGAACACTTCTCTGCTCTGGCTCCTAGACACCCGAGGTTTTGAACGTCAGCATCAGAGTCAGCGAGGCAGATTGTCACAGGACGCCAGTGTTCAGAGAAAGCACAGGTATGTTTGGCAAAATGTCCTATCTATGTCAGGGCTGGAGGTAAAACCTCTCATTATCCCAAAACCTCCTGGGCTTTTCTCTTTTCTCTAGTTGAGCCACAAAGTAAAATTGAAGTAGCTGTCAGCATTCTGGGTTTGGTGCAAGAATTACTTAGTTTCCCTGCAGGTAGAACTTTGCAGGGGATCACAATTTCTCTGTCCATTTATTGCTTACAAATGTATTTTGACTATCTGTTTCCTAGGAACCCTCTTTTATTAGAAAGGGAAGGTGAGATTCACTCTGTGCCTGTTTGTAACATCTAATTTGTTCCTTCATCTAACAATGTTTATCCAGTTGGGCCTAAGATATGGTTGAGTGGCCAGCATCTAGAGTTAGATGGCTTTTTTTCATCTGATACAGACTTGGATGATGTCATTTGACAAAGGTGATGTTTCATCATTGATTAGTTTATTCATCAGAAGAGTTAAAATTAGGGTGGAGGGAAAATTGAAAATTATCCAAAGCGGCCTGTTCCTGTTTAAAAGTTGAGCTTGACTTTCTAGTTTTACTAAATGTATTATCTCGATATTTTGAGGTGCCATATTCTCTCTGTAGTTTCTTTGGTGGTGGAGTCAGAAGGAGAGTCTGGGAATTCTTTCCGAGAGTGGCATGCTGGTGGCTTCAAGGGGATTGGCATCAGGAGCCTTGGGGTGAATTCTGCAACTGCTTGTCTGACCCTGGGTGCATCTCCCAGAGGTTTTGTTTCCTCTTATGAAATTGCCCGCAGATAATGTTCTGCTTGAAGGGGAACCCTCCCATCCTGTTGGTGGGAATGCAAAGTGGTGCAGCCAGTCTAGGAAACAGTGTGGGGGTTCCTCAAAAAGTTAAACATTGAAAAACCACATGATCCAGCAATTGCTCTCCTAGGTATTTACCCAAAGGATACAAAAATGTGGATTCAAAGGGGGTCCATGCAGCATGATGTTTAGAGCAGCAATGACCACAGTAGCCAAATTATGGAGAGAATCCCAAAGTCCATGCACTGATGAATGGATCAAGCAGATGTGGGATACCTATATATAATGGAATATGACCCAGCTTCAAAAAGAATGAAATCTTACCACTTGCAAGGATGTGGATGGATCTAGAGTGTATTAAGCTAAGCAAAATCAGTGAGGAAAGACTAATATCCTATCCTCTCACGCTTGTGGAATTTCAGAAAGAAAACAGATGAACAGAGTGTTGGGGTGATGAGAGAGGCAAACAAGGCAATAGACTCAACCTTGGAGAACAAACTGAGTGTTGCTGCAGGACAGGAGTGTGGGGGGAAGAGTTAAATGGGTGAGGGGTATTAAGGAGGGTACTTGTGATGAGCACCAGGTACTGTATGCAGGAGAGGAATCACTAAATCCTACCCCTGAAGCGAATATTCCATGGCATGTGAACTAACTGGAATTTAAGTAAAAGAAGAAAGGAAAAAGTGTTCTGCTTCATGAAGAGTGAGGTAAAATTGTAGTGATTTGGGCTGTACTATTCTATAGAGGATAGATGGAAAACACCCTGTTGTAGGATACACTAGTTTCTTATCACATAAGGAGTACTCAGAGAGCTGCAATGAAAGATTCAGGTCTCAGAGCATGTTCATGTTCCACTGATATGTTACAGTTTGCACAGGTAGGAAAGAAGGTGGAGAGAAAGTCAACAGAAGGGGAAAGTAGGTGTGAACCTTTCATTAGTTAGCATTATATCTTTCTCATGAAAGCCTTGCGCCAGTGTGATTTTGGAAGAAGAGGGGGAATCCGGGAGCATTGGAGGAGACAGGGGAGTTCCAGGTCTGGGTAAAGCTGACAGGGGTCCCAGATGAGAGCTGAATGCATTCTGCAGCAGGATGTGGGCAGGGTGGGCTCCAGGGGTGGCTGTGGGTCTCCTGGGTGAGAGTTGTGACAGGTGAGGGCTGTGTGCAAGTTCCTGGCTGAGGACAAGTGAGGCACAGGCGGAGAGCTGTCAGAGAACCTTCTTCTGGGCCACCAACCTCACCCAACACACACAGCCTCATCTTCTGTCCCTGTCACTCCAATTCAGACTTCTCCGAAGGTGAGTGAGAACACATCAAGAGCATTCTGAACAAAAGGGAAAGCATGTGCAATGGCTCTGGGGCAGGAGATTTCCAGGTATGTCCAGGAGCAGCAAGAAGGCCCTGTGGCCACAGGAGACAGCTTAGGACATGAGCTCAGAGAGGTGACAGAAAGCCATTCCAGGGCTATAACCCCATGAGACCCTGTTTCACTGGGCCATCCTGGCTACAGTGTTGAGAACAGATTACAGAGGGTTGAAGACGCAAGGCAGGTCAATGACGAGGCTTTTCCAGGAACTCAGGCACTGTGGACCAGACAGGTGGCCTTGGATGGAGTGGTTAGACCTATTCTGGGTCCATTTTGAAGATGGAGCTCACAGAATTTGCTGATGGGTTAGCTATTAGGAGCAGGAGAACGGAGGCGTTGGGGTAACTCCCAGCTGTTGTGGGTTGTCCTGATCGAGGGGAAGGAGAGTGTTTCTGGGGATAGGAGGTAGTCTGTGTTCCGCATCCTGAGGAAGGTGCCTTTCCCGGTGGGTCTGCTGAGATTTGTGTCTGGGAGAACCTTTCACATCTCCTCCCTCAGAAATGCTCAAGTACAAGTATCCCCCACTTTTTAAGCGTTCACAGTAAGACACTGGGCTTTCTTGAAAGAACTATGTTATTACCCAGCTTCAGTAAGAGGAAGAGACCTGAAGAGGCTTTCCCTCTTATGAAAAAAGGTGAACAGTGAGAATCGCGTTCAGCATCTGTTTTGGGGAGAAGCACAACAGAGGCAGCGTGCACCCCAACCAGCTCCTTCCGCTGGGAACAGCTATCCACATCCAGCCACCAGCACTTTGAATGGTGTCTGTGAGCCTCTGCTGTGCTTTATCTTCATTTATGCTGGGCCTCCCTTAGAAACTTGTGTCCTGAGGCCTAAGAAAAGCCAAAGAGAAGGAATTTTGGAGTCTGAGCACACTGTCTAATTGTTCCGTGTAAATTAATGGCCATTCCTTCTTGACACCATTTCTGCTGTGCAAGGTTTCTCAGAAGCCCTGTACTTTCAAAGAGCAGGGAAACTTATACCCGATGCTTCAGGGTTAGTTTTAGACTCCATGCTGGACAGAACATTTCATGACTGTCGGATTTTCTCACTTCAACATTGAGACTTTGACCACCTTCACCCGTTTCTACCACCCCATCCCCGAATCTGGCACCTACCAATCTGCTCTCAGTGTCTATGTGTTCAGTATTTGTTTATTCCTCGTGGAATGTACATGAGAGCATCTGGTAGTGGTCTTTCTGTGTCTGAGTTACTTGGCATAAGGCCCCCAAGGTCTGTGTTTCCATGTCTGGTTCTTGTGAATAATGCTGCAGTGAACGTGGGAGTGCATCTGTCTTTTTGAGGCAGTATTTTTGTGTTCTCCGAATCAATACTCAGTAGAGCCATTACTGGGCCATTGGGTAGTTGCATTAATTTTTTCAGGAACCTCCATACCGTTTGTCACAGTGGCTGCACCAATTTCCATTCCCACCAACAATGCTCAGAGTCCTCTTGTCTGCACACCCTTGACCCCACCTGGTGTCTGTCTCTGGGACAATAGGTGTTCCAACACTTGTGAGGGAATAGCCAGTTGTGGGTTTGACTGATGTTTCCCTGATGATATTTAGTGATGTCGAACAACTTTTTCTGTCTGTTGGCACCTGTGAGCTGTCTTTGGAAAGTATCTATTCACATATTCCCCACATTTTTTATACAGTTTTTTTTGTTTGTTTGTTTTGATTTGTATGAGTGTTGTGTGTATTTTGGATGTTAGCCTCTTCTCACACATATGATTCGCAGATATTTTTTTTCTTATTGGGTCTGTGGCCTTGTAAGTTTTTGCTGGTTTCTTTTTCCGTGTGGAAGATTTCAGTTGAAGTTGTTCCACCTGTTTATTTTTGCTTTTGTTGCCTTTGCATTTGGTGTCCAATCTGAAGACTCTTTGCCAAAACCAATGTCGAGAGACTTAGTACCTGTGTCTTCTTGGAGGTTTATGGATTCAGGTCTTACGTTCATATCATTCATCCATTAAAAATTTTGTGTGTGGTGTAAGAAAGTGACCCAGTTATATTCTTCTGCATTTAGTGTCCAGTTTGCCTGTTACCACTCACTGAAGAGACAGTCATTCCCTCATGGCATATCTTCTGCTGCTGTGTCGTAAGTTAGGATCATCTACGTGTGGGTAAGTTTCTGAGCTTTCTGTTCTGTTCCACTGACCTGGTGTCTGTGTTTCTGCCAGTACCATCCTGTTTTGATGACAACAGCTTTGTAATCTAGCTTGAAATCCAACAGTGTGTTGTCTGCACCTTTCTTTCTTCACGTTGCTTTGGGTATTTGGGGTGTTTTATGATTCCATACAAGTTTGAGGACTGTTTTCTATTTGCTCGAATAATGCCACTGGAATTCAGATAGGGATTTCATCACATGTGTCAATTGCTTTGGGTACGATGGACATGTTCACATAATTAACTCTTCCAGTTAAGGAGCATGGCGTATGCTTCCATTTGTTTGTGTTGCCTTCCAAATCTTTGACCCATACATCCTGCCCCCCTCGACACACATGTTTTTCATTTCTTTTCTGCCATGTGTTGAGTGTACTATGTCTTTCTCATTCTTGGTTGCTTTTATTCCTAAATTTTTTTTGATGCAATTGTAAATGGCATTGCTTTTTTAATTTCTCTTTGTGAAAGTGTGTCATCAGTATACAGAAATGCAAGAAGTTGGGTCATCTGGGTGGCCCCATAGGTGAAGCGTCCGCCTTCAGCTCAGGTCATGAACCCAGAGTTCTGGGTTCGAGCCCCGTGTTGGGCTCCCCGGTTACAGAGGGTCTGTTTCTCCCTCTTTCTCACACTCCCCCTGCTCGTGCTTTTTCTCTTCCTGTCAAATAAATAAATAAAATCTGAAAATACATAAAGACAACAGGTCTCTGTATATTGACTTTATATCCTGCAGCTTTCTTGAATTTGTTTATTCTAACAGTGTTTTTTTTTTTTTTTTTTGTGGAATCATTCGGGATTTCATGTCATTTGCAAATAGTGACAGTTTTCCTGTATGGATTTCATATCTTTCTTTTTTTAAAATGATGTCACCCTACAGTACTTCATTTGTTTTTGATGTAGTGTTCCATGATTCATTGTTTGCATATAACACCAAGTGCTCATTATGACACATGCCCTCCTTTTTTAAAAAAAGAATTTATTTATTTATTCAACAGATATAGAGACTGCCAGCGAGAGAGGGAACACAAGCAGGGGGAGTGGGAGAGGAAGAAGCAGGCTCACAGCGGAGGAGCCTGTTGTGGGGCTCGATCCCATAATGCCGGGATCACGCCCTGAGCCAAAGTCAGACGCTTAACCGCTGTGCCACCCAGGGGCCCCAACAGGTGCCCTCCTTAATACCCATCACCAGGTTAACACATTACCCTACCCCTCCCTTTCTGCAATCTTCAGTTTGTTTCCCAGTGTCAATAGTCTCTCATGGTTCATCTCCCCCTCTCATTCCCCCCCTTCACTTTTCCCTTCCTTCTTCTAATGTCCTCCATGCTACTCCTTCCGTTCCACATAGGAGTGAAACCATATGATAATTGTCTTTCTCTGCTTGACTTAATTTCACTTAGCATAATCCCCTCCTGGTCCATCAACCTTGGTGCAAATGGGGGGTATTCATCCTTTCTGATGACTGAGTAATATTCCATTGTATAGATGAACCACATCTTCTTTGTCCAATCATCTGCTGAAGGACATCTTGGCTCCTTCCACAGTTAGGCTATTATGGACATTGCTGCTATGTACATTGGGATACAGGTGCCCCTTCTTTTCATTACTCTGTGTCTATGGGGTAAATACCCAGTAGTTCAATTGGTGGGTCTTAGGATAGCTCTGTTTTTAACGTCTTGAGGAACCTCCATATTGTTTTCAAAAGTGGCTGTACCAGCTTGAATTCTCACGAGTAGTGTAAGAGGGCTCCCCTTTCTTCACATACTCTCTGACTTTTTTTATTTCTGTCTTGTTAATTTTTTTTCAAGATTTTATTTATTCATTCCACAGAGATAGAGACATCCAGCGAGAGAGGGAACACAAACAGGGGAGTGGGAGAGGAAGAAGCAGGCTCATAACGGAGGAGCCTGATGTGGGGTTTGATCCCATAATGCCAGGATCACGCCCTTAGCCGAAGGCAGAGGCTTAACCTCTGTGCCACCCAGGTGCCCCCTGCCTTGTTAATTTTAACATTTCTAACTGGTGTAAGGTGGTATCTCATTGTCATTTTGATTTGTATTTGCCTGATGGCAAGTGATGTGGAGCATTTTTTCATGTGTCTGTTGGCCATTTGTATGTCTTCTCTGGAGAAGTATCTCTTTGTGTCTTCTGCCCATTTTTTTGATGTCGAGTTTGAGGAGTTCTTTATAGATCTTGGATACCAACCCTTTATCTGTAATATCATTTGCAGATATCTTCTTCAATTCCATAGGTTGCCTTTTTGTTTTTTGATCATTTGCTTTGCCAAGCAGAAGCCTTTTATCCTGATGAAGTGCCAATAGTTCATTTTTTGCTTTTATTTCCTGTGCCTTTAGAGACGTGGCTTGCAAGAAGTTGTTGTGTCCAAGGTTGAAGAGTTCTTTTGATTTTGATATGAGACAGGAATCCATTATCTTATTTTCCTGATTGTATTCGAGTCCTCTGTCTTTCTTGGTGAGTCTAGCTAAGTTTGTCAGTTTTGTTTATCTTTCCAAAAAAGGCTGCTCTCATTTTCATTGTTTTTTTTTTTTTGTCTTTTTAGTCTCCGTTGGATTTATTAATGCATTCCTTTTTGTTATTTCCTTATTTCTACTAATTTGGGGCTTTGTTTGTTGTTTTTTTTTCTCCTTATTTACCACATAAAGCAGGTTGTTTATTGGAGAGCATTTTCATGGATTGATGAAGACTTTAATTTCTATGAATATCCCCCATAAAGCTACTTTTGCTGCATCCCATAAGTTTTTGTAGGTTGTCTTTTTCATCAGTGACCAGGTACTTCTAAAAGTTTTTTGATTTCTTCTTTGACTGTTGGATGTTCAGTAGCATGTTGTTAAATCTCCACATATTTTTTAAGATTATTTTAGTATCTGACAGAGAGTGAGACAGCGAGAGAGGGAACACAAGCAGGGGGGTGGGAGAGGGAGAAGCAGGCTTCCCACTGAGCAAGGAGCCTGATTTGGGGCTAGATCCCAGGATCCGGGTCAAGACCTGAGCTGAAAGCACATCCTTAACGACTGAGCCACCCAGGCCCCAAAAATCTCCACCTATTTTTGACTGTCCCATTTTTTTCTTGAGACTGATTTCTAATTTCATATCATTGTGGTTGGACAAGATTTGAAGCAGAAGGTGAAAAGAGCATTCAGATGAAAGGTTTGTTTCCTGGAGGGTTTTCTGAGGGCAGACCATGAGTTCAGTGGGGATGGAGGAAGGTTTTGTGAGACGGGGGGTGGGGTTAACCCTCGTTAGAATTACTGACTACTACCATGCAGGCTGTGTGCTACTGTTCACACCGTAGTCCTGATGGACTTGTACTTCATTAAATATTTTCTAGGAGGTGTAGGCATAGCCTTTACTTAAAGAAAGGTGCCATGTGGGTTCATGGCATTACCCCAGGTCAGCAACCAGGATGTATGGTATTGTGGGGGATCAGAAGCAGGCTTTCTGTGGGAAGCGACAGAAATAGGGTATGGTGAGCTCCATGACCATAGGTGAGGTCCCTCGTGACCCACTGGGTGTTGGGTTCTGTGGATCTGTCTCATCAGGTGCTGTGGAATTCAGGGACACCCTCCTGTCTGTGGATTTGTGTGGAGACAGGTAGACATCAGTGTCTGGCCAGGCACGAGGGTCGCAATGGACCACCACCAGAGGTGCAGCGTGCGGGGGAGCCACTGCTTGGTTTCCCCGAAAGCTGACCAGGGTCTGTGACCGTGATTCCTAGCATCTGCAAGGGAAGAGGAGATCGGGGTGGTGCACACTTCCTAGACTTGTGCTCAGGACTAGTCTGGAGCCCACTGAAGTCAGCCACACCTGGCACAGAAGGCACCCAGTCAGTGTAGCTGTGGGCACTGCTCCCATGGCACTTTTGGGCCGGCTCCATGCTGCCACCTCCTCTTTTCATCATCATCTTCAAGGTCATGTGCCTCTGCTCTTGCCCCATGGCCTCCGGGGTATTGTCCGTCCTCCATCTGGCCCTCATCCCTGGTGCCCTGTGCAGTCCGATGACAGGGTAGCCTTCTCGAGACAAACATCTGGCCCTGATGGAAAACTTCCATGGATCTCTTGTGATGCGAGGATGATGCCCTGCCCTGGAAGGGGGCTGCAGGTCCAAAATCAGGAGAGCCATGTCTCCCTTTTCAGCATGGCCTGCACTCCCCTCAGTCTTCTTCAGGGAAGCTCTCGCCACTTCCTGAGCTGACAGCTCTGAACTTAAAAATGAATGTTATTTTACATATCTCTATGCTTTAGTTCATCCATGGCATGTCTTTCAACCCCGTTAGTGGTTTTTTTTTTTTTTTTAGCGGTTCTGAAGGGCTGTCTGCTCAAGGAGGGGATGACCTGGGCAGGGCAGCTTTCCCTCTCATCTCCCTCAGCATGTCTCTGAGCCCTGGGGCCAGCTGTCCCACTGAGGATTGAGGGACCTGAGCCAGCCCATCCTGAGCCCAGGCTGTGTCAGCACATAGACTGATGCGTGTCGGAGCGGTGGGCAGCTGGCATGGGCCAGGGGCAGGCAGTGTCTCCTTCTCATTCCTTCCCTCCCTTCCTCCCAGAAGTAGCTCAGAGCAGCCTTCAACCCCTGCATCTCCAGATCCCTTGACCTGTGCCTCCTGTGTTCAGCTGGTGACCTTGGAGTTTCGCATGGATTCTACCTCCCGTACCCTCTCCCATAGCAGTTCCTGGATCAGGGGAGGGGTCGGACCCTTGTCTGCTTTTGGTCTTCTTCCTGTCCCGCACCGAGCCCACCGACCGTTTCATCTTCCATGTATGTGCTTGGAAGCAAGCCCATCCACAGGGAACCTATTAGCCAAGTGGATCCAGGCAATGAACATTGAAGTAGAGATCCAGAATCCATAATAAACCTGCTCTGAAACCTGTCCCAAAGTCTGTGACTCTCTCACACTGAAACAGAAACAATAATAGCTTTCTGGACTGTGAAGTGATATGTGTCTCTACTTCCAATCTTGAATGCATAGGTGCTGAACCTGGACAGAAAGGGACCATGGCTCCCGTGGGCTGGGATCCACAGTAAGAACGCAGTGAAATCTGAATTTTAGGCATTAAGTGAATAATTATTGTAGAGTGAATCCCAAGTAGGGCTTTTGCACATTGCACAGGAAAAGCTTTTTCAAAGATGTTTCTGAAAGAAAAATCTTTTTTTTTAAATTTATTTTAATTCCATTAGAGCTAACATACAGTGTTACATTTGTTTCAGGTGTACAGTAGAGTGATTCAGTAATTCTATATATTACAAAGTGGTCATCAAGAAAAGTGTCCTCTTAATCCCCTTCATCTATTTCACTCATCCCTCTATCCACCTCCTCTCTGGTAACCATCCGTTTGTTCTCTATTGAAAAGAGTTTGTATTTTGGTGTGTCTCCTTTTTCTCTTTTAGTTATTTATTTTTGTTTGTTTTTTAAATTCCCCATTAGAGTGACATCATATGGGATTTGTCTTTCTCTGACTGACTGATTTTAGTTTGGATAATACTCTCTAGCTCCATCCATGTGGCTGCAAATGGCAAGGTTTCATTCTTTTTCAAGCCGAGTAATACTCCATTGTGTGTGTGTGTGTGTGTGTGTGTGTGTGTGTGTGTGAATACACACATCTATCATCTCATTTGTCAATTTTTCTACAGACACTTGGGTTGCTTCCATATTGTGATATTGTAAATAATAGTGCAAGAAACATAGGGGTGCACGTATCCTTTTTACTTACTGTTTTCCTATTCTTTGGGTAAATACGAGTAGTGTGATTGTTGGATCGTAGGGTAGTTCTATATTTAATTTTTTGAGGAAACTTCATACTGTTTTCCACGGTGGCCACCACAGTTTGCATTCCCACCCACAGTTCACGAGGATTCCCCTTCATCCACATCCTCCCAACACCTGCTCTTTGTTGTGCTTTTGATGTTAGCCATTCTGACAGGTTTGATGTAATACCTCATTGTCCTTTGGATTTACATTTTCCTGATGATGGGTGATGGTGAACATCTTTTCATGGGACTGTTGGCCATTTGTATTTCTTCTTTGGAGAAATGTCTGTCCATGTCTTCTGCCTATTTTTTAACTGGATTATTTGTTTTTTGGGGGGTCGAGTAGTATCAGTTGTATATGTTTTGGACACTATTCCTTTATTGCATATGATCTTTGCAAATATCATCTCCCTTTGAGTAGGTTGTCTTATTACTTTTACGTTTTCATTGTTCTTCTGCCGTGTGGAAACTTTTTATTTTGGTGTATTCCCAATAGTTTATTTTTGCTTTCATTTCCTTTGCCTCAGGACACAGTCTAGAAAAACGTTGGTATGGTCCATGTCAAGAAGTTACTGTCTTCCCTCCTGTAGGATTTTTATGGATTCAGTTCTCATATTGAGGTCTTGAAACTGTTTTGTGTTTGTCTGTATTGTGTAAGAAAGCAGTCTAATTTCATTCTTTTGTGCGTAGCTGTCTAGTTTTCCCAACACCATTTGCTGTAGAGACTGTCCTTTTCCCTTTTGATATCGTTGCTTGCTTTGTGGAAGATTCATGGACCACATAATTATGGGTTTCTGTCTGAACTTGTATCCTGTTCCTTTGGTCGCTGTTTCTATTTTTGTGCCGTACTGTCTTGTTAGGATGACTGCAGCTTTGTAGTATAACCTGAAATCTGAAATTGTGAGTCCTCCAGCTTTGTTTTTCTTTTCCACATTGCACTGTCTGTTCGAAATCTTTAGTGGATCCATACAAATGTTTAGGATTGTTTATTCGAGGTCTTTTGTTCTTTAATTTAAATTCAATTAGCCAACTTACAGTACACCATTAGTTTCAGATGTAGTCTTAAATAAATTTTCAGTCGTGTGTAACACCCAGTGCTCATTGTATCATGTGGCCTCCTTAATGCTACTCACCCAGTTACCCCCCCCAACTTCTCCAACAATCATCAGTTTCTTGCGATAGTTAAGAGTCCATCATGGGTTTTCTCCCTCTCTGATGACTTCCCATTCTATTTTCCCTTCCTTCCCCTATGGTCTTCTTCCTTGTTTCTGATATTCCACATAGGAGTGAAAGCATATGATCATTGTCTTTCTTTCATTGACTTATTCCACTCAGCATAATACCCTCCAGCTCCACCCATGTCGGTGTGATGGTAAGTATTCATCCTTTCTGATGGCTGAGTAATATTCCATTATATATATATATATGATCCACATCTTCTTTATCCATTCATCTGTCCATGATCATCTGCACTCCTTCCACAGTTTGTCTATTATGGACATTGCTGCTATGAACACTGGGGTGCATGTGTCCCGTCTTCACTACATCTGTCTCTTTGGGGTCGATACCCCGTAGTGCAATTGCTGGGACATAGGGTAGCTTTATTTATAACTTCTTGAGGAAACTCTGTACCATTTTCAAGAGTGGCTGTACCGCACTGCATTCTTACAGGGGTGTAAGAGGGTTCCCGTTTCTCCACATCCTCTCCAAGATGTGTAGTTTCATGTCTTCTTATTTTTAGATATTCGGCCTCGTGTGGTAGGGCATCTATAGGGGTTAAGATTTCCATTTCCCTGAAGCCAAGTGATATGAAGCATTTATGCATGTATCTTTTGGTCACCAGTATGTCGTCATCATTGAAATGACTTCCCATTTTAATCCATCTCAAGACCTAAAGCTGGGTAAGGCACTGAAGCTGGATGATGCCATCGGTTGGAAGTGTGGAGAATTTCAAAAGATCTCCGTGGAGAGCAAGTTTAAAGGTCAGTTTGAAGCTACTAATTGGATCCGGGGAGATCTCTGAAAGTGGGGGTTGCCTGGGATGGGCTGAGGGGGGCCCTCCGATTTTCCTATGAATCCTTGCTTCAGCCCCAAATGGACAGTTTCCTCCTGTGGGGCACGGTGAGTCCTCTAGTCGTACAGAGGTGAGCCCAATGCCTGGTGCCTTGGAGGCAGGCAAACGGGGAGGGACCCTCAGCAGAAGACCCAGAGTTAGGTTAGGCCTCAAGAGACAGCAGGTCCGAACTGCCCAGTGCTCAGAGAACTCCCAGGCCGAGTGAGATGAGGGCACAAGGGCGGGTGAGTGTGAGGCTGAGGTTCCATCCGGAAGGGCCCACAAAGGTCGGGGTTCAGCAGAAGGAGCTCTCAGGGGGTGCCCCAATTCTCTTGCCCTGAATGCTCTGTTGTGCCCCAAAATGGTACAGTTTACTGTGGGTTGCAGGCTGAGTCCTACGGTGGGTCTTGGGTGTCCCCAATCCGCTGGAGTGGGGTGCCAGGACCCCGGGGAGGGGCCCCTCTGTGGCCAACCTTGGGTAAGGGTTAGTGTTCAGGAGCCCGGCAGGGACAATCTGCAGGCTGTGCGGCGAGCTCTGTGGAGGGCTGAGAGGAGGCCATTGGGGAGGGTGAGCATGGGCCTCAGGGTTGGGTCACGGGGGGCTGCCAAAGGATGGGGATGGGCTCCGGGGGCCTCCCCAAGTTCTCGTGCCCTGTAGGCTCTGTAGAGCCCCAAGGGGCACAGTTTCCTGTCGGGTGGCAAGCTGAGTCCTGCGGTGGGGCACTCGTATCCCAATTACCCGGGTCTGTGGTGTAAGGCTCCTGGGGAGGCCCCCAAACCCACGGCAGACCTAGGGCTAGGGATAGGCCCAGGAGCCCCGCAGGCCCGATCTGTTGGCTGTATGGCGAGCTACACGGGCTGAGGTGAGGATGTGGGGAGAGTGAGCATGGGCCTCAGGGTTGGGGTGCGGGAGGCCACCGAAGTTCGCTGGTGGCTCAGGAGGGCCCTCCTGGTTCTCCCGCCCTGAATGCTCTATGGCCTCCCAAGGCACACGGTTTCCTGCAGGGTGGCAAACTGAGTCCTGCTGTGGGGCTCAGGTGTCCCGAATCCCCGCGGCTGCGGCTCCAGGCTCCTGGGGAGGGGCCCCTCCACAGATGAACTATGGTTAGGGTTGGGGCCCAGGAATCCCGCAGGCCAGATCTGCCCACTATGTGGCAAGCTCTGCCCTGGGCTGAGTTGAAGGTGCGGGGTGGGGTGAGCATGGGCTTCACGGTTGAGTTTAGGGATCGCCGAAGTTCGCCGGGGGCTCTGGGGGCCCTCCTGGTTCTTCCGCCCTGAATGCTCTACAGCCTCCCAAGGGGCACAGTTTCCCGTGGGCTGGCAGGCTTTATCCTTCAGTGGGGCTCAGGTGTCCCCAGTCCCTGGGGCTGCGGCACCGGGCCCCAGGGGAGGGGCCCTACCCAGCCGACCTAGGGTCAGGTGTAGGCCCCAGGAACCCAGCAGGCCTGATCTGCCGGCTCTGCGACGAGTTCGGTGGCAAGCTGAAGGGAAGGCGTGGGGCGGGATGAGTGTGGGCCTCAGGGTTGGGGTGTAGGGGCCACCGAGGATCCCTGGGGGCTCAGGGGGGCCCTACCAGTTCTCTTGCATGGGATGTTCTGTGGCGCCCCAATGGGCATGGTTTCCTGAGGGGTGGCAGGATGAGTCCCGTGGTGGGGCTCAGGTGTACCCAATCCCTGGGGTTAGGGTACAGATTAGGGTATGGGTTGAGGTTAGGGTATGGGTTAAGGTTAGGGTATGGATTACGGTTAGGGTATGGGTGAGGGTAGGGGTTAGGGTTAGGGTAAGGAGAGGGTACGGGTTAGGGTTGGGTTTTGGGGTTACAGGTTAGAGGTTATGGGTTAGGGTACAGATTAGGGTTTAGGGTACGGGTTAGGGTTTAGGGTTCGGGTTTAGGGTTAGGGTTAGGGTTGGAGTACGGGTTAGGTTTAGGGTATGGGTTAGGTTTAGGGTATGGGTTAGGGTACGCATTAGGGTACGGTTTAGGGTACAGGTTAGGGGACGGTTTAGAGTAAGTGTTGGCGTACGGATTTGGGTACGGCATAGGGTACGGATAGGGTTAGGGTACGGGTTAGGAAACACGTTAGGGATTGGGATTGGGTACGGTTTAGGGTTAGGGTATGGGTTAGGGTACGGGTTAGGGTACAGATTAGGGTTAGGTATGGGTTAGGGTATGGGTTAGGGTCCAGGTTAGTGATAGGGTACGGGTTAGTTTATGGGTTAGGGTACGGGTTAGGGTATGGGTTAAAGTTAAGGTAAGGGTACTGGTTAGGGTTAGGGTAAGGGTTACAGTTTAGTGTTTAGGGTTACGGTTGGGGTATGGGTTAGGGTTAGGTTATGGGTAGGGTTAGGGTACGGGTTATGGTATGAGTTAGGACATGGGTTAGTGTCAGGTTTTAAGGTTTAGGGTTAAAGTTAGGGTATGGGTTAGGGTACTTGTTAGGGTTACGGTTAGGTTTAGGGTACGGTTTAAGTTACGGGTTAGGGTACAGTTTAGGGTTAGGGTTAGGGTATGGGTTAGAGTACGTTTTAGGGTTACGGTTAGGGTTAGGGTACAGGTTAGGTTTAGGGTTAGGGTACGAGTAGGGTTAGGGTTAGGGTACGGGTTAGGGTTAGGTTTAGGGTTAGGTTACGGGTTATGGGTAGGGTTAGCTGAAGGGGTAGGGTTAGGGGTTAGGGTTAGGGGTTAAGTTTTAGGGTTTAAGGTTAGGTGTTAGGGTTTAGGCTTAGGGTTAGACCCCAGTAGGCCAGCAGGACCGATGCGCCTGCTGTGCGGGGAGCAGAGGAGTGGGACGAGGTGAGGGCGCTGGCGAGCAGGAGTATGGTATCCAGCGTTTTGGCGCAGGAGGCCTTTGAACATTGCTAGAGGCTCGGAGGGCCCTGCCCGTTCTCCCGCCCTAAATGACCAGTGACGCCCCAGCGGGCCGATGTCGACGGGGCGGCAGGGTGAGTCCGGCACTGCAGCTCGGGTGTCCCCAATCCCCGGCTTTGGTCACCAGTCCCCTTGTGAGGGCCCCCTCTGGGGCCAATCTAGTGTTAGGGTTAGCCCCCAGGAGGCCAGCAGGCCCCATACGCCAGCTGTGCGGTGAGCGGAGGGGCGGGCCATGGTGAGGGACTGGCGAGCTGGAAGGTGGTACCCCAAATTTTGGCGCCGGGGGCCCTCAAATGTTGCCGGGGACTCAGAGGGCCCTGCCCATTCTCCTGCCCTGAATGAGTGGCGGCTCCACTAGCAGCCCGAGTGGTGGCGGGGCGGCAGGGTGGGTCTGGCGCTGAGGCTCGGGGGTCTCCAATGCCAGACGTTGCAGCACGAGGTCCCTTGGGAGAGGCCCCTTGGGGGCCGACCTAGGGTAAAAGTTAGCTCCTGGAGGCCGTAGGCACAATCCGCAGTCTGGGGCGAATGGAGACGCGGTCGAAGATCAGGGCGCTGGCGAGCAGGAGAGTGGGCCACAGCCTTTTGGCGCTGGGGGCCTTCGAAGGTCACCGGGGCAGGGAGGGCCCTGCCCATTCTCCAGCCCTGAATGATCGGCGGTACCCTAGTGGCCCGGGTGTGGGCGGGGCGGAACGGTGAGTCCAGCGTTGTGACTCGGGGGTCCCCAATCCCTGGCGTTCGGCGGCAGTCCCTTTGGGAGGGGCCCCTTGGAGGCCGACCTAGGGTTAGGGTTAGCCCCCAGGAGGCTGGCAGGCTCGATCCACCGGCTCCATGGCAAATGGAGGGGTGGGCCAAGGTGAGGTCGCTGGCGAGCGGAAGCGTGGGCCCCAACATTTTGGCTCGGTGGGCCTTCGAATGTCGCAGGGGGCTCGGAGGGCCCTGCTCGTTCTCCCGCCATGAAGGACCGGTGACGCCCTTAGCTCCCTGGGTGGCAGCGGGGTGGCAGGGTCAGTCCTGCACTGGTGCTTGGGTTTCCCCAATCCCCAGCGTTGCGGCGCCAGGCCCCTTGGGAGGGGCCCCTCGGGGACTGTCCTAGGGTTAGGTTAACCCCCAGGAGGCCGCAGTCCAGATCCGCCGGCTGTGCAGTGAGCGGAGGGATTGACCGTGGTAGGGCGCAGTCGAGCGGTAGCGTGGTACCTAGCGTTTTGGCGTGGGGGCCTTCTTATTTTACCGGAGGCTCGGAGGGCCCTGCCGGTTATCCCGCCCTGAATGCCCGGCGGCACCCCTAGCGGCCCACGTGGCGGCGGGGCGGCAGGGTGAGCCCGGCGCTGGGGCTTGCAGGTCCCCAATCCCTGCCGTTGCGGCACCAAGCCTCTTGGGAGGGGCCACTCTGGGGCCCACCTAGGGTTACGGTTAGCCCCGAGGAGCCTGGGAGGCAGGATCTGCCAGCTGTGTGGCTAGAGGGGGGGCAGGCCGAGGTGAGGGCGCTGTAGAGCGGGAGCATGGGCCTCAGCGTTTTGGCATGGGGGACCTACGAATGTCGCCGGGGGCTCGGAGGGCCATGCCCGTTCCCCCACCCTGATTGACCGGCGGCGCCCCAAGTGCCCCGGGTGGCGGCAGAGGGGCAGGTTGAGTACATCGCTGGGGCTTGTGGGTCCCCAATGTCCGGCGTCGCGGTGCCAGGCCCTTTGGGAGTGCCCTTCGGGGGCCGACCTAGGGTTAGGGTTAGCCCCCAGGAGGCCGGCAGTCCGGATACGATGGCTGTGGGGCGAGCGGAGGGGTGGGCCGAGGTGAGGGTGCTGGGGAGCGGGATTGTGGGCCCCTGCATTTTGGCGCTGGAGGCTTCAAATGACGCTTGTTTCTCCAGGGCCCTGTCCCTTCTACCGCCCTGAATGACCGGCGGCGCCCCTAGCGGCCCGTGTGGCAGTGTTGTGGGAGGGTGAGTCTGGCTCTGGGGCTTGGAGTCCCAGATCCCAGGCTTAGTGGCACCAGGACCCTTGGGAGGGGCCCTAGGGTTAGGGTTAGCCCCAAGGAGACCGTCAGGCCCAATCCGCACACTGTGCGGCGAGCGGAGGTGCGGGCCCAGGTGAGGGCGCTGGGGAGCAGGAGCGTGGGAACCAGCGTTTTGGCGTGGGGAGCCTTTGAAGGTCACCGGTGGCTCAGAAGGCCCTGCCCTTCTCTCGCTCTCTATGACCGGCTGCGCCCCTAGCGGCCCGGGTGGGTACAGTGCGGCAGGGTGAGTCTGGCTCTGGGGCTCTGAGTCACCAATCCCCAGCATTGCAGAGCCAGGCTTCTTGGGATGTCCCCACAGGGCCGACCTAGGTTTTGGTTAGCTGCCAGGAGCCCGGCAGGCCCTATCCACCAGCTCTGAAGCAAGCGGAGGGGCGGGCCGAGGTGAGGGCACTGGCGAGCAGGATCCTGGGAGCCAACGGTTTTGCACGGGGAGCCTTCAATGGTCAGCATGGGCTCGGAGGGCCCTGCCCGATCTCCTGCCCTGATTGACCGGCGGGGCCTCTAGCGGCTCGGGTGGCTGAAGGGCAGCAGGGTGAGTCCGGCACATGGGCTCGGGGTCCCCATCCCCAGTGTTGCGACGCCAGGCCCCTTGGGAAGTGCCCCTCGGTGGCCGACCTATGGTTAGGGTTAGCCTCCAGGAGCGCCGCAGGCCCGATACACCACCTGTGCGTCGAGCGGAGAGTTGGGCCGAGGTGAGGGTCCTGGTGAACATGAGCCTGGGCCCAAGCGTTTTGGTTCGGTGTGCCTTCGAATGTCGGCAGGGGTTCGGAGGGCCCTCCAGTTCTCCCACCCTGAATGAATGGCGGCGCCCTTAGCGGCCCATGTGGGGTGGGGCGGCAGCGTGAATCCGGCGCTGGGGCTTGGGGGTCCCCAATCCCTGGCGGTGCGGCGTCAGGCCCCTTAGGAAGGGACCTTCAGGGGCTGTCCTAGGGTTAGTGTTAGTGCCCAGGAGGCCGGCAGGCCCGAGTCGCTGGCTCTGCGAAGAGTGGAGGTGTGGGCCGAGTTGAGGGTGATGCAGAGCGGGAGCGTGATCCCCAGCGTTTTGGCGCCCTGGGCCTTCGAATGTTGCCATGTCTCGAAGGGCCCTGCCTGTTCTCCTGCCCTGAATAACCAGCGGCGCGCTTTGTGGCTCCGTTGGCGGTGGGGTGGCAGGGTGATTCCCGTGCTGCAGCTCAGGTATCCCCAATCCCCGGCGTTGCAGCGCCACGCCGCTTGGGAAGGGCCCCTCGGTGGTCGACCTAGGGTTAGAATTTGCCCCCAGGAGGCCGGCAGGCCTGATCCGCGGGCTCTACTACGAGCGGAGGTGCGGGCCGAGATGAGGATGCTGGCGAACAGGAGGGTAGGCCCAACCGTTTTGGCGCGGGGGGCCTTCGTAGGTCGCCGGGGGCTCGGAGGGCCCTACACGTTCTCCCGCCCTGAATGACCGGCGGCGCCCCTAGCGGCTCGGCTGCTGGCAGAGTGGTAAGGTTAGTCTGGTGCTGGGGTTCGGGGGTCCCCAATCCCCGCATTGCGGTGCCAGGCCCCTTGGGAAGGGCCCCTCGGTGGTCGACCTAGGGTTAGGGTTAACCCCCAGGAGGCCGGCAGTCCCGATCCACCCATTGGGTGGCGAGCGGAGGGGCGGGATGAGGTGAGGGTGCTGACGAGTGCGAGCCTGGACCCAAGCGTTTTGGTGCGGTGGGCCTTCGAAGGACAAGGGGGGCTCGGAGGCCCCTGCCCGTGCTCACGCCCTGAATGACCAGCGGCGCCTCTAGAGGCCCGGGTGTCAGCGGGGCAGCACGGTCAGTCCGGCGCTGGAGCTCACGGTTCAGCAGTCCCAGGCGTTGAGGCGCCAGGACCCATCGGACGGGTCCCTGGGGGGCCGACCTAGGGTTTGAGTTAGCCCCCAGGAGTCGGGCAGGCCTGATCCGCCCTCTGTCGGGCGAGCGAAGGGGCAGGCCTAGGTGAGGGCGCTGGCGAGCGGGAGCATGGGCCCAAGCGTTTTGGCGCGGGGCGCCTTCAAATGTCACCGTGGGCTAGGAGGGCCCTGCCCGTTCTCATACCCTGTATGACCGGCGGCGCCCCTAGAAGCCCAGATGGTGGCGGAGCGGCAGGTTGAGTCCGACGCTAGGGCTCTGGGGTGTCCAATTACCAGCGTTGTGGCCCCAGACCCCTTGAGAGGGCCCCCTTGGGTGCCGACCTAGGGTTAGGGTTACCCCAGGAGGCCAGGAGGCCCGATCTGCCAGCTGTGCAGTGAGCAGAGGGGCGTGTTGAGATGACGGCGTTGGCGAGCGGGAACGTGGGCCCAAAGTTTTGGAGTGAGGGGCCTTCGAAGGTCACCAGGGGCTCAAGGGTCCTGCCCATTCTCCTGCCCTGAATGACAGGGGGTGCCCCTTGTGGCCCGGGTGGCGGTGGGGGGCATGGTGAGTCCGGCGCTGGGGCTCAGGAGTCCCCAATCCCCCTCGTTGCAGCGCCAGGCCCCTTGGGAGGGGCCACTAGGGGGCAGACCTAGGTTTTGGGTTAGCCCCCAGAAGGCCCCCAGGCCTGATCCGCCAGCTGTGTGGCGAGCGGGGGGGAGGGCCGAGGTAAGGGCGCTGGCGAGCCAGAGCGTGGGCCCAAGCGTTTTGGTGCGGGGGTCCTTCAAAGGTCGCCGTGGGCTCGGAGGGCCCTGCCCATTCTCCTGCACTGAATGACCAGCGGCACCCCTAGCGGCCCGGGTGGCGGCGGGGCAGCACGGTGATTCCGGCGCTGGGGCTCGGGGGTCCCTAATACCCGGCGTTGCGGCGCCAGGCCCCTTGGGACGGGCCCCTCGGGGGCTGACCTAGGGTTAGGGTTAGCCCCCAGGAGACTGGCAGGCTCGTTCCACCCATGTGCAGAGAATGGAGGTGTGGGTCCAGGTGAGGTAGCTGGCGAGCGGGAGCGTGGGCCAGAGCATTTGGCTTTGGCTCGGGGTGCCTTCGAAGGTCGTAGGTGGCTCAGAGGGTCCTGCCCGTTCTGTCGCCCTGAAGGACTGGCGACGCCCCTAGCACCCCATGTGGCAGCGGGGCAGCAGGGTGCGTCCGGCGCTGGGACTTGGGGTCCCCAATCCCTGGCATGTGGCGCCAGGCCACTTGGGAGGGGCCCCTTGGGGGTGACCTAGGGATAGGGTTAGCCCCCAGGAAGCCAGCAGGCCCGATCCGCCAGCTCTGCAGCGAGCGGAGGGGTGAGCCGAGGTTAGGGCGCTGGCGAGCAGGAGCGTGGAAGCCAGAGTTTTTGTGCGGGGAGCCTTCGAAGGTCGCAGGGGGATCAGAGGGCCCTGCCCGTTCTCCCTTCCTGAATTACTGCCCACGCCCCTAGCGCCCTGGGTGATTGCGGGGTGGCAGAGTGAGTCCAGCACTGGGGCTCGGGGGTCCCAAACCCCTGGCATTGCGGTGCCAGGCTCCTTGGGAGGGGCTTCTCGGGGGCCGACCTAGGGTAAGTGTTAGCCTCCAGGATTCCAGCAGGCCCCTTCCGCCAGCTCTGCGGCAGGCAGAGGGGCAGGCCGAGGTGAGGGCACTAGCGAGAGGGAGTGTAGGCCCAAGCGTTTTGGTGCGGGGGGCTTCAAAGGTCGCCGGGGGCTTGGAGGGCCCTGCCTGTTCTCTCGCCCTGAAAGACTGGCGGCGCCCCTAGCAGCCCGGGTTGCTGGGGGGTGGCAGGGTGACTCCGGCGCTGGGCTCGGGTGTCCACAATCCCCAGCGTTGTGGCGCCAGGCCCCTTGGGAGGGGCCCCTCGGGGGCCAAGCTAGGGTTAGGGTTCGTCCCCAGGAGGCCGGCAAGCCCAGCGCTAAGTGGCTCTGGCAATGTAACAAAAATGCCATACACTTATCTGTAAGAAATAACAGTGTACAGGAACCCTCTTAGCCCTAACATCATCCTTTGTGAATATGGAAGCCAGCCCCAAAGTGGTCGTGGAAGTCTGACGAAAAGGCTAAGCACTTTTCTCTGAGTCACCACACTATACAGGGAAAGACCAATGTACATCATCTTTCACGAGTAGGAAGCATTAATGAAAAGGTTCTGGAATTTCGAGGACTCTGACCCATCCTTATTGGTAATAAACCACCGTGTACAGGAAAACACCTTCAACTCTCATCAGCCTCCTCAATCCTGATTCCGATTCAACTTTTGGTGTGTAGGACTAGGGAAATGTCCACATCTTATTGCTAAGAAAGAACGATGTCAGGGTAATGCCCTTCAAGTCACCTCAGCCTTCCTGAAGACGGAAGCAGGAATCAAGCTGGTTATGTTACCATGAGGTAAGGAAGATGTGCATAGAAGTGAGAAACAACAGTGGGCAGGACCTCTCTTCCAAGGAACAGTATCTTTGCTTAATATTGAATCCCTATGGTAAGTGGTTGTGGGCATTTGTGAGGTGAAAATCTTGAGTGTTTTGTAAAACCTCTTGGCCATTCACAGATGAGACTAAGGTAGTTGGGGACTCCTAGGCAGTGATTTGTCCACTGTCAAAAATATGAAAAGATAAAAGAGACAGATGAGGTCTCCTCAGGCATTGTCCTTTATCCTCATCCTCCGTGAGGATGGCCATCTCTGGACAGCTCAGTGGCAGGGTCTCATTCACAATGGGGGCATCTGTTCCTCACAGACATCAGGCAGGGAAATGGATTTGGTTCTCTGTGCCAGCCCAGCCACAGCTGAGTGTCACAGCACCCTCTCGTGGGCTCATAAGAGTTTCACTGTCACCAGGCAGGTCATTGTATTTGATAAACCACTGTGAGAGTTTGCAATTGCCTTCATCTACAACCTCCTAGAGGCAAATGCAGGTGTCTGGTACCATGTGAAGTCATGTGAAGGCATTGTGAGAAAGTGTCCTTTTGCTTAAGAAAAACATGGCTGGGGCTCCTGGCTGGCTCAGCCAGTTAAGCATGTGCCTTTGGTTCAGGTTATGATCCCAGGGTTCTGGGATCGAGCCCGGGCTCCCTGCTCAACTGGAAAGGAGGTAGGGAAATAGCTTAGAACCCACAGAGAATGTGAATAAAGGGGAGTTAAATGGAACTTGGTCTGTGTTTGGCTTTAGGGATTGGAAGTTAGTTTTTTCTCAATTGTGATTGTTCTTGAAACAGAAAAGCTGTATTGTTTTTTTTTTAACCTTTTTTTCTAATAACAATTTTTTATTATGATATGGTAGTCACTATACAGTATTTCCTTAGATTTTGATGTAGTGTTCCGTGATTCATTATTTGCATATAACACCCAGTGCTCCATGCAATATGTACCTTCCTTAATACCCATCACTGGCCCATCCCAATCCCCCACCCCTCTCCCCTCTGAAGCCCTCAGTTTGTTTCCCAGGGTCCATAGTCTCTCGTGGTTCATTCCCCCTTCTGTTTAGGGTCCATTGTCTAAAGGGACAGACAGTGGAAGTTCACCGAATATAAGATCGAAATTTCATTGTTCATTATAGATGCTGCCAAGTAGTTCCCAGACATTTCATTCTACTGTAGTAATTCATTATACCTGTGCAGGTGCATGTGGAAGATAACTGATGCATGTTTAGTGGTAATAAAACACGCCCCTCAGTAGTAAAATAGTAGAGGATGCACATGTGTAAAATTATTCGACTGCAGCTTCCATGCTTTCCCTTTGGTTCCTTATTATCTATGAAATTGGACAATTTTTGTTCTCTAGGCTTAAAACTCATTGTCAGTATTCAGAGTTTTTCAATGCTGATCTTCTCCTGTATAAGTTACCAAAAACCTAAAATATGTATGAACTTTAAAAAACGCTATATTGAAAATGACAGCAGGGAAGTTCCATTTTGTAAATATTGTGTCAATAGATCTCTATTTTGACATCAGTGTTCATTAGAAATGATGACATTTCATGTGAGTATAAATATCAATGTGAAAAAGAAAAGGTAGGAAGAACCTTGAATGTTTAAGTAATTGGTGAAATGACAGGTGTGTGTGTGTGTGTGTGTGTGTGTGTGTGTGTGTGTGTGTGTAATTGATTATCAGTGAATGGTTCACCTTCTTGTAGGGCCTCCGAGAGAGCCCAGGTGAACCTTTCAATGAGTTGGTATCTGTTTTCAGAACATGGGAATCTCTTAGTCCAATAGTCAATCAGGCAAGCTTTGAGGTCCTGAAGAGTTTCAGTCCTCAGAGATGGTGTTGCAGACCCTTGTGAGCAAACCCTAGGTATGCTCAGAGCCCTCATTAGCTGGTACCAACGTGTGACGATTTCAGACAACATTTCCCAAAGAAGTACCTCTTGAGTCTCTGTCCTTGTCAGTTCCCTACACTTCCTTACACTAGTTATGTGTTCAGTGTGTTTCAGGATAATCCCCACATGTGATTTTTGCTATTTCCTACTAGTCCTATCTGTTTCTCATCTTCTTCTTTTATGGTAGGGGTTGGGAAGCAACCTGTGTGGTGTAGGAAGGTGTGTGGTAGTTGTCTGCCTTCAGAGGACCGAATGCTGCCTAGAAATTGTACTGTAGTTTGAGGTCAATTGTCCATCCTCTGAGTGTCAGGAATTCCATCACTTTACTTTGATGCTAGTCTGTTCTTCAAGCTTTCCTCAGAAATAAGGACGTCATCCATCTAGGGAATACTGGTTTGTGTGTATGTTTTCATTTTAGGAAAGGCCTTGCTGCTCCTGAAAATAATACTGTAGAGCACCCTTTCCTGTTCTTATTGGCCATCAGTCAATCTTTTGTGAAGTATTTGTTTATAAATAGTCTTTTTATGGTTGATGAGCAGGAATTCTTTATTGACAAGTCTTTGTCAGTGTGTGTATTGCGAATCTGTACTTCCCAGCCTGCGGTTCACTTTTTCATTTTCATATGGTCATAAGATAAGGAGAAATGTCACATTTTTATGAAGTCCCACTGAATTCTTTTAAATGGTTAGTGCACCCTATGTCCTACCCCAAGATTGACAGGTTTTATGGTTTCTTTCAGAAACTGTCCAATGGGAAGCTACAATCCATCTCAAATTTATAAATTGCATTTTTAATTCTAATAGGGTATTTATAGACTGTTTTGGATTTTCTATGTACACAATCGTATTATCTGTGAATAGTCACAATTATCCCCTCAATTCTTATACTTTTTGTTTCTCTTGCCTTCTAACACTGGTAGACTCTCCGATGCCACGTTGAATAGAGCAGCATTGTTGAAGATTTTAATATACCTTTCTCAATATCTGACAGAAAAGGAGACAAAACATTGGTAACAAATGTGACCTAATTGACATATAGGGAACATTCCATAATAAGTGCAGAATACATTATTTTCAAGTGGTCATAGACTCTTTACCCAAATAGATGATAGGTGGGGCCACGAATGAAGTCTACAAATGTTAAACCCTGAAATTAACTAGATTCTATTCTTAGACCACAGGCGAATTGAGCCACAGTCATAGCGAAAAGAAAACCAGGAAGTCCTTCAATGTTTAAAAATTAAATGGAACTTTGCTACATATCCTAAAGGTGAGAGAGGGAATCTCAATGGAAATTCTGAACCTTTTCTACGTGAGGGCTCACACACAATGGCACTTTCTTTGTGAAGAGCATAATAATAACCTAGCCAGGAGTTGAGCCTTAAGTCAGAGTTCTGCCTGCCCCAGCCACACCTGGCAGCCTTGGCCTGTGGTCCACCTCAGCTGTGCTTTCTGGTGGCCCTGAGCTAAGGGGGTCAACATGGCCATATGGAAATGGGAAGCTCCCCACTCATAGTGATGGTGGTTCCCCCTCCCCAGCTAACCTATCTGGTGGCTCTGAGCTAAGGGGGTCAACATGGCCGTATGGAAATTAGAAGCTCCCCACTCTTATTGATGACGTTGCTATCGTATCGTCCTCACCAGTCCAACAACATGATTTCTGAGTGAACTATGACACAGCGTGACTTCTTGGCCTTCCTTCAGGTTTGAAAATCATCTGGTGAGTCATCTATTACAAATATGGATTCAACATGTGTTCTTTCTTCTGGAAAAGAAATAGAACCAATAGCAATTTTGGCTTCCTGAGCACCTGTACTTGAGAGACATCATACTGGCTCTTTGTAGCATTCTGCCTCTTAAACTTCTCAACTAGGGTGTAGATATTTTTAGGCACATTTTCAGGTGGTTAGACAGGGACTCGGATGATATGAGTCACAGAGGATTTTAGTGTCAGAAACCTAAGTGGGATCCCCAAATTGACTCCAAATCCCTTGTTGTTCCATACAGGGTACTATTTCCCTCTTATCTCTGGTCTTCTCGATCTGGAAACCTATCAAGTATCAGGATTTTCATGTCATGTGGACAACTGGAACGAATTCAGCAGGCCTTTCACCTCTGCCCATGGTGATTATTAAGATCATTATCTCAGTGGAGGACCTCTGGGTAAGATACTCAAAGATCCTTAGGAACAGAGACAGTATAATATTTTTCTGGTATTAAAGTTACTGAAACCAACTATCTTTTTTAGTCCATTCAGGCTCTGGTATGTTCAGAGGGTGCTGTAAAACAGGTCTGAAATAGTATTTAAAAACACTCAGCTCAGCCTCTTCTACAAAGTGAGCCTATGCTTATAAACATATCTAAAATATTCCCTTACCTACGATGACTTCCCAGCCATAGTAGTGTTTATATGGTATGACTGTGACTTACATTAGTCAACATTTGCAGAGAAAGAACTTAGTGCATCCAGTGGGCACTTCATGTTGAAATTAGTTTGTGACAACGAGCTACTGTGTTTTATTCTGCAGTACAAATGAATAGTGCCAGACATCTCTAAGGTGTCTAGCAGTTCCACAATTCTGATTTTAAGTGGTCTGTGTGCTTCAGAGATTTGGGCAGGAGAAGGGCAGGAGCCCAGAGACTGTGAACACTTCTGTTACCTGTGCTGACCATGGAGCAGGTAGCCTTCTGTGGGCATCATTTTGATTTCTTGGTACTCTTGTGAAAGGTGCTTTGTCTCAAATTCCTCCATTTTAGAAGTAGTTATAATGATGAAAGTAATTTTTATCTTATATCATCTGTGGGCGCTGATCCTGGGCTCCCAGGGAAGTTATCCCTTTACATTTTACCCGGCTCAAAATGACTAGGCAAAACCTCAAAGCATGGGCCTTGTTTCTGCCCCAAGCATGTTGTACATCTGCTTTGAGAAGAAAACAATAACCAAAAATGCCAACATAAAGATAAGAAAAAATAAAGAACCTCTTTGGCTCCCATAAGATTAAAGTCATACTGACATGTACATACTGAAAACATAAGAAAGAGTCTGCCACTTTCTGGAATCTAAGAAGATCCTCATTGTGGTGTGTAACTCTGTATGTAAAACAAAACAGAAAAAAATACATAAGCGTGCCCCAAAAGTTCCTTCCCCGGAGCACTCCCTTCTTGGTGAAGATTGTGTCTCCCAGGCAGCTGTCCTGACTTGGGTTTGAATAAAGGTCTCTTCCTTTCTCTCTAAAATGTTTTTAAAAGTTCATTCACGCAGTGTCGACAATAACAGTGTTTTCTATTTAAGTGAGAAATAAATGTTCCACTCTAGTTGCATTGGGAATAGACGAATTGAGGGTTTCTTTAGAAGAGTAAGTCTGCTTTCCAGAAAAGGCAAGGACATTGGTCTATTGAGAATGAAGATAATTACTGCTAAACAACAAGTATGTGTTGCCCCTTCGCCCAGAAACCGAAGCAGATGTGCAGGCTTTAGGTTAGAGGTGGCTTCTTCTCCCCAGCTGACAGCACTTCTCTGCTCTGGCTCCAAGAAACCCGAGGTTTTGAACGTCACCATCTGAGTCAGTGAGGAAGCTTGTCACAGGACGCCAGTGTTCAGAGAAAGCACAGGTATGTTTGGCAAAATGTCCTATCTATGTCAGGGCTGGAGGTAAAACCTCTCATTATCCCAAAACCTCCTGGGCTTTTCTCTTTTCTCTAGTTGAGCCACAAAGTAAAATTGAAGTAGCTGTCAGCATTCTGGGTTTGGTGCAAGAATTACTTAGTTTCCCTGCAGGTAGAACTTTGCAGGGGATCACAATTTGTCTGTCCATTTATTGCTTACAAATGTATTTTGACCATCTGTTTCCTAGGAACCCTCTTTTATTAGAAAGGGAAGGTGAGATTCACTCTGTGCCTGTTTGTAACATCTAATTTGTTCCTTCATCTAACAGTGTTTATTCAATTGGGCCTAAGATATGGTTGAGTGGCCAGCATCTAGAGTTAGGTGGCTTTATTCATCTGATACAGACTTGGGTGATGTCATTTGACAAAGGTGATGTTTCATCATTGATTAGTTTATCCATCAGAAGAGTTAAAATTAGGGTGGAGGGAAAATTGAAAATTATCCAAACCGGCCTGTTCCTGTTTAAAAGTTGAGCTTCACTTTCTAGTTTTACTAAATGTATTATCTCGATATTTTGAGGTGCCATATTCTCTCTGTAGTTTCTTTGGTGGTGGAGTCAGAAGGAGAGTCCGGGAATTCTTTTGGATAGTGGCATGCGGTGGCTTCAAGGGGCTTGGCGTCAGGAGCCTTGGGGTGAAGTCTGCAACTGCTTGCCTAACCCTGGGTGCATCTCCCAGAGGTTTTGTTTCCTCTTATGAAATTGCCCGCAGATAATGTTCTGCTTGAAGGGGAACTCTCCCATCCTGGTGGTGGGAATGCAAAGTGGTGCAACCAGTCTGGGAACCAGTGTGGGGGTTCCTCAAAAAGTTAAACATTGAACAACCCCATGATCCAGCAATTGCTGTCCTAGGTATTTACCCAAAGGATACAAAAATGCAGATTCAAAGGGGGAACATGCACCATGATGTTTATAGCAGCATTGTCCACAGTAGACAAACTATGGAGAGAATCCCAAAGTCCATGCACTGATGAATGGATAAAGCAGATGTGGGATACATATATATAACGGAATATGACCCAGCTTCAAAAAGAATGAAATCTTACCATTTGCAAGGATGTGGATGGACCTAGAGTGTATTAAGTTAAGCAAAATCAGTGAGGAAAGACAAATATCCTATGCTCTCACGCTTGTGGAATTTCAGAAAGAAAACAGAGGAACAGAGTTGAGGGGTGGTGAGAGTGGCAAACAAGGAAATAGACTCAACCTTGGAGAACAAACTGAGTGTTGCTGCAGGACAGGGGCGTGGGGGGAAGAGTTAAATCGGTGAGGGGTATTAAGGAGGGCACTTGTGATGAGCACCGGGTACTCCTTGCAGGTGAGGAATCACTAAATCCTACCCCTGAAGCGAATATTCCATCGCATGTGAACTAACTGGAATTTAATAAAAGAAGAAAGGAAAAAGTGTTCTGCTTCATGAAGAGTGAGGTAAAATTGTAGTGATTTGAGCTGTAGTCTTCTATAGATGATATTTGTAAAACACCCTGTTGTAGGATACACTAGTTGCTTATCACATAAGGAGTCCTCAGAAAGCTGCAATGAAAGATTCAGGTCTCAGAGCATGTTCATGTTCCACTGATATGTTACAGTTTGCACAGGTAGGAAAGAAGGTGGAGAGAAAGGCAACAGAAGGGGAAAGTAGGTGTGAACCTTTCATTAGTTAGCGTTATAGCTTTCTCATGAAAGCCTTGCGCCAGTGTGATTTTGGAAGCAGAGAGGTAATCCGGGAGCTTTGCAGGAGATGGGGGAGTTGCAGGTCTGGGTAAAGCTGACAGGGGTCCCAGAGGAGAGCTGAATGCATTCTGCAGCAGGGTGTGTTCAGGGTGGGCTCCAGGGGTGGCTGTGGGTCTCCTGGGTGAGACTTGTGACAGGTGAGGGCTGTGTGCAAGTTCCTGGCTGAGGACAAGGGAGGCACAGGCAGAGAGCTGGCAGAGAACCTTCTTCTGGGCCACCAGCCTCACCCAACACACACAGCCTCATCTTCTGTCCCTGTCACTCCAATTCAGACTTCTCCGAAGGTGAGTGAGAACACATCAAGAGCATTCTGAACAAAAGGGAAAGCATGTGCAATGGCTCTGGGGCAGGAGAATTCCAGGTATGTCCAGGAGCAGCAAGAAGGCCCTGTGGCCACAGGAGACAGCTTAGGACATGAGCTCAGAGAGGTGACAGAGGGTGACAGAAAGCCATTCCAGGGCTATAACCCCATGAGACCCTGTTTCACTGGGCCATCGTGGCTACAGTGTTGAGAACAGATGACAGAGGGTTGAAGATGGCAAGTAGGTCAATGACGAAGCTTTTCCAGTTACTCAGCCACTGTGGACCAGACAAGTGGCCTTGGATGGAGTGGTTAGACCTATTCTGGGTCTATTTTGAAGATGGAGCTCACAGGATTTGCTGATGGGTTAGCTATTAGAAGCAGGAGAATGGAGGAATTGGGGTAACTCCCAGCTGTTGTGGGTTGTCCTGATTGAGGGGAAGGAGAGGGTTTCTGGGGGTAGGAGGTAGTCCGTGTTCTGCATGCTGAGGAAGGTGCCTTTCCCAGTGGATCTGCTGAGGTTTGTGTCTGGAAGAACCTTTCACATCTCCTCCCTCAGCATTGCTTAAGTACAATTATCCCCCACTTTTTGAACGTTCACAGTAAGACACTGGGCATTCTTGAAAGAACTACATTTATTACCCAGCTTCAGTAAGAGGAAGATACCTGAAGAGGATTTTCCTCTTATGAAAAAAGGTGAACAGTGAGAATCGCGTTCAGCATCTGTTTTGGGGAAAAGCACAACAGAGGTGGCATGCACCCTAACCAGCTCCTTCTGCTGGGAACCGCTCTCCGCATCCAGCCACCAGCACTTTGAATGGTGTCTGTGAGCCTCTGCTGTGCTTTATCTTCATTTATGCTGGGCCTCCGTTAGAAACTTGTGTCCTGAGGCCTAAGAAAAATCAAAGAGAAGGAATTTTGGAGTCTGAGCACACTAAATGTTCCGTGTAAATTAATGGCCATTCCTTCTTGACACCATTTCTGCTGTGCAAGGTTTCTCAGAAGTCCTGTACTTTTGAAGAGCAGGGAAACCTATACCCCATGCTGTGGGGTTAGTTTTAGTCTCCATGCTGGACAGAACATTTCATGACTGTCGGATTTTCTCACTCAAACATTGAGACTTGGACCACCTTCACCCGTTTCTACCACCCCATCCCTGAATCTGGCACCTACCAATCTGCTCTCGGTATCTATGCGTTCAGTATTTGTTTATTCCACGTGGAATGTACATGAGAGCATCTGGTATTGGTCTTCCTGTGTCTGAGTTACTTGGCATAAGGCCCCCAAGGTCTGTGTTTCCATGTCTGGTTCTTGTGAATAATGCTGCAGTGAATGTGGGAGTGCATCTGTCTTTTTGAGGCAGTATTTTTGTGTTCTCTGAATCAATACTCATTAGAGCCATTACTGGGTCATGGGGTAGTTGTATTTATTTTTTTCAGGAACCTCCATACCGTTTGTCACAGTGGCTGCACCAATTTCCATTCCCACCAACAGTGCACAGTGTCTCCTCGTCTGCACACCCATAACCCCACTTTTTGTCTGTCTCTGGGACAATTGCTGTTCCAACAGTTGTGAGGGGATAGCCGATTGTGGGTTTGACTGATGTTTCCCTGACGATGATTAGTGATGTCGAACAACTCCTTCTGTCTGTTGGCACCTGTGTGCCATCTTTGGAAAGTATGTATTCACATATACCCCCCATTTTTATACCTTTTTTTGTTTGTTTGTTTTGATTTGTATGAGTGTTGTGTGTATTTTGGATATTAGCCTCTTCTCACACATATGATTCACAGATATTTTTTTCATATTGGGTCAGTGGCCTTTTAAGTTTTTGCTGGTTTCTTTTGCTGTGTGGAAGATTTCAGTTTGATGTTGTTCCACTGGTTTATTTTTGCTTTTGTTGTCTTTGCATTTGGTGTCCGATCTGAAGACTCTTTGCCAAAACCAATGTCGAGAGACTTAGTACCTGTGTCTTCTTGGAGGTTTATGGATTCAGATCTTATGTTCAAATCATTCATCCATTAAAAATTTTGTGTGTGGTGTAAGAAAGTGACCCAGCTATATTCTTCTGCATTTAGTGTCCAGTTTGCCTGTTACCGCTCACTGAAGACACAGTCCTTCCCTCATGGCATATCTTCTGCTGCTGTGTCGTAAGTTAGGATCATCTACGTGTGGTAAGTTTCTGAGCTTTCTGTTCTGTTCCACTGACCTGGTGTCTGTGTTTCTGCCAGTACCATCCTGTTTTGATGACAACAGCTTTGTAATCTAGCTTGAAATCCAGGAGTGTGTTGACTGCACCTTTCTTTCTCCAGGTTCCTTTGGGTATTTGGGGTCTTTAGTGACTCCATCCAAGTTTGAGGACTGTTTTCTACTTGCTGGAATAATGCCACTGGAATTCAGATAGGGATTTCATCACATCTGTCGATTGCTTTGGGTACGATGGACATGTTCACATAATTAACTCTACCAGTCAAGGAGCATGGCGTATGCTTCCATTTGTTTGTGTTGCCTTCCAAATCTTTGACCCATACATTCCGCCCCCCTCGACAGATATGTTTTTCATTTCTTTTCTGCCATGTGTTGAGTGTACTATGTCTTTCTCATTTCTGGTTACTTTTATTCCTAGATTTTTTTGATGCAATTGTAAATGGCATTGCTTTTTAAATTTCTCTTTACGATATGTGTCATCAATATACAGAAATGCAAGAAGTTGGGTCATCTGGGTGGCCCCATAGGTGAAGCATCTGCCTTCAGCTCAGGTCATGATCCCAGAGTTCTGGGATTGAGCCCCGTGCTGGGCCCCCGCTTAGCAAGGGTCTGCTTCTCCCTCTTTCTGACACTCCCCCTGCTCGTGGTTTTTCTCTTCCTGTCAAATAAATAAATAAAATCTGAAAAAAAATAAAGACAACAGGTCTCTGTATATTGACATTATATCCTGCAGCTTTCTTGAATTTTTTTATTCTAACAGTTTTTTTTTTTTTTTGTGGAATCTTTCGGGATTTCATGTCATTTGCAAATAGTGACAGTTTTCCTTTATGGATTTCATATCTTTCTCTTTTTTTAAAATGATGTTAGTCACCCTACAGTACTTCATTTGTTTTTGATGTAGTGTTCCATGATTCATTGTTTGCATATAACACCTAGTGCTCATTATGACACGTGCCCTCCTTAATACCCATCACCAGGATAACCCATTCCCCTACCCCTCCCTTTCTGCAACCTTCAGTTTGTTTCCCAGTGTCAATAGTCTCTCATGGTTCATCTCCCCCTCTCATTCCCCCTCTTCACTTTTCCCTTCCTTCTCCTAATGTCCTCCATGCTATTCCTTCCATTCCACATAGGAGTGAAACCATATGATAATTGTCTTTCTCTGCTTGACTTAATTTCACTTAGCATAATCCCCTCCTGGTCCATCCACGTTGGTGCAAATGGTGGGTATTCATCCTTTCTGATGAATGAGTAATATTCCATTGTACAGATGACCACATCATCTTTGTCCATTCATCTGCTGAAGGACATCATGGCTCCTTCCACAGTTTGGCTGTTATGGACATTGCTGCTATGAACATTGGGATACTGGTGCCCCTTCTTTTCATTACTCTGTGTCTATGGGGTAAATACCCAGTAGTACAATTGGTGGGTCGTAGGATATCTCTGTGTTTAACGTCTTGAGGAGCCTCCATATTGTTTTCAAAAGTGGCTGTACCAGCTTGAATTCTCACGAGTAGTGTAAGAGGGCTCCCCTTTCTCCACATCCTCTCTGACTTTTTTTATTTCCTGTCTTGTTAATTTTTTTCAAGATTTTATTTATTTATTCCACAGAGATAGAGACAGCCAGCGAGAGAGGGAACACAAGCAGGGGGAGTGGGAGAGGAAGAAGCAGGCTCATAACGGAGGAGCCTGATGTGGGGCTCGATCCCATAATGCCAGGATCACGCCCCTAGCCGAAGGCAGACACTTAACTGCTGTGCCACCCAGGTGCCCCCTGCCTTGTTAATTTTAACCATTCTATCTGGTGTAAGGTGGTATCTCATTGTCGTTTTGATTTGTATTTGCCTGATGGCAAGTGATGTGGAGCATTTTTTCATGTGTCTGTTGGCCATTTGTGTTTCCCCTCTGGAGAAGTATCCCTTTGTGTCTTCTGCCCATTTTTTGGGTGTCGAGTTAGAGGAGTTCTTTATAGATCTTGAATACCAGCCCTTTATCTGTAATATCATTTGCAGATATCTTCTTCGATTCCATAGATTGCCTTTTTGTTTTGTTGATCGTTTGCTTTGCCGAGCAGAAGCTTTTTATCCTGATGAAGTGCCAATAGTTCGTTTTTGCTTTTATTTCCTTTGCCTTTAGAGACGTGGCTTGCAAGAAGTTGTTGTGTCCAAGGTTGAAGAGTTCTTTTGATTTTGATATGAGACAGGAATCCATTATCTTCCTTTCCTGATTGTATTGGAGTCCTCTGTCTTTCTTGGTGAGTCTAGCTAAGTTTGTCAGTTTTGTTTATCTTTCCAAAAAAGGCCAATCTCATTTTCATTGTTTTTTTTTTTTTTTTGTCTTTTTAGTCTCCTTTGGATTTATTTATGCATTCCTTTTTGTTATTTCCTTATTTCTACTAATTTGGGGCTTTGTTTGTTGTTTTTTTTTTCTACTTCTTTACCACATAAATCAGGTTGTTTATTGGAGAGCATTCTCATGGATTGATGAAGACTTGAATTTCTACGAATGTCCCCCATAAAGCTACTTTTGCTGCATCCCATAAGTTTTTGTAGGTTGTCTTTTGCATCAGTGTCAAGGTACTTCTAAAAATTTTTTGTTTTCTTCTTTGACTGTTGGTTGTTCAGTAGCATGTTGTTAAGTCTCCACATATTTTTTTAAGATTATTTGAGTATCTGACAGAGAGTGAGACTGCGAGAGAGGGAACGCAAGCAGGGGGGTGGGAGAGGGAGAAGCGGGCTTCCAACTGAGCAAGGAGCCTGATTCGGGGCTAGATCCCAGGATCCTGGGATCACGACCTGAGCTGAAAGCAGATCCTTAACGACTGAGCCACCCAGGCCCCCCAATCTCCACCTATTTTTGACTGTCCCATTTTTTTCTTGAGACTGATTTCTAGTTTCATATCATTGTGGTTGGACAAGATTTGAAGCAGAAGGTGAAGAGAGCATTCAGATGAAAGGTTTGTTTCCTGGAGGGTTTTTTGAGGCATACCATGAGTTCAGTGGGGATGGAGGAAGGTTTTGTGAGACGGGAGTTGGGGTTAACCCTTGTTAGAATTACTGACTACTACCATGCAGGCTGTGTGCTACTGTTCACACCATAGTCCTGATGGACTTGTACTTCATTAGAAATATTTTCTAGGAGGTGTAGGCATAGCCTTCTCTAAAAGAAAGGTGCCATGTGGGTTTATGGCATGACCCCAGGTCAGCAACCAGGATGTATGGTATTGTGGGGGATCATAACCAGGCTTTCTGTGGGAAGTGACAGAAATAGGGTATGGTGAGCTCCATGACCATAGGTGAGGTCCCAAGTGACCCACTGGGTGTTGGGTTCTGTGGATCTGTCTCATCAGGTGCTGTGGAATTCAGGGACACCCTCCTGTCTGTGGATTTGTGTGGAAACAGGTAGACATCAGTGTCTGGCCTGGCATGAGGGTCGCACTGGACCGCCACCAGAGGTGCAGCGTGCGGGGGAGCCACTGCTTGGTTTCCATGAAAGCTGACCAGGGTCTGTGACCGTGATTCCTAGCAGCTGCAAGGGGAGAGGAGGCCGGGGTAGTGCACACTTCCTAGACTTGTGGTCAGGACTAGTCTGGAGCCCACTGAAGTCAGCCACACCTGACACAGAAGGCACCCAGTTAGTGTAGCTGTGGGCACTGCTCCCATGTTACTTTCAGGCTGGCTCCGTGCTGCCACCTCCTGCTTTTCATCATCATCTTCAAGGTCATATGCCTCTGTTCTTGCCCCATGGCCTCTGGAGTATTGTCCGTCCTCCATCTGGCCCTCGTCCCTGGTGCCCTGTGCAGTCCGATGACAGGGTAGCCTTCTCGAGACAAACATCTGGCCCTGATGGAACACTTCCATGGATCTCGTGTGATGCGAGGTTGATACCCTGCCCTGGAAGGGGGCTACAGGTCCCCAATCAGGAGAGCCATGTCTCCCTTTTCAGCATGGCCTCCCCTCCCCTCAGTCTTCTTCAGGGAAACTCTCCCCTCTTCCTGAGCTGACAGCTCTGAACTTAAAAATGAATGTTATTTTACATATCTCTATGCCTTAGTTCATCCATGGCATGTCTTTCAACCCCGTTAGTGGTTTTTTTTTTAGCAGTTCTGAAGGGCAGTCTGCTCAAGGAGGGGATGACCTGGGTGGGGCAGCTTTCCCTCTCATCTCCCTCAGCATGTCTCTGAGCCCTGGGGCCAGCTGTCCCACTGAGGATTGAGGGACCCAAGACAGCCCATCCTGAGCCCAAGCTGTGTCAGCTGTGTCGACTGATGCGTGTCGGAGCGGTGGGCAGCTGGCATGGGCCAGGGGCAGGCAGTGTCTCCTTCTCATTCCTTCCCTCCCTTCCTCCCAGAGGTAGCTCAGAGCAGCCTTCAACCCCTGCACCTCCAGATCCCTTGACCTGTGCTTCCTGTGTTCAGCTGGTGACCTTGGAGTTTCGCATGGATTCTACCTCCCGTACCCTTTCCCGTAGCAGTTCCTGGATCAGGGAAGGGGTCTGACCCTTGTCTGATTTTGGTCTTCTTCCTGTCCCGCAGCAAGCCCACCCACCTTTGCATCTTCCATGTATGTGCTTGGAAGCAAGCCCATCCACAAGAAACCTATTAGCCAAAGGGATCCAGGCAATGAACATTGAAGTAGAGATCCAGGATCCATAATAAACCTGCTCTGAAACCTGTCCCAAAGTCTGTGACTCTCTCACACTGAAACAGAAACAATAATAGCTTTCTGGACTGTGAAGTGACATGTGTCTCTACTTCCAATCTTGAATGCATAGGTGCTGAGCCTGGACTGAAAAGGACCATGGCTCCCGCGGGCTGGGATCCACGATAAGAACTCAGTGAAATCCAAATTTGAGGCATGGAGTGAATAATTATTGTAGAGTGAATCCTCCCAAGTAGGGTTTATGCACATTGCACAGGAAAAGATTTTTCAAAGAGGTACCTGAAAGAAAAATCTTTTAAAAAATTTATTTTAATTCCAGTAGAGCTAACATACAGTGTTACATTTGTTTCAGGTGTACAATAGAATGATTCAGTAATTATATATTACTCAGTGGTCATCAAGAAAAGCGTCCTCTTAATCCCCTTCATCTATTTCACTCATCCCTCTATCCACCTCCTCTCTGGTAACCATCCGTTTGTTCTCTATTGTTGAGAGTTTGTATTTTGGTGTATCTCCTTTTTCTCTTTTAGTTATTTATTTTTCTTTGTTTCTTAAGTTCCCCATTAGAGTGACATCGTATGGGATTTTTCTTTCTCTGCCTGATTTTAGTTAGGATAATACTCTCTAGCTCCATCCATGTGTCTGCAAATGGCAAGGTTTCATTCTTTTTCAAGCTGAGTAATACTCCATTGTGTGTGTGTATGTGTGTGTGTGTGTGTGTGTGTGTGTGTGTCCGTGTGTGTGTGTGTGTGAATACACACATCTATCATCTCATTTGTCAATTTTTCTACAGACACTTGGGTTGCTTCCATATTGTGATATTGTAAATAATGGTGCAAGAAACATAGGGGTGCACGTATCCTTTTACGTTACTGTTTTCCTATTCTTTGTGTAAATAGGAGTAGTGTGATTGTTGGATCATAGGGTAGTTCTATATTTAATTTTTTGAGGAACCTTCGTACTGTTTTCCACGGTGGCCACCACAGTTTGCATTCCCACCCACAGTTCGCTAGGATTCCCCTTTATCCACATCCTCCCAACACCTGCTCTTTGTTGTGCTTTTGATGTTAGCCATTCTGACAGGTTTGAGGTATTACCTCATTGTCCTTTGGATTTACATTTTCCTGATGATGGGTGATGGTGAACATCTTTTCACGGGACTGTTGGCCATTTGTATTTCTTCTTTGGAGAAATGTCTGTCCATGTCTTCTGCCTATTTTTTAACTGGATTATTTGTTTTTTTGGGGGTCGAGTAGGATCAGTTCTATATGTTTTGGACACTATCCCTTCATTGCATATGATCTTTGCAAATATCTTCTCCCTTTGAGTAGGTTGTCTTATTATTTTTACATTTTCATTGTTCTTCTGCCGTGTGGAAACTTTTTATTTTACTGTATTCCCAATAGTTTATTTTTGCTTTCATTTCCTTTGTCAGGACACAGTCCAGAAAAACGTTGGTATGGTCCATGTCAAGAAGTTACTGTCTTCCCTCCTGTAGGATTTTTATGGATTCAGGTCTCATATTGAGGTCTTGAAACTGTTTTGTGTTTGTCTGTATTGTGTAAGAAAGCAGTTTAATTTCATTCTTTTGTGCGTAGCTGTCTAGTTTTCCCAACACCATTTGTTGTAGAGACTGTCCTTTTCCCTTTTGATATCGTTGCTTGCTTTGTGGAAGATTCATGGACCACATAATTGTGGGTTTCTGTCTGAACTTGTATCCTGTTCCTTTGGTCGCTGTGTCTATTTTTGTGCCATACTGTCTTGTTAGGATGACTGCAGCTTTGTAGTATAACCTGAAATCTGAAATTGTGAGTCCTCCAGCTTTGTTTTTCTTTTCCACATTGCACTGGCTGTTTGGAATCTTTAGTGGTTCCATACAAATGTTTAGGATTGTTTATTTGAGGTCTTTTGTTCTTTAATTTAAATTCAATTAGCCAGCTTACAGTACACCATTAGTTTCCGATGTAGTCTTCAATAAATTTTCAATCGTGTGTAACACCCAGTGCTCATTGTATCGTGTGACCTCTTTAATGCTACTCACCCAGTTACCCCCCCCCAACTTCTCCTCCAACAATCATCAGTTTCTTGTGATAGTTAAGAGTCCATCATGGGTTTTCCCCCTCTCTGATAACTTCCCATTCTATTTTCCCTTCCTTCCCCTATGGTCTTCTTCCTTGTTTCTGATATTCCACATAGGAGTGAAAGCATATGATCATTGTCTTTCTTTCATTGACTTATTCCACTCAGCATAATACCCTCCATCTCCACCCAGGTCAGTGTGATGGTAAGTATTCATCCTTTCTGATGGCTGAGTAATATTCCATTATATATATGATCCACATCTTCTTTATCCATTCATCTATCCATGGTCATCTGCACTCCTTCCACAGCTTGTCTATTATGGATATTGCTGCTATGAACACTGTGATGCATGTGTCCCGTCTTCAGTACCTGTCGCTTTGGGGTAAATACCCAGTAGTGCAATTGCTGGGACATAGGGTAGTTTTATTTATAACTTCTTGAGGAAACTCCGTACCATTTTCAGGAGTGGCTGTACCGGACTGCATTCGTATAGGGGTGTAAGAGGTTTGCCGTTTCTCCACATCCTCTCCAACATGTATAGTTTCATGTCTTCTTATTTTTAGATATTTGGCCTCGTGTGATATGGCATGTATAGGGGTTTAGATTTGCATTTCCCTGAAGCCAAGTGATATGAAGCATTTATGCATGTATCTTTTGGTCACCAGTACGTCGTCATCAGTGAAGTGACTTCCCATTTTAATCCATCTCAAGAGCTAAAGCTGGGTAAGGCACTGAAGCTGGATAATGCCATCAGTTGGAATTGTGGAGAATTTCAAAAGATCTCCGTGGAGAGCAAGTTCAGTGTGAAGCTACTAATTGGATCCGGGGACATCTCTGAAAGTGGGGTTGCCTGGGATGGGCTGAGGGGGACCCTCTGATTTTCCTATGAATTCTTGCTGCAGCCCCAAATGGACAGTTTCCTGCTGTGGGGCAGGCTGAGTCTTCTAGTCCTGCAGAGGTGAGCCCAATGCCTGGTGCCTTGGAGGCAGGCAAACGGGGAGGGACCCTCAGCAGAAGACCCAGGGTTAGGTTAGGCCTCAAGGACAGCAGGTCTGAACTGCCCAGTGCTCAGAGAGCTCCCAGGCCGAGTGAGATGAGGGCACAAGGGCGGGTGAGTGTGAGCCTTGGGGTTTCATCCGGAAGGGCCCACAAAGGTCGGGGTTCACCAGAAGGGACTCTCAGGGGGTGCCCCAATTCTCTTGCCCTGACTGCTCTGTTGTGCACCAAAATGGTAGAGTTTACTGTGGGCTGCAGGCTGAGTCCTACGGTGGGGCTTGGGTGTCCCCAATCCCCTGGACTGTGGTGCCAGGACCCTGGGGAGGGGCCCCTCTGTGGCCAACCTAGGGTAAGGGTTAGGGTCCCGGAGCCTGGCAGGGACAATCTGCAGGCTGTGAGGTGAGCTTTGTGGAGGGCTGAGAGGAGGCCATGGGGGAGGGTGAGCATGGGCCTCAAGGTTGGGGCACGGGGGGCTGCCAAATGTGGGGATGGGCTCTGAGGGCCTCCCCAAGTTCTCGTGCCCTGTAGGCTCCATAGAGCCCCAAGGGGCAATGTTTCCTGTCAGGTGGCAAGCTGAGTCCTCTGGTGGGGTACAGGTATCCCAATTCCCCGGGGCTGCGGTGTAAGGCTCCTGGGGAGGCCCCCACACCTGCGGCTGACCTAGGGCTAGGGTTAGGCCCCAGGAGCCCCGCAGGCCCGATCTGCTGGCTGTATGGCTAGCTACACGGGCTGAGGTGAGGGTGTGGGGAGGGTGAGCGTGGGCCTCAGGGTTGGGGTGTGGGAGGCCGCCAAAGTTCGCTGGTGGCTCAGGAGTGCCCTCCTGGTTCTCCCGCCCTGAATGCTCTATGGCCTCCCAAGGCGCATGGTTTCCTGTGGGGTGGCAGACTGAGTCCTGCTGTGGGGCTCAGGTGTCCCGAATCCCCGTGGCTGCGGCTCCAGGCTCCTGGGGAGGGGCCCCTCCACAGATGAACTAGGGTTAGGGTTGGCGCCCAGGAACCCCGCAGGCCAGATCTGCCCACTATGTGGCGAGCTCTGCCATGGGCTGAGGTGAGGGTGCAGGCTGGGGTGAGCATGGACTTCAAGGTTGGGTTTAGGGATCACCAAATTCGCCGGGGGCTCTGGGGGCCCTCCTGGTTCTCCCGCCCTGAATGCTCTATAGCCTCCCAAGGGGCACGGTTTCCTGCGGGCTGGCAGGCTTTGTCCTGCAGTGGGGCTCAGGTGTCCCCAGTCCCTGGGGCTATGGCACCGGGCCCCAGGGGAGGGGCCCTACCCAGCTGACCTAGGGTCAGGTGTAGGCCCCAGGAACCCGGCAGGCCTGATCTGCCGGCTCTGCGATGAGCTCGGTGGCAAGCTGAAGGGAAGGCGTGGGGTGGGATGAGCGTGGGCCTCAGGGTTGGGGTGTATGGGGCCGCCGAGGATCGCTGGGGGCTCAGGGGGGCACTACCAGTTCTCCTGCATGGGATGCTCTGTGGCGCCCCAAGGGGCATGGTTTCCTGAGGGCTGGCAGGTTGAGTCCCGTGGTGGTGCTCAGGTGTACCCAATCCCCGGGGTTAGGGTATGGATTAGGGTATGGGTTCAGGTTAGGGTATGGGTTACGGTTAGGGTATGGGTGAGGGTAGAGGTTAGAGTTAGGGGAAGGAGAGGGTACGGGTTAGGGTTGGGTTTAGGGGTTACAGGTTAGAGGTTATGGGTTAGGGTACAGATTAGGGTTTAGGGTACGGGTTAGGGTTTAGGGTTTGGGGTTAGGGTTGGGGTTAGGGTTGGAGTACGGTTTAGGTTTAGGGTATGGGTTAGGGTTAAGGTACGAGTTAGGGTACGCATTAGGGTATAGTTTAGGGTACGTGTTAGGTTACGGTTTAGGGTAAGTGTTGTCGTACGGATTTGGGTATGGTTTAGGGTACGGGTTAGGGTTAGGGTACGGGTTAGGGTTAGGTTACAGTTTAGGTTTATGGTACAGGTTAGGTTACGGTTTAGGGTTAGGGTTAGGGTACGGGTTAGGGAACGGGTTACGGATAGGTATAGGGTACGGTTTAGGGTTAGGGTATGGGTTAGGGTACAGGTTAGGGTACAGGTTAGGGTTAGGTATGGGTTAGGGTATGGGTTAGGGTCCGGGTTTGGGATAGTGTACAGGTTAGGGTATGGGTTAGTGTACGGGTTAGGGTATGGGTTAAGGTTAAGGTAAGGGTACTGGTTAGGGTAGGGTACGGGTTACGGTTTAGGGTTTAGGGTTACAGTTAGGGTACGGGTTAGGGTTAGGTTATGGGTTGGGTTAGGGTACAGGTTATGGTACGATTTAGGGTATGGGTTAGGGTCAGGGTTTAGGGTTTAGGGTTAAGGTTAGGGTACAGGTTAGGGTACGGGTTAGGTTTAGATTTAGGGTTAGTTTACGGGTTAGGGGTAGGGTTAGCTGAAGGGGTAGCGTTAAGGGTAGGGTTAGGGTTTGGGGTTAGTGGTTAAGGTAAGTGTTTATTGTTTAGGGCTTCGGGATTAGGGTTAGGGTTTAGGGTTTAGTGTTAATGTTAGGGTTTAGGGTTTAAGGATTAGGGGTTATGGTTAGATTTTGGGTAGGGTTAGGGGTTAAGGTTTAGGGTTTAAGGTTAGGGGTTAGGGTTTAGAGTTAGGGTTAGACCTCAGTAGGCCAGCAGGACCAATGCGCCGGCTGTGCGGCGAGCAGAGGAGTGGGCCGAGGTGAGGGCGCTGGCTAGCGGGAGTATGGTATCCAGCGTTTTGGCGCAGGGGCCTTTGAACGTCACTAGAGGCTCAGAGGGCCCTGCCCGTTCTAACACCCTGAATAACCGGCGTGCCCCTAGCGGCTCCGTTGGCGGTGGGGCAGCAGAGTGAGTCCCAAGCTTCGGCTCGGGTAATCCCAATCCCCGGTGTTGCAGTGCCAGGCCCCTTGGGAAGGGCTCCTCGTGAGCCGACCTAGGGTTAGATTTAGACCCCATTAGGCCGGCAGGCATGATCCTCTGGCTAGGCGGCTAGAGGTGGGTGGGCCGAGGTAAAGGTGCTAGGGAGCGGGATGGTGGGCCCCTGCATTTTGGCGCGGGAGGCTTCAAATGTCGCCAGTTTCTCCAGGGCCCTGTCTGTTCTCCCACCCTGAATGACTGGCGGCGCCCCTAGCGGCCCAGGTGGCAGCGATGTGGGAGGTTGAGTCTGGCTCTGGGGCTTGGGGTACCAGATCCCCGGCGTAGTGGCACCAGGACCCTTGGGAGGGGCCCCTGGGGCGACGACCTAGGGTTAAGGTTAGCCCCAAAAAGACCGTCAGGCCCAATCCGCACACTGTGCGGCGAGTGGAGGTGCGGGCCGAGGTGAGGGCGCTGGGGAGCAGGAAAGTGGGCCCAAGCGTTTTAGCGCAGGGGGTCTTCGAAGGTCGCAAGGGGTTCAGAGGGCCCTGCCCCTTCTCCCTCCTTGAATGATCGGCGGCGCCCTTACTGGGCCAGTTGGCGGCAGGGCGGCAGGTAGAGTCTGGCGCTGGGACTCGGGTGTCCCCAATCCCCGGTGTTGCGGTGCAAGGCCCCTTGGGAGGGGCCCCTCCTGGGCCGACCAAATGTTAGAGTTAGCCCCCAGGATGCGGGCAGGCCTGATCTGCCGGGTGTGCGGCAAGCGGAAGGGCGGGCCGAGATGTGGGTGCTAGCGAGCAGGAGTGTGGGCCCAAGCGTATTCGCAAGTTGGACCTTCGAAGGTCTCCAGGGGCTCGAAGGGCCCTGCCTGTTCTCCCGCACTGAATGACCGGCAGCGCCCATAGCGGCTCGGGTGGCGTCGGGGTGACAGGGTGAGTCTGGCGCTGGAGCTCAGGGGTCCCCAATCCCTGGCATTGCTGCGCCAGGCCCCTTGGGAGGTTCCCCTCGGGGGCCAACCTAGGGTTAGTGTTAGCCCCCAGGAGGCCCGCAGGCCCGATCCGCTGGCTGTGCGGCCAGCAGAGGGGCTGGCTGAGGTGAGGGCGCTGGTGAGCGGAAGCATGGGCCCAAGCATTCTGGCGCCTGGGGCCTTAGAAGTTCACTGGGACTGGGAGGGCCCTGTCCATTCTCCCACCCTGAATGACCGGCAGTGCCCTAGCTGCCTAGGTGCTGGCGGGGCAGCAGGGTGAGCCCGGCACTGGGGCTGGGGGTCATCAATCCCCAGTGTTGCGTCGACAGTCCCCATGGGAGGGGCCCCTGGGGGGCCAACCTAGGGTTAGGGTTAGCTCCGAGGAGGCCGGCAGGCCCGATCTGCCAGCTGTGTGGCGAGCGGAGGGGCAGGCCGATGTGAGGGCGCTGAAGAGCAGGAGCGTGGGCCCAAGCGTTTTGGCGCGGGAAGCCTTCGAAGGTCGCCAGGGGATCGGAGGACCCTGCCCGTTTTCCCACCCTGAATGACCTGCGGCGCCCCTGGGGCCCGGGTGGCGGCAGGCTGACAGGGTGAGTCCATCGCTGGGGTTGGGGGGTTCCCAATCCCCGGTGTTGCAGCACCAGGCCCCTTTGCAGGGGCCCCTCGGAGGCTGACCTAGGGTTATGGTTAGCCCCCAGGAGGCCGCAGGCCCAATCCACCCGCTGTGCGGTGAGCAGAGGGGAGGGCCGAGGTGAGGGCGCTGGCGAGCGGTAGCGTAGGCCCATGAGTTTTGGCGCGGGGGGCCTTCGAAGGTTGCCGGGGCTCAAGAAGCCCTGCCCGTTCTCCCACACTGAATGTCCGGCGGTGCCCCTAGTGGCTCAGTTGCCGGCGGGGGAGCATGGTGAGTCGGATGCTGGGGCTAGCGGTCCGCAAACCCAGGTGTTGCGGTGCCAGGCCCGTTGGGAGGGGCCTCTCGGGGGCCGACGAAGGGATAGGGTTAGCCCCCAGGAGGCTGGCGGGCCCTATCCGCCGGCTGTGCGGCGAGCGGAGGGGCGGGCCGAGGTGAGGGCACTGGCTACCGGGAGAGTGGGCGCAAGCTTTCTGGCGCGGGGGGCCTTCGAAAGAGGCCGGGGGCTCCAAGGGCCCTTCCCGTTCTCCCGCCCTGAATGACCGGTGGTGCCACTAGCGGCCTGTGTGGCGGCGGGGCAGCACGGTGAGTCCAGCACTGTGGCTCGTGGGTCTCCAATGCCCGGCATTGCCGCTCCAGGCACCTTGGGATGAGCCCCTCCGAGGGTGAGCTAGGGTTAGGGTTAGCCCCCAGGAGGCCGGCAGGCCCGATCTGCCAGCTGTGTGGCGAGCGGAGGGGCATGCCGAGGTGAGGGCGCTGAAGAGCAGGAGCATGGGCCCAAGCGTTTTGGTGCGGGGGCCTTTGAAGGTCACCAGGGGCTCGGAGGACCCTGCCCGTTCTCCCGCCCTGGATGACCGGCGGTGCCCCTAGAGGCCCGGGTGGCAGCGGGGCGGGAGGGTGAGTCTGGCGCTGGGGCTTGTGGGTCCGGAATCCCGGGCATTGCGGCACCAGGCCCCTTGGGAGGGGCCCCTCGAGGGATCGAGCTAGGGTTAGGTTTAGCCCCCAGGGGACCGTCAGGCCCAATCCGTCCGTTGTGCAGGGAGCGGAGGGTGGGCTGAAGTGATGGTGCTGGCGAGCGGGAGCGTGGGCCCAAGGGTTTTGGCGCGGAGGGCCTTCAAACGGCGCTGGGGGCTCCGAGGGCCCTGTCCGTTGTTCTGCCCTGAATGACCGACAGCTCTCCTACCGGCCCGGGTGGCAGCGGGGCGGCACAGTGCGTCCGGCGCTGGGACTCGGGGGTCACCAATCCCAGGCATTGCAGCGATAGGCCCCTTGGGAGGGGCCCCTTGGGGGCCGACCTAGGGTTCGGGTTAGCCCCCAGGAGGCTGGCAGGCCCGATCCGCCGGCTCTGCCACATGCGGAGGGGCTAGCCGAGGTGAGGGCGCTGGCGAGCGGGAGCATGGCCCCAAGCGTTTTGTCGCGGGGGACCTTCGAAGGTCGCCGGGGGCCCGGGGGGCCCTGCCCGTTCTAACGCCCTGAATGAGGACGGCGCCCCTAGCGGGCCGGGTGGTGAGGAGCGGCAGAGTGCGTCCGGCGGTGGGGTTCGGGTGTCCCCAATCCCCAGCGTGGCGGCGCCAGGCCCCTTGGGAGGGGCTCCTCTGGGGCCGACCTAGGTTTAGGGTTAGCCCAAAGGAGGCCGGCAGGCCCGAACCGCCGGCTGTGCGGCGAGCAGAGGGGCGGGCCGAGGTGAGGGCGCTGGCGAGGGGGAGCGTGGGCCCAGGGTTTTGGCACAGGGGGCCTTGGATTGTCACTGGGAGCTTGGAGGGCCCTGCCCATTCTCACACACTAAATGACCGGTGGCGCCCCTGTCGGCCAGGGTGGCGGCGTGTCGGCAGGATGAGTCTGGAGCTGGGGCTCAGTGGTCCCCGATCCCTGGCGCGGTGGCTCCAGGCACTTGGGAGGGGTCCCTCGGGGGCCAACATATGGTGAGTGTTAGCCCAAAGGAGGCCGGCGGGCCCAATCCGCCGGCTGTGCAGCGAGCGGAGGGGTGGGCCGACGTTAATGCGCTGGCAAGCGGGAGCGTGGGCCCAAGCGTTTTGGCATGGGGGGCCTTCGAAGCTCACCGGGGGCTCGGAGGGCCCAGCAAGTTCTCCCGCCCTGAATGCCCGGCGGCTCCCTAGCGGCCAGGGTGGCGGCAGGGAGGCAGGGTGAGTCCGGAGCTCGGGCTCGGGGGTCCCCAGTACCCGGCATGGCATTGCCAGGCCGCTTGGGAGGGGTCCCTCGGGGGCCGAGCTAGGGTTCTCGTTAGCCCAAAGGAGGCCGGCAGGCCCAATTGGCCGGCTGTGCGGCGAGGGGAGGGGTGAGCCGAGGTGAGGGCGCTGGCGAGCGGGAGCTTAGGCCCAAGCGTTTTGGTGCAGGGGGCCTTCGAAGGTCATCGGGGGCTCGGAGGGCCCTGCCTGTACTCCCTCCCTGAATGACCGCTGGCGCCCCTAGCGTCCGGGGGTGGCGGCGGGGCGGCAGGGTGAGTCTGGAGTAGGGCTCAGGGGTCCAATTCCCCGGCGTGGCGGCGCCTGGCCCCTTGGGAGGGGTCCCTCGGGGGCCGACCTAGGGTTGAGGTTAACCCAAAGGAGGCCGGGCCCGATCCGCCGGCTGTGCAGAGAACGGAGGGGCGGGGCGAGGTGAGGGCGCTGGCGAGCAGGAGCGTGAGCCCAAGCGTTTTGGCGTGTTGGGCCTTCGAAGGTCACCGGGGGCTCAGAGGGCCCTGCCCGTTCCCCAGCCCCGAATGAGGACGGTGCCCCTAGCGATCCGGGTCGCAGCGGGGCGACAGGGTGAGTTCAGCCCTGGTGCTCGGGGGTCCCCAATCACCCGCGTGGCAGTGCCAGGCCCCTTGGGATGGGCCCCTCGGGAGCCGACCTAGGGTTAGGGTTAGCCCCAGGAGGCCGGCAGTCCCGATCTGCCGGCTGTGCGGCGAGCGGAGGGGCGGGCTGAGGAGAGGGTGCTGGCGAGCAGGAGCCTAGGCCCAAGCGTTTTGTCACGGGGGGCCTTCAAAGGTCACTGGGGGCTCGGAGGGCCCTGCCCGTTCTCCCGCCCTAAATAACCGGTGGCGCCCCTAGCAGCCCGGGTGGCAGCAGGGCGGCAGGGTAAGTAATGCACTGGGGCTTGAGGGTCCCCAATCCCCGGCGTGGCATCGCCAGGCCCCTTGGGAGGGGCCCCTCGTGAGCAGACCTAGAGTTAGGGTTAGTTCCCAGGAGGCTGGCAGGCCCAATCCGCTGTCTGTGCGGTGAGAGGGGGGGCGGACCGAGGTGAGGGCGCTTGCTAGCAGGAGCGTGGGCCCAAGCGTTTTGGCGTGGGGGGCCTCAAAGGTCGCCAGGGGCTCGGAGGGCCCTGCCCATTCTCCCGCTCTGAATGACTGGTGGCGTCCCTACTGGCCCGGTAGCTGTGGGGCGGAAGGGTGACTCCGGCGCTGAGGCTTGGGGGTCACCAATCCCCGGCGTTGTGGCACCAGGCCTTTGGAAGTGGCCTCTTGGGGTCTGACCTAGGGTTAGTGTTAGCCCCCAGGAAACAGGCAGGCCTGATCCGCTAGCTGTTCATCGAGTGGAGGGGCGGGCCGAGAAGAGGGCGCTGGCGAGTGGGAGCGTGGGCCCAAGCATTTTGGCGCGACGGGCCTACGAAGGTCGCGGGGGCTCAGAGGGCCCTGCCTGTTCTCCAGCACTGAATGACCGGCGGCGCCCCTAGCGGACTGGGTGGTGGTGGGGTGGCAGGGAGAGTCCAGCACTGGTGCTCGGGGGTCCCCAATCCCCGGCATTGCGATGCCAGGCCCCTTGGGAGGGGCCCCGTGGGGGCAGACCTAGGGTTAGGGTTACACCCAGGGGGCTGACAGGCCCGATCCTATGGCTGTGCGGCGAGCGGAGGGGCGGGCCGAGGTGAGGGCGCTGGCTAGCGGGAGCGTGGGTCAAGTGTTTTGGTGCGGGGGGCCCTTCGAAGGTCGTGGGGGGATCGGAGGACCCTGCCCGTTCTCCCGCACTGAATGACCGGTGGCGCTCCTAGTGGTGCAGGTGGCAGCGGGGCGGCCGGGTGAGTCCGGCACTGGGGTTCAGGGGTCCCCAATTCCCGGCGTTACGACTGCAGGCCCCTTGCTAGGGGCCCCTCGGGGGCCGACATATGGTAAGGGTTAGCCCCCAGGAGGCCCGCAGGCCCGATCCGCCAGCTCTGCGGTGAGTGGAAGGGTGGTCGGAGGTGAGGCCGCTGGCAATCTGGAGAGTGGGTCCAGTCATTTTGGCGCGGGGGTCCTTCGAATGTCGCCAGGGGTTCGGACGGCCCTGCCCGTTCTCCCGCCCTGAATGACGGGCGGCTCCCCTAAAAGCCCTGGTGGAGGAGGGGCGGTAGGGTGAGTCGGGCGCTGGGACTCAGGGGTTCCCAATCCCCGGCGTTTTGGCGCCATGCCCCTTGGGAGGGGCCCCTCGGGGACTCACCTAGGGTTAGGGTTAGCTCCGAGGAGGCCGGCAGGCCCGATCCGCCGGCTGTGTGGTGAGCAGAGGGGCAGGCCGAGGTGAGGGCGCTTGTGAGCAGGAGCGTGGGCCCAAGCGTTTTGGCGCGGGGGGTCTTCAAATGTCGCCAGAGGCTCTGAGGGCCCTGCCCGTTGTCCCGCCCTGAATGACCGGCAGCGCCCCTAGTGGCCCATGTGGCAGCGGGGCAGCCGGTTGTGTCCAGCGCTGGAGCTCGGGGTTCTCCAATCCCCGGTGTTGCGGCTCTAGGCCCCTTGCTGGGGCCCCTAGGGGACCGACCTATGGTTAGATTTAGCCCCCAGGAGGCCGGAAGCCCGATCCGCCAGCTCTGCGGCAAGCGGAGAGGCGGGCGGAGGTGAGGCCGCTGGCGAGCGGGAGCGTGGGCTCAGGCGTTTTGGGGCGGGGGTCCTTCGAAAGTCGCTGGAGGCTTGGAGGGCCCTGTACGTTCTTCTGCCCTGAATGACTGGCAGCTCCCCTAGCGGCCCGGGTGGAGGAGGGGTGTTAGGGTGACTTGGGTGCTGGGGCTTGGGGGTCCCCAATCCTCAGCGTTGGGGCGCCAGACCCCTTTGGAAGGGCTCTAGGGGGCCGACCAAGGGTTATTGTTAGCCCCCAGGGGGCCAGCAGGCCAGATCCGCCGGCTGTGAGGCGAGCGGAGGGGTGGACCCAGGTGAGGGCGCTTGAGAGCAAGAATGTGGACCCAAGCGTTTTCGCACAGGGGGCCTTCGAAGGTCATCGGGGGTTCGGAGGGCCCAACCCGTTCTCCTGCCCTGAATGACCAGCGGCGCTACTAGCGGCCCGGGGGGGCGGGGCGGCAGGGTGAGCCCGGCACTGGGGCTTGGGGGTCCCCAATCTCCGGTGTTGCGGGGGCAGACCCTTGGTAGTGGCCCCTCGGATGCCGACCTAAGGTTACAGTTAGCCCCCAGGAGGCCGGCAGGCCCGATGTGCCAGCTGTGCGGCGAGCGGAGGGGCGGGCCGAGGTGAGATCGCTGGCGAGCGGGAGCTTGGCCGAAGCGTTTTGGCGCGGGAATCCTTCGATGGTCGCCGGGGGATCGGAGGACCCTGCCCGTTTTCCCGCCCTGAATGACCTGCGGCGCCCCTGGGGCCCGGGTGGCAGCAGGGCAGCAGGGTGAGCCATCGCTGGGGTTGGGGGGTTCCCAATCCCCGGTGTTGCGGCACCAGGCCCCTTCGCAGGGGCCCCTCGGAGGCTGACCTAGGGTTATGGTTAGCCCCCAGGAGGCCGCAGGCCCAATCCACCGGCTGTGCGGTGAGCAGAGGGGAGGGCCGAGGTGAGGGCGCTGGCGAGCGGTAGCATAGGCCCATGAGTTTTGGCGCGGGGGGCCTTCGAAGGTCGCCGGCGCTCAAGAAGCCCTGCCAGTTCTCCCGCACTGAATGTCCGGTGGTGCCCCTAGCGGCTCAGTTGCCGGCGGGGGAACATGGTGAGTCCGGCGCTGGGGCTCAGGAGTCCCCAATCCCCGTCGTTGCGGCGCCAGGCCCCTTGGGAGGGGCCACTAGGGGGCCGACCTAGGGTTTGGGTTAGCCTCCAGAAGGCCCACAGGCCCGATTCACCATCTGTGCGGCGAGCGGAGGGGAGGGCCGAGGTAAGGGCGCTGGCGAGCGGGAGCGTGGGCCCAAGCGTTTTGGTGCAGGGGGCCTTCGAAGGTCGCCGGTGGCTTGGAGGGCCTTGGCCATTCTCCCTCCCTGAATGAACAGCGGCGCCCCTAGCGGCCCAGGTGGCGGTAGGGCGGGAGGGTCAGCTGGGCGCTGGGGCTCAGGAGTCCCCAGTCCCCAGTGTTGAGGCAATAGGAACCTGGGATGGGCCCCTCGGGGGCCCACCAAAAGTTAGGGTAACACCCAGGAGGCTGGCAGTCCTGATCCACCGGCTGTGCAGCGAGCGGAGGGGCGGAACGAGGTGAGGGCGCAGGCGAGTGGGAGCATGGGCCAAAGCATTTTGGCGCAGGGGGCCTTTGAAGGTCGCCAGGGGCTTGGAGGGATCTGCCCGTACTCCCTCCCTGAATGACCGACGGTGTTCCTAGTGGCCTGGGTGGTGGCGGAGCAATACGGTGAGTCCGGCGCTGGGGTTCGGGGGTCCCCAATCACAGGCATTGCGGTGCCAGGCCCCTTTGGAGGTGCCCCTCAGGGGCCAACCTAGGGTTATGGGTAGCCCCAGGAGGCGGGCAGGCCTCATCCACCAGCTCTGCAGCAAGCGGAGGGACGGGCCGAGGTGAGGGCACTGAGGAGCAGGAGCGTGGGCTCAAGCGTTTTGGATGGGGGGGCCTTGGAAGGTCGCCGTGGGCTCGGAGGGCCCTGCCTGTTCTCCCACACTGAATGACCAGCGACACCCCTAGCGGCCCGGGTGGTGGAGGGGCAGCAGGGTGAGTCCGGCGCTGGGGCTCGGGGGTCCCCAACCCGGCGTTGCGGTCCCAGGCCCCTTCGGAGGGGCCCCTCAGCGGCCGACCTAGGGTTAGGGTTAGCCCCCTGGAGGCCGGGAGGCCCGATCTGCCAGCTGTGTGGGGAGAGGAGGGGCCGGCCGAGGTGAGGGCGCTGACTAGCGGGAGCGTGGGCGCAAGCGTCGTGGCGCAGGGGGCCTTCGAAGGTCGCCAGTGGCTCAGAGGGCCCTGTCCTTTGTTCCGGCCTGAATGACCTACAGCGCTCCTAGCGGCACGGGTGGTGGCGGAGCGGAAGTGTGAGTCCGGCGCTGAGGCTTGCGGGTCCAGAATCCCTGGCTTGTGGCGCCAGGCCCCTTGGGAGAGGCCCCTCGGGGGCCGAACTAGGGTTAGGGTTAGCTCCTAGGAATCCGGCAGGCCCGTATGCCGGCTGTGCAGCGAGCGGAGGGGCGGGACTTGGCGAGGGCGCTGGTGAGCAGGAGCATGGGCCCAAGCATTTTGGCGCAGGGGGCCTCTAATGGTCGCCGTGGCTCGGAGGGCCCTCCCAGTTCTCCCGCCCTGACTGACCGGCAGTGGCCCTAGAGGCCCGGGTGGCGGTGGGGGTGGCAATGTGAGTCTGGCGCTGCGGCTCAGGGGTGACCAATTTCCGGCATTGCAGCGCCAAGCCCCTTGGCAGGAATGACTCGGGGGCTGACCTAGGGTTAGGGTTAGACCTCAGAAGGCCGGCAGGCCTGAAACGCCAGCTGTGCGTAAAGCAGATGGGCGGGCCGAGGTGAGGGCGCTGGTGAGCGGAAGCGTGGGCCCACGCATTTTGGCACGGGAGGCCTACGAAGGCCGCAGGGGCCTGGGAGGTCCCTGCCTGTTCTCCCTCCCTGAATGACCGGCGTCACCTGCAGCGGCCCTGGTGGCGGCGGGGCTACAGGTTGAGTCCGGTGCTGGGGGTCGGGGGTTCCCAATCCCCAGCATTGTGCCACCAGGCCCCTTGGAAGGGGCCCCTCGGGGGCTGACCTAGGGTTAGGGTCAGCCCCCAGGAGGCCGGCAGGCCTGGGAGCCTGGGCCCAAACGTTTTGGCGCAGGGGGCCTTTGAATGTCGCCGGGGGCTAGGAGGGCCCTGCCTGTTCTCCCGCCCTGAATGACCGGCTGCACCCCTAGCGGCCCGAATGGCAGCGGGGCGGCAGGGTGACTCCGGCGCTGCAGCTTGGTCCCCAATCCCCGGCGTTGCAGCGCCAGGTCCCTTGGCAGGGGCCCCTCGGGTCTGACCTAGGGTTAGGGTTAGCCCCCAGGAGGCCGGCAGGCCCAATCCTCCAGCTGTGCAGGAGCAGAGGGGTGGGATGAGATGAGGGCACTGGCGAGCGGGAAGGTGGGGCCAAGCATTTTGGCGCGAGGGGCCTTCAAAGGTTGCCAGGGGCTCGGAGGGCCCTGCCTGTTCTCCTGCCCTGAATGACTGACGGCGCCCTTCGTGGCCCGTTTAGCAGCGGGGCGGCAGGGAGAGTCTGGTGCTGGGGCTCGGGGGTCCCCAATCCCCGGTGTTGCAGCGCCAGGCCCTTTGGGATGGACCCCTAGGGGGCCTACCTAGGGTAGGGTTAGCTGCCAGGAGGCTAGGATGCCTGATCTGCCGGCTGTGCGGCGAGCGGAGGGGCAGGCTGAGGTAAGGGCGATGGCAAGCAGGACCATGGGCCCTAGTGCTTTGGTGCAGGGGGACTTCGAAGGTCGTTGGGGGCTCGGAGGGCCCTGCCCATTCTCCCGCACTGAATGACCAGCAGTGCCCCTAGTGAACCGGGTGGCGGCGGGGGGCATGGTGAGTCCGGCGCTGGGGCTCGGGAGTCCCCTTTCCCCGTCGTTGCGGCACCAGGCCCCTTGGGAGGGGCCACTAGGGCCGACCTAGGTTTAGGGTTAGCCCCCAGAAGGCCCACAGGCCCGATCCACCAGCTGTGAGGCGAGCGGAGGGGAGGGCCGAGGTAAGGGCGCTGGCCAGCGGGAGCGTGGGGCCAAGCGTTTTGGTGCGGGGGGCCTTCGAAGGTCACCGGTCGCTCGGAGGGCCCTGCCCGTTCTCCCTCCCTGAATGAATGGCGGCGCCCCTAGCGGCCCAGGTGGCGGTAGGGCAGGAGGGTGAGTCCGGCACTGGGGCTCGGGAGTCCCCAATCCCAGGCATTGCGGTGCCAGGCCCCTTCGGAGGGGCATCTCAGGGGACAACCTAGGGTTCTGGAGGAGTGCAGGCCTCATCTGCTGGCTCTGTGGCGAGTGGAGGGGCGGGCCGAGGTGAGGGCACTGAGGAGCAGGAGCGTGGTCTCAAGTGTTTTGGATGGGGGGGCCTTCGACGTTCGCCAGGGGCTCGGAGGGCCCTGCCCATTCTCCCGCCCTGAATGACCAGCGGCACCCCTAGCGGCCCGGGTGGTGATGGGGTGGCAGGGAGACTCTGGCGCTGGGGATCGGGGCTCCTTAATACCCGGCATTGTGGCATCAGGTCCCTTGGGATGGGCCCCTCGGGGGCCGACCTAGGGTTAGGGTTAGCCCCCAGGAGGCTGGCAGGCTCGTTCCGCCCATGTGCGGTGAATGGAGGTGTGGGTTGAGGTGAGGTAGCTGGCGAGTGGGGGCGTGGGCCAGAGCATTTAGGCTTTGGCTTGGGGTGCCTTCGAAGGTTGCAGGAGGCTTAGAGGGTCCTGCCCGTTCTGTCGCCCTGAAGGACTGGTGATGCCCCTAGTGCCCCATGTGGCGGCAGGGCGGCAGGGTGCATCCAGTGGTGGGACTCGGGGGTCCCCAATCCCTGGCATGCGGCGCCAGGCCACTTGGGAGGGGCCCCTCGGGTGCGACCTAGGCATAGGGTTAGCCCCCAGGAAGCCAGCAGGCCCGATCCGCCAGCTCTGCAGCGAGAGGAGGGGTGGGCCGAGGTTAGGGCGCTGGGGAGCAGGAGCGAGGGAGCCAGAGTTTTTGCGCGGGGGGCCTTTGAAGGTCGCAGGGGGATTGGAGGGCCTTGCCCGTTCTCCCTTCTTGAATGACTGGCAACGCCCGTAGCGCCCTGGGTGCTTGCGGGGTGGCAGAGTGAGTCCAGCACTGGGGCTCGGGGGTCCCAAATCCCCAGCATTGTGGTGCCAGGCTCCTTGGGAGGGGCCCCTCGGGGGCCGACCTCGGGTTAGGGTTCTTCCACAGGAGGCCGGCAAGCCCGGCGCTAAGTGGCTCTGACAATGTAACAAAAATGCCATACACTTATCTGAAAGAAATAACAGTGTACAGGAACCCTCTTAGCCCTAACATCATCCTTTGTGAATATGGAAGCCAGCCCCAAAGTGGTCGTGGAAGTCTGACGAAAGGGCTAAGCACTTTTCTCTGAGTCACCACACTGTACAGGGAAAGACCAATGTACATCATCATTCACGAGTGGGAAGCATGAATGGAAGGTTCTGGAATTTCGAGGACTCTGACCCATCCTTATTGGTAATAAACCACCGTGTACAGGAAAACACCTTCAACTCTCATCAGCCTCCTCAATCCTGATTCCGATTCAACTTTTGGTGTGTAGGACTAGGGAAATGTCCACATCTTATTGCTAAGAAAGAACGATGTCAGGGTAATGCCCTTCAAGTCACCTCAGCCTTCCTGAAGACGGAAGCAGGAATCAAGCTGGTTATGTTACCATGAGGTAAGGAAGATGAGCATATAAGTGAGAAACAACAGTGGGCAGGACCTCTCTTCCAACGAACAGTATCTTTGCTTAATGTTGAATCCCTATGGTAAGTGGTTGTGGGCATTTGTGAGGTCAAAATCTGAAGTGTTTTGTAAAACCTCTTGGCCATTCACAGATGAGACTAAGGTAGTTGGGGACTCCTAGGCAGTGATTTGTCCACTGTCAAAAATATGAAAAGATAAAAGAGACAGATGAGGTCTCCTCAGGCATTGTCCTTTATCCTCATCCTCTGTGAGGATGGCCATCTCTGGACAACTCAGTGTCAGAGTCTCATTCACATTGGGGGCATCTGTTCCTCACAGACATCAGGCAGGGAAATGGATTTGGTTCTCTGTGCCAGCCCAGCCACAGCTGAGTGTCACAGCACCCTCTCGTGGGCTCATAAGAGTTTCACTGTCACCAGGCAGGTCATTGTATTTGATAAACCACTGTGAGAGTTTGCAATTGCCTTCACCTGCAACCTCCAGAGGCAAATGCAGATCTCTGGTACCATGTGAAGTCATGTGAAGGCTTTGTGAGAAAGTGTCCTTTTGCTTAAGAAAAACATGGCTGGGGCTCCTGGCTGGCTCAGCCAGTTAAGCATGTGCCTTTGGCTCAGGTTATGATCCCAGGGTTCTGGAATCGAGCCGAGGGTCCCTGCTCAGCAGGAAAGGAGTAGGGAAATAGCTTAGAACCCACAGAGAATGTGAATAAAGGGGAGTTAAATGGAACTTGGTCTGTGTTTTGCTTTAGGGATTGGAAGTTAGTTTTTTCTCAATTGTGATTGTTCTTGAAACAGAACAGCTGTATTGTTTTTTTTTTACCTTTAATTTTTTTCTAGTAACAATTTTTTATTATTATATGTTAGTCACTATACAGTATTTCCTTAGTTTTTGATGTAGTGTTCCGTGATTCATTATTTGCATATAACACCCAGTGCTCCATGCAATATGTACCTTCCTTAATACCCATCACTGGCCCATCCCAATCCCCCACCCCTCTCCCCTATGAAGCCCTCAGTTTGTTTCCCAGAGTCCATAGTCTCTCGTGGTTCATTCCCCCTTCTGTTTAGGGTCCATTGTCTAAAGGGACAGACAGTGGAAGTTCACCAAATATAAGATCGAAATTTCATTGTTCATTATAGATGCCGCCAAGTAGCTCCCAGACATTTCATTCTACTCTAGTAATTGATTATACCTGTGCAGGTGCACGTGAAAGATAACTGATGAATGTATACTGGTAATAAAACACGCCCCACAGTAGTAGAATAATAGAGAATGCACATGTGTAAAATTATTCGACTACGGCTTCCATGCTTTCCCTTTGGTTCCTTGTTATCTATGAAATTGGACAATTTTTGTTCTCTAGGCTTAAAACTCATTGTCAGTATTCAGAGTTTTTCAATGCTGATCTTCTCCTGTATAAGTTACCAAAAACCTAAAATATGTATGAACTTTAAAAAACGCTATATTGAAAATGACAGCAGAGAAGTTCCATTTTGTGAATATTGTGTCAATGGATCTCTATTTTGCCATCAGTGTTCATTAGAAATGATGACATTTCATGTGAGTATAAATATCAATGTGAAAAAGAAAAGGTAGGAAGAACCTTGAATGTTTAAGTAATTGGTGAAATGACAGGTGTGTGTGTGTGTGTGTGTGTGTGTGTGTGTGTGTGTGTGTGTAATTGATTTTCAGTGAATGGTTTAGGTCCTTGTAGGGCCTCTGAGAGAGCCCAGGTGAACCTTTCAATGAGTTGGTATCTGTTTTCAGAACATGGGAATCTCTTAGTCCAATAGTCAATCAGGCAAGCTTTGAGGTCTTGAAGAGTTTCAGTCCTCAGAGATGGTGTTGCAGACCCTTGTGAGCAAACCCTAGGTATGCTCAGAGCCCTCATTAGCTGGTACCAACGTGTGACGATTTCAGACAGCATTTCCCAAAGAAGTACCTCTTGAGTCTCTGTTCTTGTCAGTTCCCTACACTTCCTTACACTAGTTATGTGATCAGTGTGTTTCAGGATAATCCCCACATGTGATTTTTGCTATTTCCTACTAGTCCTATCTGTTTCTCATCTTCTTCTTTTATGGTAGGGGTTGGGAAGCAACCTGTGTGGTGGAGGAAGGGGTGTGCTAGTTGTCTGCCTTCAGAGGACCAAATGATGCCTAGAAATTGTACTGTAGTTTGAGGTCAATTGTCCATCCTCTGAGTGTCAGGAATTCCATCACTTTACTTTGATGCTAGTCTGTTCTTCAAGCTGTCCTCAGAAATAAGGACGTCATCCATCTAGGGAATACTGGTTTGTGTGTATGTTTTCATTTTAGGAAAGGCCTTGCTGTGCCTGAAAATAATACTGTAGAGCACCCTTTCCTGTTCTTATTGGCCATCAGTCAATCTTTTGTGAAGTATTCGTTTATAAATAGACTTTCTATGGTTGATGAGCAGGAATTCTTTATTGACAAGTCTTTGTCAGTGTGTGTATTGCAAATCTTTACTCCCCAGCCTGCGGTTCACTTTTTCATTTTCTTATGGTCATAAGATAAGGAGAAATGTCACATTTTTATGAAGTCCCACTGAATTCTTTTAAATGGTTTGTGCACCCTATGTCTTACCCCAAGATTGACAGGTTCTAAGTTTTCTTTCAGAAACTGTCCAATGGGAAGCTACAATCCATTTTCTCTGTCCATTTATTGCTTACAAATTTCACATTTTTATGAAGTCCCACTGAATTCTTTTAAATGGTTAGTGCACCCTATGTCCTTCCCCAAGATTGACAGGTTCTACGTTTTCTTTCAGAAACTGTCCAATGGGAAGCTACAATCCAATTTCTCTGTCCATTTATTGCTTACAAATGTATTTTGACCATCTGTTTCCTAGGAAACCTCTTTTGTTATTATTATTATTATTATTATTATTATTATTATTTTAAATTGCATTTTTAATTCTAAAAGGGTATTTATAGACTGTTTTGAATTTTCTATGTACACAATCGTGTTATCTGTGAATAGTCACTATTATCCCCTCAATTCTTATACTTTTTGTTTCTCTTGCCTTAAAACACTGGTAGATTCTCCGATGCCACGTTGAATAGAGCAGCATTGTTTAAAGATTTTCATATACCTTTCTCAATATCTGACAGAAAAAGCAGACAAAACATTGGTAACAAATGTGACCAAATTGACATACAGGGAACATTCCATAATAATTGCAGAATACGTTATTTTCAAGTGGTCATAGACTCTTTACCCAAATAGATGATAGGTGGGGCCACGAATCAAGGCTACAAATGTTAAACCTTGAAATTAACTAGATTCTATTCTTAGACCAGAGGGGAATTGAGTCACAGTCATAGCGAAAAGAAAACCAGGAAGTCCTTCAATGTTTAAAAATTAAATGGAACTTTGCTACATATCCTAAAGGTCAGAGAAGGAATCTCATTGGAAATTCTGAACCTTTTATACATGAGGGCTCACACACAATGGCACGTTCTTTGTGAAGAGCATAATAATAACCTAGACAGGAGTTGAGCCTTAAGTCAGAGTTCTGCCTGCCCCAGCCACACCTGGCAGGCTTGGCCTGTGGTCCCCCTCAGCTGTCCTTTCTGGTGGCCCTGAGCTAAGGGGGTCAACATGGCCATATGGAAATGGTAAACTCCCCACTCATAGTGATGGCGGTGCCCCCTCCCCAGCTGCCCTTTCTGGTGGCTCTGAGCTAAGGGGGTCAACATGGCCGTATGGAAATTAGAAGCTCCCCACTCTTAGTGATGACGTTGCTATTGTATCGTCCTCACCAGTCCAACAACATGATTTCTGAGTGAACTATGACACAAGAGCGACTTCTTGGCCTTCCTTCAGGTTTGAAAATCATCTGGTGAGTCATCTATTAGAAATAGGATTCAACATGTATTCTTTCTTCTGGAAAAGAAATAGACCCAATAGCAATTATGGCTTCCTGAGCCCCTGTTCCTGAGAGACATCATACTGGCTCTTTGTAGCATTCTGCCTCTTAAACTTCTCAACTAGGGTGTAGATATTTTTAGGCACATTTTCAGGTGGTTAGACAGGGACTCGGATGATATGAGTCACAGAGGATTTTAGTGTCAGAAACCTAAGTGGGATCCCCAAATTGACTCCAAATCCCTTGTTCCATACAGGGTACTATTTCCCTCTTATCTCTGGTCTTCTCGATCTGGAAACCTATCAAGTATCAGGATTTTCTTGTCATGTGGACAACTGGAACGAATTCAGCGGGCCTTTTCACCTCTGCCCATGGTGATCATTAAGATCATTATCTCAGTGGAGGACCTCTGGGTAAGATACTCAAAGATCCTTAGGGATACAGACAGTATAATATTTTTCTGGTATTAAAGTTCCTGAAACCAACTATCTTTTTTAGTCCATTCAGGCTCTGGTATGTTCAGAGGGTGCTGTAAAACAGGTCTGAAATAGTATTTAAAAACACTCAGCTCAGCCTCTTCTACAAAGTGAGCCAATGCTTATAAACATGGCTAAAATATTGCCTTACCTACGATGACTTCCCAGCCATCGTAGAGTTTATATGGTATGACTGTGACTTACATTAGTCAACATTTGCAGAGAAAGAACTTAGTGCATCCAGGGGGCACTTCATGTTGAAATTAGTTTGTGACAACGAGCTACTGTGTTTTATTCTGCAGTCCAAGGGAATGGTGCCAGACATCTCTAAGGTGTCTAGCAGTTTTACAATTCTGATTTTAAGTGGTCTGTGTGCTTCAGCGATTTGGGCAGGAGAAGGGCAGGAGTCCAGAGACTGTGAACACTTCTGTTACCTGTGCTGACCATGGAGCAGGTAGCCTTCTGTGGGCATCATTTTGATTTCTTGGTACTCTTGTGAAAGGTGCTTTTGTCTCAAATTCCTCCTTTTTAGGAGTAATTATAATGATGAAAGTAATTTTTATCTTATATCATCTGTGGGCCCTGATCCTGGGCTCCCAGGGAAGCTATCCTTTAACATTTTAACTGGCTCAAAATGATTGGGCAAAAACTCAAAGCATGAGCCCTATTTCTGCCCCAAGTACATGTTGTACATCTGCTTCAAGAATAAAACAATAACCAAAAATGCCAACATGAAGTTAAGAAAATATAAAGAACCTCTTTGGCTCCCATAAGATTAAAGTCATACTGACATGTACATACTGAAAATGCATGAAATCATTGCATTTCCTAAAGCCCAAGCCTTGGAGGGTCTGAGAACCACTGACATTGCCCAGAACCAGGCACACCCCAGCAGGGAGGGGTGGTGCAGAAAGGGAAGGGGCAGGACTCTGAGGGAGGTCTGCAGCTAGAGGGGTCCCTGGAAGGGGCCAGGTGTGTGTGGGGAGCCCGGCCCAGGACCCCAACCATGCCTGTGCTGGGTGTTGGGTAGAGGAGGCGCCTCTTGGACTCCCTGCACTTTCAGGGTTCCAGGGGCTTGAGGGCCGGTTGCCTGGCATCCCAGGGGCTGGGGCACCACCCTCCCTGACCAATCACCCCTTGGGGGTGGAGCTACATCTCTGTGGGCTGTTCCAGAGTTGCAGTGGGGTGCAGACCTGGGGCAGAAGAAGGGGCACTGGGAGAGAGAGAGTTGCCCTGTGGAGGTCCCAGCTGCTGAGTGAGCAGAATGCACCAGGGGCGGGGGGGTTCGGGGGTAGGGTGCGACCCAGGTGGGAGGCAGGGTTCTCGAAGGGCACTTGGAGAGGGTTCATTGTGGGGACTCAGGTGAGTTTTCTTTTCCCCTTTAAAGTCTCTTCTGCCCCATGTCCTCAACTGGCCTTATTCCCCATACCCGTGAACTCCAGGGCGCCTAATCACCTGAGCTTTTGTGGGATGGGTTGCAGAATTTCAGGGTTTCCCCTGTTCCCTGGAAAAGTGTGGGTAAGGACCTCACAGAGTCCCCACCTTCAGTGATGTGTCCCCCTGTTCTCTGACACAGTGCAGGTGATGCATCTTGAGCAGTACCCCGAGTTCAGCAGGGTGTGCCCTGGTCCCCCAGGCACAGGTGTGGCAGTAGCAAGCCCCAGAGCCATACCCAACTTCAGCATTATGCCCCGTGTGCCCCCAGGTTAGTGGTCATTGGCTGTTGGAATCATGCAGGAAAATTCTCCAGGTGGGGGCCTGGAAGCGGGTGTAAACCAGACCCCACTCTAGTTGCACTGGGAATAGACAAATTGAGGGTTTCCTTAGAAGAGTAAGTCTGCTTTCCAGAAAAGGCAAGGTCATTGGTCTATTGAGAATGAAGATAATTACTGCTAAACAAGAAGTATGTGTTGCCCCTTTGCCCAGAAAACGAAGCAGGTGTGCAGGCTTTAGGTCAGAGGTGCCTTCTTCTCCACAGCTGACAGCACTTCTCTGCTCTGACTCCAAGACACCCGAGGTTTTGAACGTCAGTATCGGAGTCAGCGAGGCAGCTTGTCACAGGACGCCAGTGTTCAGAGAAAGCACAGGTATGTTTGGCAAAATGTCCTAACTATGTCAGGGCTTTAGGTAAAACCTCTCATTATCCCAAAACCTCCTGGGCTTTTCTCTTTTCTCTAGTTGAGCCACAAAGTAAAATTGAAGTAACTGTCAGCATTCTGGGTTTGGTGCAAGAATTACAATTTTCCCTGCTGGTAGAACATTGCAGGGGATCACAATTTCTCTGTCCATTTATTGCTTACAAATGTATTTTGACCATCTGTTTCCTAGGAACCCTCTTTTATTAGAAAGGGAAGGTGAGATTCACTCTGTGCCTGTTTGTAACATCTAATTTGTTCCTTCATCTAACAATGTTTATTCAATTGGGCCTAAGACATGTTTGAGCGGCCAGCATCTAGAGTTAGGTGGCTTTTTTCATCTGATACAGCCTTGGATGATGTCATTTGACAAAGGTGATGTTTCATCATTGATTAGTTTATTCATCAGAAGAGTTAAAATTAGGGTGGAGGGAAAATTGAAAATTATCCAAAGCGGCCTGTTCCTGTTTAAAAGTTGAGCTTGACTTTCTAGTTTTACTAAATGTATTATCTCGATATTTTGAGGTGCCATATTCTCTCTGTAGTTTCTTTGGTGGTGGAGTCAGAAGGAGAGTCTGGGAATTCTTTTGGATAGTGGCATGCTGGTGGCTTCAAGGGGCTTGGCGTCAGGAGCCTTGGGTGAAGTCTGCAACTGCTTGTCTGACCCTAGGAGCATCTCCCAGAGGTTTTGTTTCCTCTTATGAAATTGCCGGCAGATAATGTTCTGATTAAAGGGGAACCCTCCCATCCTGTTGGTGGGAATGCAAAGTGGTGCAGCCAGTCTGGGAAACAGTGTGGGGGTTCCTCAAAAAGTTAAACATTGAACAACCCCATGATCCAGCAATTGCTCTCCTAGGTATTTACCCAAAGGATACAAAAATGCAGATTTAAAGGGGGAACCTGAACCATGATGTTTATAGCAGAAATGTCCACAGTAGCCAAACTATGGAGAGAATCCCAACATCCATGCCCTGATGAATGGATAAAGCAGATGTGGGATACATATATATAATGGAATATGACCCAGCTTCAAAAAGAATGAAATCTTACCATTTGCAAGGATGCGGATGGATCTAGAGTGTATTAAGCTAAGCAAAATCAGTGAGGAAAGACAAATATCCTATGCTCTTACGCTTGTGGAACTTCGGAAAGAAAACAGATGAACAGAGTGGAGGGGCGATGAGAGAGGCAAACAAGGAAATAGACTCAACATTGGAGAACAAACTGAGTGTTACTGCAGGACAGGGGCATGGGGGGAAGAGTTAAATGGGTGAGAGGTATTAAGGAGGGCATTTGTGATGAGCACCGGGTACTGTATGCAGGTGAGGAATCGCTAAATCCTACCCCTGAAGCAAATGTTCCATGGCATGTGACTAACTGGAATTTAAGTAAGAGAAGAAAGGAAAAAGTGTTCTGCTTCATGAAGAGTGAGGTAAACTTGTAGTGATTTGGGCTGTACTATTCTATAGATGAGAGTTGTTAAACACCCTGTTGTAGGATACACTAGTTGCTTATCACATAAGGAGTCTTCAGAAAGCTGCAATGAAAGATTCAGGTGTCAGAGTATGTTCATGTTCCACTGATATGTTACAGTTTGCACAGGTAGGAAAGAAGATGGAGAGAAAGGCAACAGAAGGGGAAAGTAGGTGTGAACCTTTCATTACTTAGCATTATACCTTTCTCATGAAAGCCTTGCGCCAGTGTGATTATGGAAGCAGAGGGGAATCCGGGAAATTTGCAGGAGACGGGGGAGTTCCAGATCTGGGTAAAGCTGCCAAGGGTCCCAGAGGAGAGCTGAATGCATTCTGCAGCAGGGTGTGGGCGGGGTGGGCTCCAGGGGTGGCTGTGGGTCTCCTGGGTGAGAGTTGTAACAGGTGAGGGCTGTGTGCAAGTTCCTGGCTGAGGACAAGTGAGGCACAGGTGGAGAGCTGGCAGAGAACCTTCTTCTGGGCCACCAGCCTCACCCAACACACAGCTTCATCTTCTGTCCCTTTACCTCCAATTCAGACTTCTCCGAAGGTGAGTGAGAACACATCAAGAGCATTCGAAACAGAAGGGAAAGCATGTGGAAAGGCTCTGGGGCAGGAGAATTCCAGGTATGTCCAGGAGCAGCAAGAAGGCCCTGTGGCCTCAGGAGACAGCTTAGGACATGAGCTCAGAGAGGTGACAGATGGTGACAGAAAGCCATTCCAGGGCTATAACGCCATGAGACCCTGTTTCACTGGGCCATCCTGGCTACAGTGTTGAGAACAGATGACAGAGGGTTGAAGATGGCAAGGCAGGTCAATGACGAAGCTTTTCCAGGAACTCAGGCACTGTGGTCCAGACAGGTGGCCTTGGATGGAGTGGTTAGACCTATTCTGGGTCCATTTTGAAGATGGAGCTCACAGGATTTGCTGATGGGTTAGCTATTAGGAGCAGGAGAAGAGAGGAATTGTGGTAACTCCCAGCTGTTGTGGGTTGTCCTGATCGAGGGGAAGGAGTGGGTTTTTCGGGTGGTAGGAGGTAGTCCGTGTTCTGCATGCTGAGGAAGGTGCCTTTCCCAGTGGATCTGCTGAGGTTTGTGTCTGAGAGAACCTTTCACTTCTCCTCCCTCAGCAATGCTCAAGTACAAGTATCCCCCACTTTTTAAATGTTCACAGTAAGACACTTGGTTTTCTTGAAATAACTACGTAATTACCCATCTTCAGTAAGAGGAAGAGACCTGAAGAGGATTTTCCTCTTATGAAAAAAGGTGAACTGTGAGAATCGCGTTCATCATCTGTTTTGGGGAGAAGCTCCTTCCGTTGGGAACCGCTCTCCGCATCCAGCCACCAGCACTTTGAATGGTGTCTGTGAGCCTCTATTGTGCTTTATCTTCATTTATGCTGGGCCTCCGTTAGGTACTTGTGTCCTGAGGCCTAAGAAAAGCCAAAAGAAGGAATTTTGGGTTCTGAGCACACTGTCTAATTGTTCGTGTAAATTAATGGTCATTCCTTCTTGACACCATTTCTGCTGTGCAAGGTTTCTCAGAAGCCCTGCACTTTCAAAGAGCAGGGAAACCTATACCCCATGCTGCGGGGTTAGTTTTAGTCTCCATGCTGGACCGAACATTTCATGACTGTCAGATTTTCTCACTCAAACATTGAGAGTTTGAACACCTTCACCCATTTCTACCACCCCATCCCCGAATCTGGCACCTACCAATCTGCTATCAGTATCTATGCATTCAGTATTTGTTTATTCCACGTGGAATGTACATGAGAGCATCTGGGATTGGTCTTTCTGTGTCTGAGTTACTTGGAATAAGGTCCCCAAGGTCTGTGTTTCCAGGTCTGATTCTTGTGAATAATGCTGCAGTGAACGTGGGAGTGCATCTGTCTTTTTGAGGCAGTATTTTTGTGTTCTCCGAATAAATACTCAGTAGAGCCATTACTGTGCCATGTGGTAGTTGCATTTATTTTTTCAGGAACCTCCATACCATTTGTCACAGTGGCTGCACCAATTTCCATTCCCACCAACAGTGCACAGTGTCTCCTCCTCTGCAAACCCTTGACCCCAACTGGTGTCTGTCTCTGGACAATTGGTGATCCAACTGTTGTGAGGGGATAGCCGATTGTGGGTTTGACTGATGTTTCCCTGACGATTTTTAGTGATGTCTAACAACTTTCTCTGTCTGTTGCCACCTGTGTGCCATCTTTGGAAAGTATCTATTCACATATTCCCCACGTTTTTTTATACAGTTTTTTTTTGTTTCTTTTGATTTGTATGAGTGTTGTGTGTATTTTTGATATTAGCCTCTTCTCACACATATGATTCACAGATAATTTTTTCTTATTGGGTCAGTGGCCTTTTAAGTTTTTGCTGGTTTCTTTTGCCGTGTGGAAGATTTCAGTTTGATATTGTTCCACTTGTTTATTTTTGCTTTTGTTGCCTTTGCATTTGGTGTCCAATCTGAAGACTCTTTGCCAAAACCAATGTCGAGAGACTTAGTACCTGTGTCTTCTTGGAGGTTTATGGATTCAGGTCTTATGTTCAAATCATTCATCCATTAAAAATTTTGTGTGTGGTGTAAGAAAGTGGCCCAGTTATATTCTTCTGCATTTACTGTCCAGTTTGCATGTTACCGCTCACTGAAGAGACGGTCCTTCCCTCATGGCATATCTTCTGCTGCTGTGTCGTAAGTTAGGATCATCTACGTGTGGGTAAGTTTCTGAGCTTTCTGTTCTGTTCCACTGAACTGGTGTCTGTGTTTATGCCAGTACCATCCTGTTTTGATGACAACAGCTCTATAATCTAGCTTGAAATCCAGGAGTGTGTTGACTGCACCTTTCTTTCTCCAGGTTGCTTTGGGTATTTGGGGTCTTTTGTGATTCCATACAAGTTTGAGGACTGTTTTCTATTTGCTCGAATAATGCCAGTGGAATTCAGATAGGGATTTCATCACATCTGTCAATTGCTTTGGGTACGATGGACATGTTCACATAATTAAATCTTCCAGTTAAGGAGCATGGCGTATGCTTCCATTTGTTTGTGTTGCCTTCCAAATCTTTGACCCATACATTCTGCCCCCCTCGACACACATGTTTTTCATTTCTTTTCTGCCATGTGTTGAGTGTACTATGTCTTTCGCATTTTTGGTTACTTTTATTCCTAGATTTTTTTTTGATGCAATTGTAAATGGCATTGCTTTTTTAATTTCTCTTTGCGAACGTGTGTCATCAGTATACAGAAATGCAAGAACTTAGGTCATCTGGGTGGCCCCATAGGTGAAGCGTCTGCCTTCAGCTCAGGTCATGATCCCAGAGTCCTGGATCGAGCCCCATGTTGGGCTCCCCGCTTAGCGAGGGTCTGCTTCTCCCTCTTTCCTACACTCCCCCTGCATGTGCTTTTTCTCTTCCTCTCAAATAAATAAATAAAATCTGAAAAAAATAAAGACAACAGGTCTCTGTATATTGACTTTATATCCTGCAGCTTTCTTGCATTTGTTTAAACTAACTGTTTTTTTTTTGTGTGTGTGTGTGTGTGTGTGTGTAATCTTTCGGGATTTCATGTCATTTGCAAATAGTGACAGTTTTCCTGTATGGATTTCATATCTTTCTCTTTTTTTAAAATGATGTTAGTCACCCTACAGTACTTCATTTGTTTTTGATGAAGTGTTCCATGATTCATTGTTTGTATATAACACCTAGTGCTCATTATGACACGTGCCCTCCTTAATACCCATCACCAGGATAACCCATTCCCCTACCCCTCCCTTACTGCAACCTTCAGTTTGTTTCCCAGTGTCAACAGTCTCTCATGTTTCCTCTCCCCCTCTCATTCCCCCCCTTCACTTTTCCCTTCCTTCTTCTAATGTCCTCCATGCTATTCCTTCCATTCCACATAGGAGTCAAACCTTATGATAATTCTCTTTCTGTGCTTGCCTTAATTTCACTTAGCATAATCCCCTCCTGGTCAATTCACATTGGTGCAAATGGTGGGTATTCATCCTTTCTGATGACTGAGTAATATTCCATTGTATAGATGAACCACATCTTCTTTGTCCATTCATCTGCTGAAGGACATCTTGGCTCCTTCCACAGTTTGGCTATTATGGACATTGCTGCTATGAACATTGAGATACAGGTGCCCCTTCTTTTCATTACTCTGTGTCTATGGGGTAAATACCCAGTAGTGCAATTGTTGGGTCATAGGATAGCTCTGTGTTTAATGTCTTGCGGAACATCCATATTGTTCAAAAGTGGTTATACCAGTTGAATTCTCACGAGTAGTGTAAGAGGGCTCCCCTTTCTCCACATCATCTCTGACTTTTTGTAATTTCCTGTCTTGTTAATTTTTTTCTCAAGATTTTATTTATTTATTTGATAGAGATAGAGACAGCCAGCGAGAGAGGGAACACAAGCAGGGGGAGTGGGAGAGGAAGAAGCAGGCTCATAGCGGAGGAGCCTGATGTGGGGCTCGATCCCATAATGCAAGGATCACGCCCTTAGCCGAAGGCAGATCCTTAACCTCTGTGCCACTCAGGTGCCCCCTGCCTTGTTAATTTTAACCATTCTAACTGGTGTAAGGTGGTATCTCATTGTCGTTTTGATTTGTATTTGCCTGATGGCAAGTGATGTGGAGCATTTTTTCATGTGTCTGTTGGCTATTTGTATGTCTTCTCTAGAAGTATCTCTTTGTGTCTTCTGCCCATTTTTTGGGTGTCGAGTTTGAGGAGTTCTTTATAGATCTTGGATACCAGCCCTTTATCTGTAATATCATTTGCAGATATCTTCTTCTTTTCCATAGGTTGCCTTTGTGTTTTGTTGATCGTTTGCTTTGCTGTGCAGAAGGTTTTTATCTTGATGAAGTGCCAATAGTTCATTTTTGCTTTTATTTCCTTTGCCTTTAGAGACATGGCTTGCAAGAAGTTGTTGTGTCCAAGGTTGAAGAGTTCTTTTGATTTGGATATGATACAGGAATCCATTATCTTTCTTTCCTGATTGTATTCGAGTCCTCTGTCTTTCTTGGTGAGTCTAGCTAAGTTTGTCAGTTTTATTTATCTTTCCAAAAAAGGCACCTTTCAATTTCATTGTTTTTGTTTTTTGTTTTTTTTTTTTGGTCTTTTTATTCTCTGTTGGATTTATTTATGCATTCCTTTTTGTTATTTCCTTATTTCTACTATATTGGGTCTTTGTTGTTTTATTTTTTACTTCTTTACCACATAAATCAGGTTGTTAATGGAGACCCTTCTCATGGATTGATGAAGACTTGAGTTTCTATGAATGTCCCCCATAGAGCTACTTTTGCTGCATCCCATAAGTTTTTGTAAGTTGTCTTTTTCATCAGTGTCAAGGTACTTCTAAAATCTTTTTTGATTTCTTCTTTGACTGTTGGTTGTTCGGTAGCATGTTTTTAATTCTCCACATATTTTTTTGAGATTATTTAAGTATCTGACAGAGAGTGAGACAGTGAGAGAGGGAACGCAAGCAGGGGGGGTGAGAGAGGGAGAAGCGGGCTTCCCACTGAGCAAGAAGCCTGATTCCAACCTAAATCCCAGGATCCTGGGATCAGGACCTGAGCTGAAGGCAGATCCTTAACAACTGATCCACCCAGGCTCCCCAATCTCCACCTATTTTTGACTGTCCCATTTTTTTCTTGAGACTGATTTCTAGTTTCATATCTTTGTGGTTGGACAAGATTTGAAGCAGAAGGTGAAGAGCATTCAGATTAAAAGTTTGTTTCCTGGAGGGATTTCTGAGGGCAGACCATGAGTTCTGTGGGGACGGAGGAAGGTTTTGTGAGACGGGGGTGGGGTTAACCCTTGTTAGAATTACTGACTACTACCATGCAGGCTGTGTGCTACTGTTCACACCGTAGTCCTGATGGACTTGTACTTCATTAGGAACATTTTCTAGGAGGTTTAGGCATAGCCTTCTCTTAAAGAAAGGTGCCATGTGGGTTCATGGCATGACCCCAGGTCAGCAACCAGGATGTTTGCTATTGTGGGGGATGAGAAACAGGCTTTCTGTGGGAAGTGACAGAAATAGTTTATGGTGAGCTCCATGACCATAGGTGAGGTCCCGAGTGACCCACTGGGTGTTGGGTTCTGTGGATCTGTCTCATCAGGTGCTGTGGAATTCAGGGACACCCTCCTGTCTGTGGATTTGTGTGGAGACAGGTAGACATCAGTGTTTGGCCAGGCACAAGGGTCGCACTGGACCGCCACCAGAGGTGCAGCGTGTGCGGGAGCCACTGCTTGCTTTCCACGAAGGCTGACCAGGGTCTTTGACCGTGATTTCTAGCAGCTGCAAGGGGAGAGGAGGCCGGGGGTGGTGCACACTTCCTAGACTTGTGGTCAGGACTAGTCTGGAACCCACTGAAGTCAGCCACACTGGGCACAGAAGGCCCCCAGTCAGTGTAGCTGTGGGCACTGCTCCCATGGTACTTTCGGGCCGGCTCCATGCTGCCACCTCCTGCTTTTCATCATCATCTTCAAAGTCATGTGCCTCTGCTCTTGCCCCATGGCCTCCAGGGTATTGTCAGTCCTCCATCTGGCCCTCGTCCCTGTTGCCCTGTGCAGTCCGATGCCAGGATAGCCTTCTCGAGACAATCATCTGGCCCTGATGGAACACTTCCATGGATCTCGTGTGATGCAAGGATGAAGCCCTGCCCTGGAAGGGGGCTACAGGTCCCCAATCAGGAGAGCCATGTCTCCCTTTTCAGCATGGCCTGCCCTCCCCTCAGTCTTCTTCAGGGAAGCTCTCCCCACTTCCTGAGATGACAGCTCTGAACTTAAAAATGAATGTTATTTTACATATCTCTATGCCTTAGTTCATCCATGGCATGTCTTTCAACCCCGTTAGTGGGGTTTTTTTTTTTAGCAGTTCTGAAGGGCTGTCTGCTCAAGGAGGGGATGACCCAGGTGGGGCAGCTTTCCCTCTCATCTCCCTCAGCATGTCTCTGAGCCCTGGGGCCAACTGTGCCACTGAGGATTGAGGGACCCGAGCCAGCTCATCCTGAGCCCAGGCTCTGTCAGCTGTGTAGACGGATGCGTGTCAGAGTGGTGGGCAGCGGCATGGGCCAGGGGCAGGCAGTGTCTCCTCATTCCTTCCCTCCCTTCCTCGCAGATATAGCTCAGAGCAGCCTTCAACCCCTGCATCTCCAGATCCCTTGACCTGTGCCTCCTGTGTTCAGCTGGTGACCTTGGAGTTTTGCATTGATTCTACCTCCCATACCCTCTCCTGTAGCAGTTCCTGGATCAGGGGAGTGGTGGGACTCTTGTCTGCTTTTGATCTTCTTCCTGTCCCGCACCAAGCCCACCCACCTTTGCATCTTCCATGTAAGTGCTTGGAAGCAAGCCCATCCACAGGGAACCTATTAGCCAAATGGATCCAGGCAAAGAACATTGAAGTAGAGATCCAGGATCCATAATAAACCTGCTCGGAAACTTGTCCCAAAGTCTGTGACTCTCTCACAATGTAACAGAAACAATAATAGCTTTCTGGACTGTGAAGTGACATGTGTCTCTACTTCTAATCTTAAATGCATAGGTGCTGAGCCTGGACTGAAAAGGACCATGGCTCCCGTGGGCTGGGATCCACAGTAAGAACTCAGTGAAATCTGAATTCAAGGCATAGAGTGAATAATTATTGTAGAGTGAATCCTCCCAAGTAGGGCTTATGAACAATGCACAGGAAAAGCTTTTTCAAAGAGGTTTCTTAAAGAAAAATCTTTTTTAAAAATTTATTTTAATTCCAGTAGAGCTAACCTACAGTGTTACATTCGTTTCAGGTGTACAATAGAGTGATTCAGTAATTCTATATATTACTCAGTGGTCATCAAGAAAAGTGTCCTCATGGGGCGCCTGGGTGGCACAGCGGTTAAGCGTCTGCCTTTGGCTCAATGCGTGATCCCGGCGTTCTGGGATCGAGCCCCACATCAGGCTCTTCCACTATGAGCCTGCTTCTTCCTCTCCCACTCCCCCTGCTTGTGTTCCCTCTCTCGCTGGCTGTCTCTATCTCTGTCGAATAAATAAATAAAATCTTTAAAAAAAAAAAAAAAGAAAAGTGTCCTCTTAATCCGCTTCATCTATTTGACTCATCCCTCTATCCACCTCCTCTCTGGTATCCATCCGTTTGTTCTCTATTGTTAAGAGTTTGTATTTTGCCACAACCATACTCAGGCAACCCTGTTTGGGTAGAGTTGCCCTGTCCCCTGTGAGGGGGGATGGGTGTGGGAACGCTGTGAGCCAGTATTTCCAGGCTTTTGTTCCCTGGCATCTTTCTCTGGCGGTCTGCTGTGCCTCTTCTGAGAGTCAGAGCAGCAGAGGCTGAATTGTCACAGAACAGAGGGATTGCGGCATGTTCTTCACGGATGTTCTGGCCACTTTAACTCCGTTACTGTTGGTGCTGTTCAACCCCATAGCGTCCCTGGATGTGTGCCCCACACCTGGTGTCCCTGTCCTCACTTCCAGGGCAGGTGCATCTCTGTCCTTTGTGTTTCTAAGGCCATCAGCCACCAGCCGCCCCCTGGAGCTCCCAGATCTCCAGGTCTCAGTCTGGATCCCGTGAGCACACCAGGATTACGGAGTTTCCTGAGAAGCCTGGTGGCATACCACCTCCTTCAGGGTCTCAGTCTGCTGTTTCCTGGGTGCCAACCACGAGTTCGCCCGCTGCCCCATGCAGGTGGCCCACCAGCCGCCAGCCGCCCCGCGTGCTCCCGGGTCTCTGGGTCTGTCTATTCCCGGTGAGCACACTGGGATTCCGGAGTTCCGTGAGAAGCCTGGTGGTGGGCGCACCTGGTTCAGGGTCTCAGTCTGCTGTTTCCTGGGTTCTGACCATGAATCTGCCCTCTCCCCTGTGCAGGTGGCCTGCCAGCCTCCAGTGGACCCGCACGCGCTCCAGGAGCTCTCATTCTCATTCTGGATCCCATGAGCACACTGGGATTCCTGTGTTCTGGGAGATGCCTAGTGGTGTGCTCTCTGGGCTCACCAGTCTCAGTCCTCTCTCTAGGGGTGCCTTCTGTGAATCTGCCAGCTCCCCTGTGCAGGTGGCTGCTACTTCCTGGTGCCCAAATGCGGTGGCTCCCTCCCCCTTCCTTTTATCTTCCAGTATCTGTGCCAGGTTTCAGGACTCCCCGCTTCCTACCTCAATACGCAGCGCTGGAGATGTTCATTTGTAGAGATCCAGATATATCTTCCTGCCTCTCAGGCTGATTCCGTGGTTGTTTAGGCTGGCCTGCTACCTATCCAGCAGGACTCAGGGGATCTGCGGAAAAAGGAGTCCCCTACTCCTCCACCATCTTAACTCCTCTCTTGTACCTGAAATAGTATTTAAAAACACTCAGCTCAGCCTCTTCTACAAAGTGAGCCAATGCTTATAAACCTGGCTAAAATATTGCCTTACCTACGTTGACTTCCCAGCCATCCTAGTGTTTAAATGGTGTGACTGTGACTTACATTAGTCAACATTTGCAGAGAAAGAACTTAGTGCATCCAGGGGGCACTTCATGTTGAAATTAGTTTGTGACAACGAGCTACTGTGTTTTATTCTGCAGTCCAAGGGAATGGTGCCAGACATCTCTAAGGTGTCTAGCAGTTCTACAATTCTGATTTTAAGTGGTCTGTGTGCTTCAGCGATTTGGGCAGGAGAAGGGCAGGAGTCCAGAGACTGTGAACACTTCTGTTACCTGCGCTGACCATGGAGCAGGTAGCCTTCTGTGGGCATCATTTTGATTTCTTGGTACTCTTGTGAAAGGTGCTTTTGTCTCAAATTCCTCCATTTAGTAGTCATTATAATGATGAAAGTAATTTTTATCTTATATCATCTGTGGGCCCTGATCCTGGGCTCCCAGGGAAGCTATCCTTTAACATTTTAACTGGCTCAAAATGATTGGGCAAAAACTCAAAGCATGGGCCCTATTTCTGCCCCAAGCACATGTTGTACATCTGCTTTGAGAAGAAAACAACCAAAAATGCCAACATGAAGATAAGAAAAAATAAAGAACCTCTTTGGCTCCCATAAGATTAAAGTCATACTGACATGTACATACTGAAAATGCATGAAACCATTGCATTTCCTAGAGCCAAAGCCTTGGAGGGTCTGAGAGCCACTGACCTTGCCCAGAACCAGGCACACCCCAGCAGGGAGGGCTGGTGCAGAAAGGGAAGGGGCAGGACTCTGAGGGTGGTCTGCAGCTAGAGGGGTCCCTAGAAGGGGCCAGGTGTGTGTGGGTGCCCTGGCCCACGACCCCACCCATTCCTGTGCCGGGTGTTGGGTAGAGGAGGCACCTCTTGGGCCCCCTGCACTTTCAGGGTTCCAGGGGCTTGAGGGCGGGTTGCCCAGCATCCAAGGGGCTCAGGCACCAACCTCCCCAACCATTCACTGCTTGGGGGTGGAGATGTCTCTGTGGGCAGTCCCAGATTTGCAGTGGGTTGCAGAATTGGGGCAGAAGAAGGGGCACTGAGAGAGAGAGAGTTGCCCTGTGGAGATCCCTGCTGGTGAGTGAGCAGCTTGCACTGGGGTGGGGGTCTGGGGGTAGGGTGTGCCCCAGGTGGGAGGCAAGGTTTTGGAAGGGCACGTGGAGAGGGTTCATTGTGGGTACTCAGGTGAGTTTTCTTTTTCCCTTTAAAGTCTCTTCTGCCCCATGTCCTCAACTGACCTTATTCCCCATACCCGGGAACTCCAGGGCACCCACTCACCTGAGCTTTTGTGGGATGGGTTGCAGAATTTCAGGGTTTCCCCTGTTCCCCTGGAAGAGTGCGGGTAACGACCTCACACAATCCCCACTTTCAGTTCTCTGACACAGTGCAGGTGATGCATCTTGAGCAGTACCCTGAGTTCAGCAGGGTGTGTCCTGGTCCCCCAGGCACAGGTGTGGCAGTAGCAAGCCCCAGAGCCATCCCCCAACTTCAGCATTATGCCCCGTGTGCCCCTGGGTAGTGGTAATTGGCTATTAGAATCATGCAGGAATATCCTCCAGGTGGGGGCCTGGAGGCGTGCGTAAACCAGACCCCACTCTAGTTGCATTGGGAATAGACGAATTGAGGGTTTCTTTAGAAGAGTAAGTCTGCTTTCCAGAAAAGGCAAGGTCATTGGTCTGTTGAGAATGAAGATAATTACTGATAAACAACAAGTATGTGTTGCCCCTTCGCCCAGAAACCGAAGCAGGTGTGCAGGCTTTAGGTCAGAGGTGCCTTCTTCTCCCCACCTGACAGCAATTCTCTGCTCTGGCTCCAAGAAACCCGAGGTTTTGAACGTCAGCATCAGAGTCAGCGAGGCAGCTTGTCACAGGACGCCAGTGTTCACAGAAAGAAAAGGTATGTTTGGCAAAATGTCCTAACTATGTCAGGGCTGGAGGTAAAACCTCTCATTATCCTAAAACCTCCTGGGCTTTTCTCTTTTCTCTAGTTGAGCCACAAAGTAAAATTGAAGTAGCTGTCAGCATTCTGGGTTTGGTGCAGGAATTACTTAGTTTCCCTGCAGGTAGAACGTTGCAGGGGATCACAATTTCTCTGTCCATTTACTGCTTACAAATGTATTTTGACCATCTGTTTCCTAGGAACCCTCTTTTATTAGAAAGGGAAGGTGAGATTCACTCTGTGCCTGTTTGTAACATCTAATTTGTTCCTTCATCTAACAGTGTTTATTCAATTGGGCCTAAGATATGGTTGAGTGGCCAACATCTAGAGTTAGGTGGCTTTTTTCATCTGATACAGACTTGGATGATGTCATTTGACAAAGGTGATGTTTCATCATTGATTAGTTTATTCATCAGAAGAGTTAAAATTAGGGTGGAGGGAAAATTGAAAATTTTCCAAAGCGGCCTCTTCCTGTTTAAAAGTTGAGCTTGACTTTCTAGTTTTACTAAATGTATTATCTCGATATTTTGAGGTGCCATATTCTCTCTGTAGTTTCTTTGGTGGTGGAGTCAGAAGGAGAGTCTGGGAATTCTTTTGGATAGTGGCATGCTGGTGGCTTCAAGGGCTTGGCGTCAGGAGCCTTGGGGTGAACTCTGCAACTGCTTGTCTGACCCTAGGTGCATCTCCTAGAGGTTTTGTTTCCTCTTATGAAATTGCTGGCAGATAATGTTCTGCTTAAAGGGGAAGCCTCCCATCCTGTTGGTGGGAATGCAAAGTGGTGCAGCCAGTCTGGGAAACAGTGTGGGGGTTCCTCAAAAAGTTAAACATTGAACAACCCCATGATCCAGCAATTGCTCTCCTAGGTATTTACCCAAAGGATACAAAAATGTGGATTCGAAATGGGTACATGCACCATGATGTTTATAGCAGAAATGTCCACAGTAGCCAAACTATAGAGAGAATCCCAACGTCCATGCACTGATGAATGGGTAAAACAGCTGTGGGATACATATATATACACTGGAATATGACCCAGATTCAAAAAGAATGAAAACTTACCATTTGCAAGGATGTGGATGGACCTAGAGTGTATTAAGCTAAGCAAAATCATTGAGGAAAGACAAATATCCTATGCTCTCATGCCTGTGGAACTTCAGAAAGAAAACAGATGAACAGAGTTGAGGGGTGATGAGAGAGGCAAACAAGGAAATAGACTCAACCTTGGAGAACAAACTGAGTGTTGCTGCAGGACAGGGGCATGGGGGGAAGAGTTAAATGGGTGAGGGGTATTAAGGAGGGCACTTGTGATGAGCACCGAGTTCTGTATGCAGGTGAGGAATCACTAAATCCTACCCCTGAAGCGAATATTCCATGGCATGTGAACTAACTGGAATTTAAGTAAGAGGAGAAAGGTAAAAGTGTTCTGCTTCATGAAGAGTGAGGTAAAATTGTAGTGATTTGGGCTGTACTACTCTATAGATGAGAGTTGTAAATCACCCTGTTGTAGGATACACTAGTTTCTTATCACATAAGGAGTCCTCAGAAAGCTGCAATGAAAGATTCAGGTCTCAGAGCATGTTCATGTTCCACTGATATGTTACAGTTTGCACAGGTAGGAAAGAAGGTGGAGAGAAAGGCAACAGAAGGGGAAAGTAGGTGTGAACCTTTCATTAGTTAGCGTTATAGCTTTCTCATGAAAGCCTTGCGCCAGTGTGATTTTGGAAGCAGAGAGGCAATCCGGGAGCTTTGCAGGAGATGGGGGAGTTCCAGGACTGGGTAAAGCTGACAGGGGTTCCAGAGGAGAGCTGAATGCATTCTGCAGCAGGGTGTGGGCAGGGTGGGCTCCAGGGGTGGCTGTGGGTCTCCTGGGTGAGACTTGTGACAGGTGAGGGCTGTGTGCAAGTTCCTGGCTGAGGACAAGTGAGGCACAGGCGGAGAGCTGGCAGAGAACCTTCTTCTGGGCCACCAGCCTCACCCAACACACACAGCCTCATCTTCTGTCCCTGTCACTCCAATTCAGACTTCTCCGAAGGTGAGTGAGAACACATCAGGAGCATTCTGAACAGAAGGGAAAGCATGTGCAATGGCTCTGGGGCAGGAAAATTCCAGCTATGTCCTGGAGTAGCAAGATGGCCCTGTGGCCACAGGAGACAGCTTAGGACATGACCTCAGAGAGGTGACAGAAAGCCATTCCAGGGCTATAACCCCATGAGACCCTGTTTCACTGGGCCATCCTGGCTACAGTGTTGAGAACAGATGACAGAGGGTTGAAGATGGCAAGGCAGGTCAATGACGAAGCTTTTCCAGGAACTCAGGCACTGTGGTCCAGACAGGTGGCCTTGGATGGAGTGGTTAGACCTATTCTGGGTCCATTTTGAAGATGGAGCTCACAGGATTTGCTGATGGGTTAGCTATTAGGAGCAGGAGAAGAGAGGAATTGTGGTAACTCCCAGCTGTTGTGGGTTGTCCTGATCGAGGGGAAGGAGAGGGTTTCTCGGGTGGTAGGAGGTAGTCCGTGTTCCACATGCTGAGGAAGGTGCCTTTCCCAGTGGATCTGCTGAGGTTTGTGTCTGAGAGAACCTTTCACATCTCCTCCCTCAGCAATGCTCAAGTACAAGTATCCCCCACTTTTTAAACGTTCACAGTAAGACACTGGGCTTTCTTGAAAGAACTATGTTATTACCCAGCTTCAGTAAGAGGAAGAGACCTGAAGAGGATTTCCCTCTTATGAAAAAAGGTGAACAGTGAGAATAGCGTTCAGCATCTGTTTTGGGGAGAAGCACGACAGAGGCGGCGTGCACCCCAACCAGGTCCTTCCGCTGGGAACTGCTCTCAGCATCCAGCCACCAGCACTTTGAATGGTGTCTGTGAGCCTCTGCTGTGCTTTGTCTTCATTTATGCTGGGCCTCCATTAGAAACTTGTGTCCTGAGGCCTAAGAAAAGCCAAAGAGAAGGAATTTTGGAGTCTGAGGACACTATCTAATTGTGCCGTGTAAATTAATGGCCATTCCTTCTTGAACACCATTTCTGCTGTGCAAGGTTTGTCAGAAGCCCTGTACTTTCAAAGAGCAGGGAAACCTATACCCCATGCTGCGGGTTTAGTTTTAGTCTCCATACTGGACGGAACATTTCATGACTGTCAGATTTTCTCACTCAAACATTGAGACTTTGACCACCTTCACCCATTTCTAACACCCCATCCCCGAATCTGGCACCTACCAATCTGCTATCAGTATCTATGCATTCAGTAATTGTTTATTCCACGTGGAATGTACATGAGAGCATCTGAGATTGGTCTTTCTGTGTCTGAGTTACTTGGCATAAGGCCCCCAAGGTCTGTGTTTCCATGTCTGGTTCTTGTGAATAATGCTGCAGTGAACGTGGAAGTGCATCTGTCTTTTTTAGGCAGTATTTTTGTGTTCTCCAAATCAATACTCAGTAGAGCCATTAATGGGTCATGTGGTAGTCGCATTTATTTTTTCAGGAACCTCCATACCGTTTGTCACAGTGGCTGCACCAATTTCCATTCCCACCAACACTGCACAGTGTCTCCTCGTCTGCACACCCTTGACCCCACCTGGTGTCTGTCTCTGGGACAATTGCTGTTCCAACTGTTGTGAGGGGATAGCCGATTGTGGGTTTGACTGATGTTTCCCTGATGATGATGAGTGATGTCTAACAACTTTCTCTGTCTGTTGGCACCTGTGTGCCATCTTTAGAAAGTATCTATTCACATATTCCCCACATTTTTTATACAATTTTTTTGTTTTGATTTGTATGAGTGTTGTGTGTATTTTGGATATTAGCCTCTTCTCACACATATGATTCGCAGATATTTTTTTTCTTATTGGGTCAGTGGCCTTTTAAGTTTTTGCTGGTTTCTTTTGCCGTGTGGAAGATTTCAGTTTGATGTTGTTCCACTTGTTTATTTTTGCTTTTGTTGCCTTTGCATTTGGTGTCCGATCTGAAGACACTTTGCCAAAACTAATGTCGAGAGACTTAGTACCTGTGTCTTCTTGGAGGTTTATGGATTCAGGTCTTATGTTCAAATCATTCATCCATTAAAAATTTTGTGTGTGGTGTAAGAAAGTGGACCAGTTATATTCTTCCGCATTTAGTGTCCAGTTTGCCTGTTACCGCTCACTGAAGAAACAGTCCTTCCCTCATGGCATATCTTCTGCTGCTGTGTCGTAAGTTAGGATCATCTACGTGTGGTAAGTTTCTGAGCTTTCTGTTCTGTTCCACTGACCTGGTGTCTGTGTTTATGCCAGTACCATCCTGTTTTGATGACAACAGCTTTGTAATCTAGCTTGAAATCCAGGAGTGTGTTGACTGCACCTTTCTTTCTCCAGGTTGCTTTGGGTATTTGGGGTCTTTTGTGATTCCATACAAGTTTGAGGACTGTTTTCTATTTGCTCGAATAATGCCGCTGGAATTCAGATAGGGATTTCATCATATCTGTCGATTGCTTTGGGTACGATGGACATGTTCACATAATTAAATCTTCCAGTTAAGGAGCATGGCGTATGCTTCCATTTGTTTGTGTTGCCTTCCAAATCTTTGACCCATACATTCCGCCCCCCTCGACACACATGTTTTTCATTTCTTTTCTGCCATGTGTTGAGTGTACTATGTCTTTCTCATTTTTGGTTACTTTTATTCCTAGATTTTTTTTGATGCAATTATAAATGGCATTGCTTTTTGAATTTCTCTTTGCAAAAGTGTGTCATCAGTATGCAGAAATGCAAGAAGTTGGGTCACCTGGGTGGCCCCATAGGTGAAGCTTCTGCCTTCATCTCAGGTCATGAACTCAGAGTTCTGACATTGAGCCCTGTGTTGGGCTCCCCGTTTAGCGAGGGTCTGCTTCTCCCTCTTTCGAACACTCCCCCTGCCCTTGCTTTTTCTCTTCCTCTCAAATAAATAAATAAAATATGAAAAAAAAAGAGAACAGGTCTCTGTATATTGACTTTATATCCTGCAGCTTTCTAGAATTTGTTTATTCTAACAGTTTTTGTGTGTGTGTGTGTGTGTGTGTAATCTTTCGGGATTTCATGTCATTTGCAAATAGTGACAGTTTTCCTGTATGAATTTCATATCCTTCTATTTTTTTAAAATGATGTTAATCACCCTACAGTACTTCATTTGTTTTTGATGAAGTGTTCCATGATTCATTGTTTGCATATAACACCTAGTGCTCATTATGACACGTGCCCTCCTTCTTTTTAAAAAGAATTTATTTATTTATTCGACAGATAGAGACAGCAGGCGAGAGAGGGAACTCAAGCAGGGGGAGTGGGAGAGGAAGAAGCAGGCTCACAGCGGAGGAGCCTGTTGTGGAGTTCGATCCCCTAATGCCGGGATCACGTCCTGAGCCGAAGGCAGATGCTTAACCGCTGTGCCACCCAGGTGCCCCAACACGTGCCCTCCTTAATACCCATCACCAGGATAACCCATTCCCCTACCCTCCCTTTCTGCAACCTTCAGTTTGTTTCCCAGTGTCAGTAGTCTCTCATGTTTCATTTCCCCTCTCATTACCTCACTTCACTTTTCCCTTCCTTCTTCTAATGTCCTCCATGCTATTCCTTCCATTCCACATAGGAGTGAAACCATATGATAATTGTCTTTCTCTGCTTGCTTTAATTTCACTTAGCATAATCCCCTCCTGGTCCATGCACGTTTGTGCAAGTGGTGGGTATTCATCCTTCTGACGACTGAGTAATAGTCCATTGTATAGATGAACCACATCTTCTTTGTCCATTCATCTGCTGAAGGACATCTTGGCTCCTTCCACAGTTTGGCTATTATGGACATTGCAGCTATGAACATTGGGATACAGGTGCCGCTTCTTTTCATTACTCTGTGTCTATGGGGTAAATACCCAGTAGTGCAATTGGTGGGTCGTAGGATATCTCTGTGGTTAACGTCGTGAGGAACATCCATATTGTTTTCAAAAGTGGCTGTACCAGCTTGAATTCTCACGAGTAGTGTAAGAGGGCTCCCCTTTCTCCACATCCTCTCTGACATTTTTTTTATTTCTGTCTTGTTAATTTTTTTTTTCAAGATTTTATTTATTTATTCCACAGAGATAGAGACAGCCAGCGAGAGAGGGAACACAAGCAGGGGGAGTGGGAGAGGAAGAAGCAGCATCATAACGGAGGAGCCTGATGTGGGGCTCGATCCCATAATGCCAGGATCATGCCCTGAGCCGAAGTCAGACGCTTAACCGCTGTGCCACCCAGGTGCCCCCTGCCTGGTTAATTTTAACCATTCTATCTGGTGTAAGGTGGTATCTCATTGTCGTTTTGATTTGTATTTGCCTGATGGCAAGTGATGTGGAGCATTTTTTCATGTGTCTGTTGGCCATTTGTATGTCTTCTCTGGAGAAGTATCTCTTTGTGCCTTCAGCCCATTTTTTGGGTGTCGAGTTTGAGGGGTTCTTTATAGATCTTGGAAACCAGCCCTTTATCTGTAATATCATTTGCAGATATCTTCTTCAATTCCATAGGTTGCCTTTTTGTTTTTTGATCATTTGCTTTGCCAAGCAGAAGCTTTTTATCCTGATGAAGTGCCAATAGTTCATTTTTGCTTTTATTTCCTTTGCCTTTAGAGACGTGGCTTGCAAGAAGTTGTTGTGTCCAAGGTTGAAGAGTTCTTTTGATTTTGATATGAGACAGGAATCCATTATCTTATTTTCCTGATTGTATTCGAGTCCTCTGTCTTTCTTGGTGAGTCTAGCTAAGTTTGTCAGTTTTGTTTATCTTTCCAAAAAAGGCCAATCTCATTTTCATTGTTTTTTTTTTTTTTGTCTTTTTAGTATCCATTGGATTTATTTATGCATTCCTTTTTGTTATTTCCTTATTTCTACTAATTTGGGGCTTTGTTTGTTGTTTTTTTTTTCTACTTCTTTACCACATAAATCAGGTTGTTTATTGGAGACCATTCTCATGAAATGATGAAGACTTGAATTGCTATGAATGTCCCCCATAAAGCTACTTCTGCTGCATCCCATAAGTTTTTGTAGGTTGTCTTATTCATCAGTGTCAAGGTACTTCTAAAATTTTTTTGATTTCTTCTTTGACTGTTGGTTGTTCAGTAGCATGTTGTTAAATCTCCACATATTTTTTTAAGATTATTTAAGTATCTGACAGAGAGTGAGACAGCGAGAGAGTGAACACAAGCAAGGGGGTGGGAGAGGGAAAAGTGGGCTTCCCACTGAGCAAGGAGCCTGATATGGGGCTAGATCCCAGGATCCTGGGATCAAGACCAGAGCTGAAAGCAGATCCTTAACGACTGAGCCACCCAGGCCCCAAAAATCTCCACCTATTTTTGACTGTCCCATTTTTTTCTTGAGACTGATTTCTAGTTTCATATCATTGTGGTTGGACAAGATTTGAAGCAGAAGGTGAAAAGAGCATTCAGATGAAAGGTTTGTTTCCTGGAGGGTTTTCTGAGGGCAGACCATGAGTTCAGTGGGGATGGAGGAAGGTTTTGTGAGACGGGGGGTGGGGTTAACCCTTGTTAGAATTACTGACTACTACCATAAAAGCTGTGTGCTACCGTTCACACCATAGTCCTGATGGACTTGTACTTCATTAGAAATATTTTCTAGGAGGTGTAGGCATAGCCTTCACTTAAAGAAAGGTGCTATGTGGGTTCATGGCATGACCCCAGGTCAGCAACCAGGATGTATGGTATTGTGGGGGATCATAACCAGGCTTTCTGTAGTAAGTGACAGAAATAGGGTATGGTGAGCTCCATGACCATAGGTGAGGTCCCGAGTGATCCACTGGGTGTTGGTTTCTGTGGATCTGTCTCATCAGGTCCTGTGGAATTCAGGGACACCCTCCTGTCTGTGGATTTGTATGGAGACAGGTAGACATCAGTGTCTTGCCAGGCACAAGGGTCGCACTGGACCAACACCAGAGGTGCAGCGTGCAGGGGAGCCACTGCTTGCTTTCCACGAAAGCTGACCATTGTCTGTGAACGTGATTCCTAGCAGCTGCAAGGGGAGAGGAGGACGGGGGTGGTGCACACTACCTAGAGTTGTGGTCAGGACTAGTCTGGAGCCCACCGACGTCAGCCACACCTGGCACAGAAGACACCCATTCAGTGAAGCTGTGGGCGCTGCTCCCATGATACTTTCGGGACGGCTCCATGCTGCCACCTCCTGCTTTTCATCATCATCTTCAAGGTCATGTGCCTCTGCTCTTACCCATGGCCTCCGGGGTATTGTCCGTCCTCCATCTGGCCCTCGTCCCTGGTACCCTGTGCAGTCCAATGCCAGGGTAGCCTTCTCGAGACAAACATCTGGCCCTGATGGAACACTTCCATGGATCTCTTTTGATGTGAGGATGATGCCCTGCCCTGGAAGGGGGCTGCAGGTCCCCAATCAGGAGAGCCATGTCTCCCTTTTCAGCATGGCCTGCCCTCCCCTCAGTCTTCTTCAGGGAAGCTCTCCCCACTTCCTGAGATGACAGCTCTGAACTTAAAAATGAATGTTATTTTACATATCTCTATGCTTTAGTTCATCCATGGCAAGTCTTTCAACCCCGTTAGTGGGTTTTTTAGCAGTTCTGAAGGGCTGTTTGCTCAAAGATAGGGTGACCAGGGTGGGGCAGCTTTCCCTCTCATCTCCCTCAGCATGTCTCTGAGCCCTGGGGGACAGCTGTCCCACTGAGGATTGAGGGACGCGAGCCAGCCCATCCTGAGCCCAGGCTGTGTCAGCTGTGTCGACTGATGCGTGTCGGAGCGGTGGGCAGCTGGCATGGGCCAGGAGCAGGCAGTGTCTCCTTCTCATTCCATCCCTCCCTTCCTCCCAGAGGTAGCTCAGAGCAGCCTTCAACCGCTGCATCTCCAGATCCCTTGACCTGTGCCTCCTGTGTTCAGCTAGTGACCTTGGAGTTTCGCATGAATTCTCCCACCTGTACCCTCTCCCATAGCAGTTCCTGGATCAGGGGAGGGGTCGGACCCTTGTCTGTTTTTGGTCTTCTTCCTGTCCCGCACCAAGCCCACCCACCTTTGCATCTTCCATGTAAGTGCTTGGAAGCAAGCCCATCCACAGGGAACCTATTAGCCAAATGGATCCAGGCAATGAACATTGAAGTAGAGATCCAGGATCCATAATAAACCTGCTCTGAAACCTGTCCCAAAGTCTGTGACTCTCACACTGAAACAGAAACAATAATAGCTTTCTGGAATGTGAAGTGACATGTGTCTCTACTTCCAATCTTGAATGCATAGGTGCTGAGCCTTGACAGAAAAGGACCATGGCTCCCGTGGGCTGGAATCCACGGTAAGAACTCAGTGAAATATGAATTTGAGGCATGGAGTGAATAATTACTGTAGAGTGAATCCTCCCAAGTAGGGCTTATGCACAGTGCACAGGAAAAGCTTTTTCAAAGAGGTTCCTGAAAGAAAAATCTTTTTTAAAATTTATTTTAATCCCAGTAGTGCTAACATACATTGTTACATTCATTTCAGGTGTACAAGAGAGTGATTTAGTAATTCTATATATTACTCAGTGGTCATCAAGAAAAGCGTCCTCTTAATCCCCTTCATCTATTTCACTCATCCCTCTATCCACCTCCTCTCTGGTAACCATCCGTTTGTTCTCTATTGTTAAGAGTTTGTATTTCGGTGTGTCTCCTTTTTCTCTTTTAGTTACTTATTTTGTTTGTTTTGTAAATTCCCCATTAGAATGACATCGTATGGGATTTGTCTTTCTCTGACTGACTGATTTTAGTTAGGATAATACTCTCTAGCTCCATCCATGTGTCTGCAAATAGCAAGGTTTCATTCTTTTTCAAGCCGAGTAATACTCCATTGTGTGTGTGTGTGTGTGTGTGTGTGTGTGTGTGTGTGTGTGAATACACACACCTATCATCTCATTTGTCAATTTTTCTACAGACACTTGGGTTGCTTCCATATGGTGATATTGTAAATAATGGTGCAAGAAACATAGGGGTGCACGTATCCTTTTACGTTACTGTTTTCCTATTCTTTGGGTAAATACGAGTAGTGTGATTGTTGGATCGTAGGGTAGTTCTATATTTAATTTTTTGAGGAACCTTCATACTGTTTTCCACGGTGGCCACCACAGTTTGCATTCCCACCCACAGTTCGCGAGGATTCCCCTTTATCCACATCCTCCCAACACCAGCTCTTTGTTGTGCTTTTGATGTTAGCCATTCTGACAGGTTTGAGGTATTACCTCATTGTCCTTTGGATTTACATTTTCCTGATGATGGGTGATGGTGAACATCTTTTCACGGGACTGTTGGCCATTTGTATTTCTTCTTTGGAGAAATGTCTGTCCATGGCTTCTGCCTATTTTTTAACTGGAGTATTTGTTTTTTGGGGGGTCGAGTATTATCAGTTGTATATGTTTTGGACACTATCCCTTTATTGCATATGATCTTTGCAAATATCTTCTCCCTTTGAGTAAGTTGTCTTATTATTTTTACGTTTTCATTGTTCTTCTGCCATGTGGAAACTTTTTATTTTGCTGTATTCCCAATAGTTTATTTTTGCTTTCATTTCCTTTGCCTCAGGACACAGTCTAGAAAAACATTGGTATGGTCCATGTCAAGAAGTTACTGTCTTCCCTCCTGTAGGATTTTTATGGATTCAGGTCTCATATTGAGGTCTTGAAACTGTTTTCTGTTTGTCTGTATTGTGTAAGAAAGCAGTCTAATTTCATTCTTTTGTCCATAGCTGTCTAGTTTTCCCAACACCATTTGTTGTAGAGACTGTCCATTTCCCTTTTGATATCATTGCTTGCTTTGTGAAAGATTCACGAACCACATAATTGTGGGTTTCTGTCTGAACTTGTATCCTGTTCCTTTGGTCGCTGTGTCTATTTTTGTGCCATACTGTCTTGTTAGGATGACTGCAGCTTTGTAGTATAACCTGAAATCTGAAATTGTCAGTCCTCCAGCTTTGTTTTTCTTTTCCACATTGCACTGGCTGTTCGGAATCTTTAGTGGTTCCATACAAATGTGTAGGATTGTTTATTCGAGGTCTTTTGTTCTTTAATTTAAATTCAATTAGCCAACTTAGAGTACATCATTCGTTTCAGATGTAGTCTTCAATAAATTTTCAGTCATGTGTAACACCCAGTGCTCATTGTATCGTGTGACCTCCTTAATGCTACTCACCCAGTTACCCCCCCCCAACTTCTCCTCCAACAATCATCAGTTTCTTGTGATAGTTAAGCATCCATTTTGGGTTTTCTCCCTCTCTGATGACTTCCCTTTCTATTTTCCCTTCCTTGTCCTATGGTCTTCTTCCTTGTTTCTGATATTCCACATAGGAGTGAAAGCATATGATCATTGTCTTTCTTTCATTGGCTTATTCCACTCAGCATAATACCCTCCAGCTCCACCCAGGTCGGTGTGATGGTAAGTACTCATCCTTTCTGATGGCTGAGTAATATTCCATTATATATATATGATCCACATCTTCTTTATCCATTCATCTATCCATGGTCATCTGCACTTCTTCCACAGCTTGTCTATTATGGTTATTGCTGCTATGAACACTGGGGTGCATGTGTCCCGTCTTCACTACCTCTGTCTCTTTGGGGGTAAATAGCCAGTAGTGCAATTGCTGGGACATAGGGTAACTTTATTTATAACTTCTTGAGGAAACTCCGTACCATTTTCAAGAGTGGCTGTACCGGACTGCATTCGTACAGGGGTGTAAGAGGGTTCCTGTTTCACCACATCCTCTCCAACATGTATAGTTTCATGTCTTCTTATTTTTAGATATTTAGCCTCGTGTGATATGACATCTATAGGGGTTTAGATTTGCATTTCCCTAAAGCCAAGTGATATGAAGCATTTATGCATGTATCTTTTGGTCACCAGTACGTCGTCATCAGTGAAGTGACTTCCCATTTTAATCCATCTCAAGACCTAAAGCTGGGTAAGGCACTGAAGCTGGATGATGCCATCGGTTGGAAGTGTGGAGAATTTCAAAAGATCTCTGTGGAGAGCAAGTTTAAAGGTCAGTGTGAAGCTACTAATTGGATCCGGGGAGATCTCTGAAAGTGGGGGTTGCCTGGGATGGGCTGAAGGGGGCCCTCCTATTTTCCTATGAATTCTTGCTGCAGCCCAAAATGGACAGTTTCCTGCTGTGGGGCAGGCTGAGTCCTCTAGTCGTGCTGAGGTGAGCCCAATGCCTGGTGCCTTGGAGGCAGGCAAACGGGGAGGGACCCTCAGCAGAAGACCCAGGGTTAGGTTAGGCCTCAAGAGACAGCAGTTCTGAACTGCCCAGTGCTCAGAGAACTCCCAGGCCGAGTGAGATGAGGGCACAAGGGCGGGTGAGTGTGAGCCTTGGGGTTTCATCTGGAAGGGCCCACAAAGGTCGGGGTTCACCAGAAGGGGCTCTCAGGGGGTGCCCCAAATCTCTTGCCCTGAATGCTCTGTTGTGTCCCAAAATGGTACAGTTTACTGTGGGTTGCAGGCTGAGTCCTGCGGTGGGGCTTTGGTGTCCCCATCCCCTGGAGTTGGTTGCCAGGACCCTGGGGAGGGGCCCCTGTCTGCCCAACCTAGGGTAAGAGTTAGGGTCCCGGAGCCCAGCAGGGACAATCTGCAGGCTGTTAGGCGAGCTCTGTGGAGGGCTGAGAGGAGGCCATGGGGGAGGGTGAGCATGGGCCTCAGGGTTGGGGCATGGGGGGCTGCCAAAGGATGTGGATGGGCTCCGGGGGCCTCCCCAAGTTCTCGTGCCCTGTAGGCTCCTTAGAGCCCCAAGGGGCAATGTTTCCTGTCGGGTGGCAAGCTGAGTCCTGCAGTGGGGCACAGGTATCCCAATTCCCCGGGGCTGCGGTGTAAGGCTCCTGGGGAGGCCCCCATACCCACGGCCAACCTAGGGCTAGGGTTAGGCCCAGGAGCCCCGCAGGCCCGATTTGCTGTCTGTATGGCGAGCTACACGGGCTGAGGTGAGGGTGTGGGGAGGGTGAGCATGGGCCTCAGGGTTCCGGTGCGGGAGGCCGCCGAAGTTCGCTGGTGGCTCAGGAGTGCCCTCCTGGTTCTCCCGCCCTGAATGCTCTATGGCCTCCCAAGGGGCACGGTTTCCTGCGGGGTGGCAGACTGAGTGCTGCTGTGGGGCTCAGGTGTCCCAAATGCCCGCAGCTGCGGCTCCAGGCTCCTGGGGAGGGGCCCCTCCACAGATGAACGAGGGTTAGGGTTGGCGCCCAGGAACCCCGCAGGCCAGATCTGCCCACTATGTGGCGAGCTCCGCCATGGGCTGAGGTGAGGGTGTGGGGTGGGGTGAGCATGGGCTTCAAGGTTGGGTTTAGGGATTGCCGATGTTCGCTGGGGGCTCTGGGGGCCCTCCTGGTTCTCCCGCCCTGAATGCTCTACAGCCTCCCAAGGGGCACGGTTTCCTGCGGGCTGGCAGGCTTTGTCCTGCACTGGGGCTCAGGTGTCCCCAGTCCCTGGGGCTGCGGCACTGGGCCCCAGGGGAGGGGCCCTACCCAGCTGACCTAGGGTCAGTTCTAGGCCCCAGGAACCCGGCAGGCCTGATCTGCCGGCTCTGCGACGAGCTCGGTGGCAAGCTGAAGGGAAGGTGTGGGGCGGGATGAGCGTGGGCCTCAGGGTTGGGGTGTATGGGGCCGCCGAGGATCGCTGGGGGCTCAGGGGGGCCCTACCAGTTTTCCTGCACGGGATGCTCTGTGGCGCCGCAAGGGGCATGGTTTCCTGAGGGGTGGCAGGCTGAGTCCCATGGTGGGGCTCAGGTTTACTAATCCCCGGTGTTAGAGTACGGTTTAGGGTATGGGTTAAGGTTAGGGTATGGGTTACGGTTAGGGTATGATTGAGGGTAAGGGTTAGGGTTAGGATAAGGAGAGGGTACGGGTTAGGGTTGGGTTTAGGGGTTACAGTTTAGAGGTTACGAGTTAGGGTACAGATTAGGGTTTAGGGTAAGGGTTAGGGTTTAGGGTTAGGGTTAGGGTTGGAGTACGGGTTAGGTTTAGGATACGGGTTAGGGTTAGGGTATGGGTTAGGGTACACATTAGGGTACAGTTTAGGGTACGGGTTAGGGTACGGTTTAGGGTAAGTGTTGGTGTACGGATTTGGGTACGGCTTAGGGTACGGGTTAGGGTTAGGGTTAGGGTACGGGTTAAGGTACAGATTAGAGTATGTGTTAGGGTTACGTTTAGGGTTAGGGTACAGGTTAGGGTAGGATTAGGGTTAGGTTTAGGGTTAGGTTATGGGTTAGGGGTAGGGTTAGCTGAAGGGGTAGGTTTAGGGGTAGGGTTAGGGGTATGGTAGGGCCGGGTAGGGTTAGGGTTTAGGGTTAGGGTTTGGGGTTTGGAGTTAGTGGTTAAGGTTAGGGTTTAGAGTTTAAGGTTTCGTGATTAGGGTTAGGGGTTAGGGTTTAGGGTTTAGTGTTAATGTTAGGGTTTAGGGTTTAAGGATTAGGGTTTATTGTTAGGTTTAGAGTAGGGTTATGGTTAGGGTAAGGGTTAGAAGTTAGAGTTAGGGTTAGGTTTAGGGGTTAAGGTTTAGGGTTTAAGGTTAGGGGTTAGGGTTTAGGGTTAGGGTTAGACCCAGTAGGCCAGCAGGACCCATGTGCCAGTTGTGCGGGGAGTGGAGGAGTGGGATGAGGTGAGTGCACTGGCGAGCAGGAGTATGGTATCTAGCGTTTTGGCGCAGGGGGCCTTTGAAAGTCGCTAGAGGCTCGGAGGGCCCTGTCTGTTCTCCCGCCCTGAATGACCGGCGGCGCCCCTAGCGCCTGGGTGGTGGCAGGTTGGCAGTGTGAGTCTGGCTTTGCGGTTTGGGGGTCCCCAATGCCATGCATTGCAGCGCAAGGCCCCTTGGGAGGGGCCCCTCTGGGGCCATCCTAGGGTTACTGTTAGCACCCAGTATTCCAGTAGACATTATCTGCCAGCTGTGTGGTAGCGGAGGGCCAGGCCGAGGTGAGGGCGCCGGCGAACTGGAGCGTGGGCCCAAGCATTTTGTCACGGGGGGCCTTGGAAGGTCGCTGGGGTCTCGAGGGCCCTGCTTGTTCTCCCACCCTGAATGAACAGTAATGCCCCAGCGTGCCCGGTGTCAGCGGGGCGGCACGGAGAGTATGGTGCTGGGGCTCGGGGGTCCCCAATCCCTGGCGTTGCTGTGCCAGGCCCCTTGGGAGGTTCCCCTTGGGGGCCAACCTAAGGTTAGGGTTAGCCCCCAGGAGGCTGGCAGACCTGATCAGCTGGCTGTGCGTCGAGCAGAGGGGCGGGTCGAAGTGAGGGCGCTGCTTAGCGGGAGCATGGGCCCAAGCATTTTGGAACATGGGCCCTTAGAAGTTCACCAGGACTCAGAGGGCCCTGCCCATTCTCCCGCCCTGAATGACCAGTGGCGCCCCTAGTGGCCTGGGTGCCAGCGGGGCAGCAGGGTGAGTCCAGCGCTGGGGCTTAGGGGTCATCAATCCCCGGTGTTGTGGCGACAGGCCCCTTGGGAGGGGCCCCTTGGGGGCCAACCTAGGGTTAGGTTTAGCCCCCAGTAGCCCGGCAGGCCTGATCCACCTGCTGAGTGGCGAGCAGTGGGGCGGGCCGAGGTGAGTGTGCTGGCGAGCGGGAGCGTGGTCCCAAGCGTTTTGGAGCAGGGGGCCTTCGAAAGTCACTGGGGACTCGGAGGGCCCTGCTCATTCCCTCACCTGGATGACCGGCGGCGCCCCTAGCGGCCCGGGTGATGGCAGGGCGGCAGGGTGAGTCCAGTGCTGAGGCTCGGGCTTCCCTATACCTGACGTTGCAGTGCGAGGCACCTTGGGAAGGGCCCTTCTGGGGCCAAGGTAGGGTTAGAGTTAGCCCTCAGGAGGCCGTCAGGCTCGATCCACCATCTTGAGGTGAATGGAGTCGCGGTCCGAGGTGAGGCCGCTGGCGAGCGGAGCGTGGGCCCCAGCGTTTTGGTGCTGGGGCCTTCAAAGTTCACCGAGGCTCAGAGGGCCCTGCCCGTTCTCCCGCCCAAAACGATCTGTGGCGCCCTAGCACCACTGGTGTCAGCGGGGCAGCAGGGTGAGTCCGGCATTACGACTCGAGGGTCCCCAATCCCCGGCGTTGTGGCGGCAGGCCCCTTCAGAGGGGCCCCTCTGGGGCCAACCTAGGATTAGAGTTAGCCCCCAGGAGGCCGGCAGGCCTGATCTGCCAGCTGTGCAGAGGGTGGAGGGGCAGGCTGAGGTGAAGGCGCTGGCAAGCTCCAGCGTGGGCCCCAGCATTTTGGCACGGATGGCCTTCAAAATTCACCGGAGTCTCGAGGGCCCTGCCCATTCTCCCACCCTGAGGGACCAGTGATGCCCCAGAGAGCCTGATGTCGACAGGACGGCAGGGTGAGTCCGGCGCTGCGGCTCGGCTGTCCCCAATCCCCAGCTTTGGTCACAAGTCCCCTTGGGAGGGGCCCCTCTGGGCCAACCTAGGGTTAGGGTTAGCCCCCAGGAGGCCGGCAGGCCCGATATGCCAGCTAGACTGTGAGAGGAGGGGCGGGCCAAAGTAAAGGTGCTGGCGAGCAGGAGCCTGGGCACCAGCATTTTGACTTGGGGCTTTCAAAGGTCGCCGGGGTCTCGAGGGCCCTGCCTGTTCTCCCACCCTGCATGAACGGCGGTGCCCCTAGCGGCCCGGGTGGTGAGGGGTGGCAGGGTGAGTCAGGCCCTGAGGCTCAGGTATCTCCAATCCCCAGCGATGCGGCACCAGGCCCCTTGGGAGGGGCCCCTCGGATGACAACTTAGGGTTAGGTTTAGCCCCTAGGAACTCGGCAGTTCCTATTCGCCAGCTGTGTGGAGAGTGGAGTGGCGGACCTAGGTGAGGGTGCTGGTGTTTGGGAGCGTGGGCCCAGGCATTTTGGCGCGGGGGGGATTCGAAGGACACCGTGTATCGGAGGGCCCTGCCCGTTCACCCGCCCTGAATGAACGGCAGCACCCCAAGCCCCTGGGTGGCGGCTGGGTGGCAGGGTGAGTCAGGTGCTGAGGCTCAGGGTCCCCAATCCCCTGTGTTGCAGCGCCAGGCCCCTTGGGAGGGGCCCCTCAGGGGTCGATCTAGGGTTACGGTTAGCCCCCCGGATGCCGGTGGACCCGATCAGCGTCTGTGCGGCACGCAGCAGGGTGGGCCGAGGTGAGGGCGCTGGCGAGCCTGAGCATGAGCCCAAGCATTTTAGCGTGGGGGGCTTTCGAAGGTCAGTGGGGGCTCGGAGGGACCTGCCCGTTCTCCCGCTCTGAATGACCAGCAGGGTCCCTAGTGGCTCAGGTGGCTGAAGGGCAGCAGGGTGAGTCTGGCACTTGGGCTCGGTTGCCCCATCCCCAGCGTTGGGGCGCCAGGCCACTTGAGAAGGGCCCCTCAGGGGCCGACCTACAGTTAGGGTTAGCCCCCAGGAGGCCGGCAGCCCTATACACCGCCTGTGCGTGGAGCGGAGAGTTGGGCCGAGGTGAGGGTGCTGGTGAACATGAGCCTGGGCACAAGCATGTTGGTTCTGGGAGCCATTGAAGGTGGGTGGGGGTTCGGAGGCCCCTGCCAGTTCTCCCGCCGAGAATGAATGGCGGCGCCCCTAGCGGCCCTTGTGGGGCGGGATTGCAGGGTGCACCCGGCGCTGGGGCTTGGGGGTCGCCAATCCCTGGCATTGCACCGCAAGGCTCCTTATGAAGGGACCCTCAGGGGCCGTCCTAGGGTTAGGGTTAGCGCCCAGGAGGCCGGCAGGCCCGAGTCGCCGACTGTGCGAGTAGCGGAGGTGTGGGCTGAGTTGAGGGTGATGCAGAGCGGGAGCGTGGGCCCCAGCGTTTTGGCGCCCTGGGCCTTCGAATGTGCCATGTCTCGGAGGGCCCTGCCCATTCTCCTGCTCTGAATAACCAGTGACACCCCTAGCGGCTCTGTTGGCAGTGGGGTGGCAGGGTGAATCCCACGCTGTGGCTCGGGGATCCCCAATCCCCGGTGTTGCGGTGCCAGGCCCCTTGGGAGGGGCTCCTCCTGGGCCGACTTAGGGTTAGAGTTAGCCCCCATGAGGATGGCAGGCCTGATCCTCTGGCTGGGCGGCGAGAGGTGGGTGGGCCGAGCTAAAGGCGCTGGGGAGCGGGATTGTGGGCCCCTGCATTTTGGCGCTGGAGGCTTCAAATGTCCCGGTTTCTCCAGGGCTCTGTCCATTCTCCCGCCCTGAATGACCGGCGGCGCCCCTCGCGGCCCGGGAGGCAGCGTTGTGGGAGGGTGAGTCTGGCTCTGGGGCTTGGGGTCCCAGATCCCCGGTGTAGTGGCACCAGGACCCTTGGGAGGAGCCCCTGGGGCGCCGACCTAGGGTTAGGGTTAGCCCCAAGGAGACCTTCAGGCCCAATCCGCACACTGTGCGGCGAGCGGAGGTGCAGGCCGAGGTGAGGGCGCTGGGGAGGGGGAGCGTGGGCACCAGTGTTTTGGCACGGGGAGCCTTTGAATGTCACTGGTGGCTCAGAAAGCCCTGCCCTTCTCTTGCCCTCTATGACCTGCGGCGCCCCTAGCGGCCTGGGTGGGGACAGTGCGGCAGGGTGAGTCTGGCTCTGGGGCTCTGAGTCACCAATCCCCAGCATTGCAGAGCCAGGCCTCTGGGGATGTCCCCACAGGGCCAACCTAGGGTTTTGGTTAGCTGCCAGAAGCACAGCAGGCCCTATCCACCAGCTCTGAAGCAAGCAGAGGGGCGGGACGAGGCGAGGGCGCTGGTGAGCAGGATCCTGGGAGCCAACGTTTTTGCTCAGGGAGCCTTCAAAGGTCAGCGTGGGCTCGGAGGGCCCTGCCCGATCTGCCCTGATTGACCGGCGGGGCCTCTAGCGGCTCCAGTGGCTGAAGGGCAGCAGGGTGAGTCCGGCACATGGGCTCAGGATCCCCATCCCCAGCATTGTGATGCCAGGCCCCTTGGGTAGAGCCCCTCGGGGGCCGACCTATGGTTAGGGTTAGCCTCAAGGAGCCCCACAGGCCCGATACACCACCTGTGCGTCGAGCAGAGAATTGAGGCGAGGTGAGGGTGGTGGTGAACATGAGCCTGGGTCCAAGCTTTTTGGTTCGGTGCGCCTTCGAATGTCGGCAGGGGTTCGGAGGGTCCTCCAGTTCTCCCACCCTGAATGAATGGCGGCGCCCCTAGCAGCATGTGTGGGGCGGGCGGCAGCATGCATCTGGCGCTGGGGCTTGGGGGTCCCCAATCCCTGGTGTTGCGTCGCCAGGCCCCTTAGGAAGGGACCTTCAAGGTCTGTCCTAGGGTTAGGGTTAGCGCCCAGGAGGCCGGCAGGCCCGAGTCGCTGGCTCTGCGAAGAGCGGAGGTGCGGGCCAAGGTGAGGGTGATGCAGAGTGGGAGCGTGGTCCCCAGCGTTTTTGCACCCTGGGCTTTTGAATGTTGCCATGTCTCAGAGGGCCCTGCCCATTCTCCTGCCCTGAATAACCAGCGGCGCGCTTTGCGGCTCCGTTGGAGGTGGGGCGGCAGCGTGAGTTCCGCACTGCGGCTCAGGGATCCCCAATCCCCAGCATTGATGGTCCAGGCCCCTTGGGAGGGGCTCCTCATGGGCGGACCTAGGGTTAGAGTTAGCACCCAGGAGGCCGGCAGGCCCAATCCTCTGGCTGGACGGCGAGAGGTGCACGGGCCGAGGTAAAGGCTCTGGGGAGCAGGAGCGTGGGCCCCTGCATTTTGGCGCAGGAGGCTTCAAATGTCGATGGTTTCTCCAGGGCCCTGTCCGTTCTCCCACCCTGAATGAGCGGCGGCGCCCCTAGCGGCCTGGGTGGGAACAGTGCGGCAGGGTGAGTCTGGCTCTGGGGCTCTGAGTCACCAATCCCCAGCGTTGCAGAGCTAGGCCCCTTGGGTTGTGCCCCACGGGGCCGACCTAGGATTTCAGTTAGCCCCCAGGATCCTGGCAGGCACTATCCACTGGCTCTGCAGCAAGCGGAGGGGCGGGCTGAGGTGAGGGCGCTGGCGAGCAGGAGGATGGGAACCAATGTTTTTGCACGGGGGGGGCTTCGAAGGACAGCGGGGGTTCCGAGGGCCCTGCCCATTCTCCCGCCCTGATTGACCAGTGGTCTCTAGCAGCTCAGGTGGCTGAAGGGCAGCAGGGTGAGTCTGGCACTTGGACTCGGGGTCCCCATCCCCAGCGTTGTGATGCCAGGCCCCTGGGAAGTGCCCCTCGGGGGCCGAACTATGGTTAGGGTTAGCCCCCAGGAGGCCGGCAGGCCCGATACACCACCTGGGCGTTGAGCGGAGAGTTGGGCTGAGGTGAGGGTTCTGGTGAATATGAGCCTGGGCCCAAGCATTTTGGTTCGGGGTGCCTTCGAAAGTTGGCGGGGATTCGGAGGGCCCTGTCCATCCTCCCATGCTGAATGAATGGCGGCGCCCCTAGCGGCCTGGGTGGGGAGGGGCGGCAGGGTGCATCTGGCACTGGGGCTTGGGGGTCCCCAATCCCCGGCGTTGTGGCACCAGGCCCCTTGGGAGGGGCCCTTCGGGGCCCAACCTAGGGTTAGGTTTAGCCCCTAGGAGGCCAGCAGGCCCTATTCACCAGCTGTGTGAAGAGAGGAGTGGCAGACCTACGTGAGGGCGCTGGTGAGTGGGAGGGTGGGCCTGGGCGTTTTGGCGCGGGAGGCCTTTGAAGTTCACCGTGTCTCCGAGGGCCCTGCCCGTTCTCCCGCCCTGAATGAACGGCAGCACCCCAAGCCTCCGAGTGGCGGCTGGGCGGCAGGTGAGTCAGGTGCTGGCGCTCGGGGTCCCCAATCCCCGGCGTTGTGGCGCGAGGCCCCTTGGGAGGGCCCCCTCAGGTGCTGACCTAGGGTTAGGGTTACCCCCAGGAGGCCAGGAGACCCAATCTCCCGGCTGTGCGGTGAGCGGAGGGGCGGGTTGAGATGAGGGTATTGGCGAGCAGGAAAGTGGGCCCAAAGTTTTGGAGCGAGGGGCCATCGAAGGTCACCAGGGGCTCAGAGGGTCCTGCCTGTTCTCCCGCCCTGAATGACCGGGGGTGCCCCTTGTGGCCCAGGTGGCGGTGGGGGGCATGGTGAGTCTGGCGCTGGGGCTCAGGAGTCCCCAATCCCCGTCGTTGAGGCTCCAGGCACCTTGGGAGGGGCCACTAGGGGGCCGACCTAGGGTTTGGGTTAGCCCCCAGAAGGCCCGCAGGCCCAATCAGCCAGCTGTGCGGCGAGCGGGGGGGAGGGCCGAGGTAAGGGCGCTGGCCAGCGGGAGCGTGGGCCCAAGCGTTTTGGTCGGGGGGCCTTCGAAAGTCGCCGGTGACTTGGAGGGCCCTTGCCATTCTCCCTCCCTGAATGAAAGCGGCGCCCCTAGCGGCCCAGGTGGCGGTAGGGCAGGAGGGTGAGTTGGGCGCTGGGGCTCGGGAGTCCCCAATCCCCGGTGTTGCGGCAATAGGAACCTGGGATGGGCCCCTCGGGGGCCCACCAACGGTTAGGGTAACACCCAGGAGGCTGGCAGTCCAGATCCACCGGCTGTTCAGCGAGCGGAGGGGCAGACCGAGGTGAGGGTGCAGGCAAGCGGGAGCATGGGCCCAAGCGCTTTGGCACGGGGGGGCCTTCGAAGGTCGCCAGGGGCTCGGAGGGATCTGCCCATTCTCCCTCCCTGAATGACCGACGGTGCTCCTAGGGGCCCGGGTGGTGGCGGGGCAACATAGTGAGTCTGGCACTGGGGCTCGAGGGTCCCCAATCCCAGGCATTGCGGTGCCAGGCCCCTTCGGAGGGGCCCCTCAGGGGCCAACCTAGGGTTATGTGTAGCCCCAGGAGGAGGGCAGTCCTCATCCCCCAGCTCTGCAGGGAGTGGAGGAGTGGGCCAAGGTGAGGGTGCTGAGGATGGGGAGCATAGGCTCAAGCGTTTTGGATGTGGGGGCCTTCGAAGGTCGCCGTGGGCTCGGAGGGCCCTGCCATTCTCCCGCACTGAATGACCAGGGACACCCTAGCGGCCCGGGTGGTGGTGGGGCAGCACGGTGAGTCCGGCGCTGGGGCTCGGCAGTCCCTGATACCCAGCGCTGCGGCGCCAGGCCCCTTGGGACGGGCCCCTCGGGGACTGACCTAGGGTTAGGGTTAGCCCCCAGGAGACTGGCAGGCTCGTTCCGCCCATGTGCAGTGAATGGAGGTGTGGGTCGAGGTGAGGTAGCTGGTGATCGGGAGCGTAGGCCATAGCATTTGGCTTTGGCTCGGGGTGCCTTCGAAGATTGCAGGTGGCTCAGAGGGTCCTGCCCATTCTGTCGCCCTGAAGGACTGGCGACGCCCCTAGCACCCCAGGTGGCGGCGGGGTGGCAGGGTGCGTCTGGCGCTGGGACTTGGGGGTCCCCAATCAATGGCATGCGGCGCCAGGCCACTTGGGAGGGGCCCCTCGGGGGCGACCTAGGGATAGGGTTAGCCCCCAGCAAGCCAGCAGGCCTGATCCGCCAGCTCTGCAGCAAGCTTAGGCATGGGCCGAGGTTAGGGCGCTGGCGAGCAGGAGCATGGGAGCCATAGTTTTTGCACGGGGGGCCTTCGAAGGTCGCAGGGGGATCGGAGGGCCCTGCCCGTTCTCCCTTCCTGAATGACTGGCAACGCCCCTAGCGCCCTGGGTGCTTGCGAGGTGGCAGAGTGAGTCCAGCACTGGGGCTCGGGGGTCCCAAATCCCCGGCATTGCGGTGCCAGGCCCCTTCGGAGGGGCCCCTCAGGGGACAACCTAGGCCCCTCAGGGGACACCCTAGGAGGGCAGGCCTCATCCGCCGGCTCTGCGGCGAGCGGAGGGGAGGGCCGAGGTGAGGGCGCTGAGGAGCCGGAGCGAGGGCTCAAGTGTTTAGGATGGGGGGCCTTCGAAGATTGCCATGGGCTCGGAGGGCCCTGCCCATTATCCCGCCTTGAATGACCAGCGGCGCCCCCAGCGGCCGGGTTGGCGGCGGGGCAGCAGGGTGAGTCCGGCGCTGGGGCTTGGGTGTCAGCAATCCCAGGCGTTGTGGCACCAGGCCCCATCGGACGGGCCCCTCGGGGGCCGACCTACGGTTAGGGTTAGCCCCCAGGAGGCTGGCAGGCCTGATCCACCAGCTGTGAGGTGAGTGGAGGGGCGGGCCGAGGTAAGGGCACTGGCAAGCGGGAGCATGGGCCGAAGCATTTTGTCGCTGGGGGCCTTCAAAGGTCTCCGGGGGCTCAGAGGGCCCTGCCCATTCTCCCACACTGAATGACTGGCGGTGCCCCTAGCGGCCCGGGTACAGTGGGGCGGCAAGGTGAGTCCGGCGCTGCGGCTCGGGGGTCACCAATCTCCAGCGTGCAGTGCCAGGCCCCTTGGGATGTACGCCTCGGGGGCTGTCCTAGGGTTAGGGTTAGACCGCAGGAGGCTGGCAATCCCGAAATGTCAGTTGTGCGGGAGCGGATCGGTGTTCTGAGGTGAGGGCGCTGGCGAGGGGGACCATGGGAGCATTTTGGGGCGGGGCACTTTCGAATGTCGCCTTGGGCTCGAAGGGCCCTGCCTGTTCTCCCACACTGAGTGAACGGCGGCTCCCCTAGCAGCCCGGGTGGCGACGGGACGACAAAATGAGTCCTGGCT